>NW_006921712.1:4202278-4225909 GCF_000298275.1 Orycteropus afer afer
GGAAATTTACTTCTGTAGTGATAACCGCCTCGGAAACCCAAGGAGGGGTCTCTATGAGTCGGGTCCAACTTGACGGTATATTACAACAACAGCATAGAAGAGTTTTGTTTTTTTTGTTTTATAGAAAAAAGGTCAAGGAATTATATTTTGATAAAAATGTTCTATGTAGACTTACTATTTTATTATTGCTTTTATTTTTCTGAAAGGAAAATAGAGTAGTTTTGCTTCTGATTTTCATTAATGAACATGAGAAAAATGAAAGAACAATGTTTGTTTAATATTTTAGCAAAAGTTGCAAACTAAGAAACCTTTTCTTAGTTCTTTAGAAAGGATATTACCAAGGATTTTAGCATATCTAGTTCATTGAAGAGGAGCCCTGGTGATGCAGTGGTTAAGTGCTTGGCTTCTAACTAAAAGTCTGGGAGTCTAACCTACCAGCCGCAACATGTGAGAAAGATGTGGCAGTCTGCTTCTGTAAAGATTTATAGCCTTGGAAACCCTGTGAGGCAGTTATGCTCTGCCATGTAGGGTTGCTATAAGTCTAAATCAACTCAACAGCAATAGAGTTTTAGTTCACTGGCTGGTCTAGCTAAATAGGTGATGTTCTATCTTATTTCAACAGTAACTTAGAAGTAGTGGGAAAACAAGACACTTGCTAAGTGGTCCTGGTTGCAGTATCTGTGAGGGCCATGTAAACACCACCCAAGCAATTCCAGAAGTAAAGGTGATTTCATTTCTGAGTCTCATTGTATGTTTTTGTGTGAGAAGCACTAACCTATGTTGGAAAGAATTTCATGTTTCTTTTTACTAAGTGTGTGCATGTGTGTGCCTGACTGGGTCAGTGGGATAAAACAACTAAAATGTTGCTGAGACCTTTGTGGACTGCAGCTCTATGTGGGCCAGTCCAGCTTTCTCCCTTTCAGGGCACAGACTGAATGCCTAGCCCTGGCTAACTCCCTTGCAAAACTGATAAGACAGTTTATTCATATTTTATTCTCAAACATTTGATTCAGCAGATCTGTGGGAAGCAGCCTATGACTGTACTGTGTAGATTCACATCCAGCATGTTGCCTGCTCAATCAAAAGAGCTTTGGCTTAATGTCATTTGTGTGGGTGATCTGTGAATTCAGCCAGAGGAAGCACTTTTTATAAAGCGATGTTGAAGAGAGATTCCTGTCTCTAAAAACTCTTGTCTAATGTTATATAGAATAGGTCATTTTTCAGTTGGAAGTAAAATCTAAGTTCATGTCATTAGATTCCAAGAACTGGGAAAGGGCGCATTTCTCCATTTATGGCCCAGAATCAGGGCCTAAAGTTGAAGAATGTGATACAGAATGTGCAGCAAAGACTAGAGGAGCCTGTTGGGACTACTGCAGGCTTTTCAGTTCCTTGAATAACGTTTAGACATGCATTTCCCTTGATGATTTAATAGGAAAGAATGAAAGGTGCAGCATTTTGCCAGATGGCAAAAATATTTGGGAAACTAATCATAGGTAGTTGTAGCAGGGAGAGGTGATTTATGTTTCTAATTATATGCGATCTCTGCAGTAATACTCTGCCAACAGTAGAAGATTTGGAACTTGGAACTCATCTTTTGCTCCCTCTAAAAAGCAACTTCCATTCTACATTTTATTTTGTAGGAGAAAGCACTGGCAAAAGAGTAGGAAATGTGACATATTAGATTGCAGTGAAGGACAGGAAAGATCATTTTTAGCTTTATACACAAATATATTTTGAAGATAGTTTATTTTCCAAGTTTCTTTAAGTGCCTCTGATGGCAGGGAGCTCAAGTGGCTGTCATCAGTGGGCATGTCTTTCTTGGCTTCCTGGCTTTGAGGAACCTCATGGAGCTATGGAAATATCTGCAAGCAGCTTTTTCCCTTAGCACTGCAGACAGGGAATCTAAATGGGTTACACTGTTAAACCACCAATTTAGATCTCAGTTTCTCACTGCTAAAATAGATTAAATGCTATTTTGTATATATATATGTATATATATATACATATATATGTGTGTGTGTGTGTATGTATATATATTTGGAAGGCTCATTAACAAACTATGATATGCAGACAACACAACTTTGCTTGCTGAAAGTGAGGATGACTTGAGGCACTTACTGACGAAGATTGAAGACTACAGTCTACAGTATGGATTGTGCCCCAATATAAAGAAAACAAAAATTCTCACAACTGGACCAATAAGCAGCATCAAGATAAATGGAGAAAAGATTGAAGTTGTCAAAGATTTCCTATTACTTGGTTCTACAATCAACACCAATGGAAGCAGCAGCCAAGACATCAGAAGACGTATTGCATTGGGCACATCTGCTGCAAAAGACCTCTTTCACCTGCTGAAGAGCAAAGATGTCTCCTTGAAGGCTAAGGTGTGTCTAACGCAGGCCATGGTATTTTCAGTCGCCCCATATGCATGTGAGAGCTGGACAATGAATAGGAAAGACCAAAGAAGAGATGATGCTTTTGAGTTGTTGTATTGGCAAAGACTACTGAGAATACCATGGACTGCTAAAAGAACTAACAAATCTGTCCTGGAGGTGCAGCCAGAATGCTCCTTGGAAGCAAGAATGGCCAGATTTTGCCTAACCTTCTTTGGTCATGTTGTCAGAATGGACCATTCTCTGGAGAAGGATATCATGCTTGGTAAAGTGGAGGGTCAACAGAAAAGGGGAAGGCCCTCAGCAAGATGGATTGACACAGTGGCTGCAATGATGGGCTGAGGTATAGCAGGGATCGTGAGGCTGGCACAGGACTGGGCAGTCTTTTGTTCTGTTGTACATAGTGTTGCTATGAGTTGGAGACAACTCAGCGGCCCCTAACAACAACCATAACATATATGTGTATATGTGTGTGTGTGTGTGTGTGTTTGTATATATATGTATATATATTTGTATATATGTATATATAAGGAGCTCTGGTAGCGTAGAGCCTTATGTACATATAGTTACGTACAACCTAGTTACATGGCATGAAAGAATCGAATGATTTATTTGACACGTATTTAATGAGTACCTTTGAAGTGCCAAGAATCCATGCATGGTATAGAGTTAATGTGCTTGGCTGCTAGCAGAAAGATTATAGGCTTAAATCTACCCAGAAGTACCTTGGGAGAAAAGTGTCTGGTAATTTTCTGAAAAATCAGCCAATGAAAACCCTATGGAGCATAGATCTACTCTGACACACATGGGGTCATCTTGAGTTAGAACTGGTTTTTATGAAGTACTAGTCACTTTGTTTTAGGTCTAAGACTAGGCAGTGAACCACAAAGACCACAATTCTTGGAGCTTATATCCTAGTGTTTAGGAGAAATGATTTAAAAAAAAAAAAAAAGTAAAATATGTAGTATCTTAAATGATGATAAATGCTATAGAAAAAATAAACTGGGAAAGAGGGAATGCTGAGTGGAGAGGAGTTTGCAATTTTGAACTGGTGGACATGTAAGGCTTTGCTTGTTGCTGTGCGACGTTAGTGACCCCGTGTGACAGAGTAGAACTGCGCAGTAGAGCTTTCTAGGACTCGACGGCAAACAACAACAACAACAACAACAATCATTACAAAAGGAGCTCTGGTAGTGAGTGGTTAAGACATTTGGCTGCTAACTGAAAGGTCAGCGGCTCAAATCCACCAGCTACTCAGCAGGAGAAAGATGAGGCAGCCTGCTTCTGTAAAGATTTACAGACTTGGAAGCCCAGTGAGGCAGTTCTGCACTGTCTCCTGGGGTCACTATACATCGGAATCATCTCGATAGTAGTGGATTTGGTTTTTGGTTATAATCATTACAAAAGGATCCCTGGTGAGGCAGTGGACCAAAGCTTTGCTGCTAACAAAAAGGTTGGAGGTTCGAACCCAGCAGATGCTCCGTGGGACCTACCAGCTGCTCCATAGAAGAAAGATATGGCAGTCTGCTTCCATAAAGATTACAGCCTTGAAACCCAGAGTCATGAGGTCTAGATGGATGCTTGAAATTATTGCCCTGAGATAATCTTTAAAACTTAAACCAAAAGTATCCCCTGAAGTGTTCCTAATACCAGGCAATATTTAACTTAAAAATGTCAGCATTGAGCATTATCCTCTTTTAAGGACTATATGGGATCACAGTGATAGTAGCAGTTCAAAAGATTACGTAGGAACTTTTGTTGTTGTTGTTGTTTGCCGTCGAGTCGGCACCGACTCATAGCGACCCCTCCTTGGGTTTCCGAGGCAGTATCACTACGGAAGTAGAATTGCCCAACCTTCCTTCCAAGGAGTGGCTGGTGGGTTTGAACCGCCAGCCCTCTGGTGAGCAGTTAAGTGCCTTAGGCACTGTGCTGCCAGAGCTCCTACATAGGAACTTTAGGAGGTAGTGAGTTTATGTTAATTGGGTATGAGCAACTCTGAAAGAGAAGGTGAGAATGATTGCACAACTCAAAGAATGTAATCAATTTCACTGAATTGTACTTGTAGAAATGGTGGAATTGGTGTATATTTTGCTGTGTGTATTCTCAACAATAATGGCAAAATAAATAAATAAATTTCAATCTTGGAGACCCTGTGGGGCAGTTCTCTTCTGTCCTATAGAATCTCTATGAGTTGTAATTTACCAGATGGCATTTTTGTTTTGTTTTGTCTTGCTTTAATCTTTATTGGGTGGAGCTCTGGTTGCTTAGCGGTTAAGCCATTAGTTGCTTACTCAAAGATCAGTAGTTTGAACCCACCAGCTGCTCCATGGGAGAAAGATGTGGCACTCGGCTTCCATAAAGATCACATAGCCTTGGAAATCCTAGGGGCCAGTTCTACTCTGTCCTTAGCATCGCTGTGAGTCGGAATTGACTTGATGGAAACGAGGAAGCTTTATAGGAGCAGATCAGCAGATCTTTTCCTCTGGAGTGGCTGAGTGAGTTTGTACCATTATTAGACTTTTGGTTAGCAACAGAGTACTTAACCATTGTGGAATCAGGGCTCCTTAAGGTCTCACTAAGAAGTTGATGTTTGAATAAAGAACTAAAGAAGGTGAGTGACTGAACCAGGCTGGTATCTGTGCCAAGAGCATTGCAGGCAGAGGAAACAAGTGTGAAGGCCTTAAGATAGGAGTGTGCCTGACACTTTGAAGGAACTGCAAGAAGGCCAGTGGCTAGAGAACTGTAAGTGAAATGGAAAGTAGTACTCCTTGTAGTCAGAGAGGTAACAGAGTATGATGAAAAGTATTTTGAACAGAGTTGACTTATGTTTTAATAGGACCTTTCTGGCTATTATATTGAGACTAGATTCTAGAAGGACAAAGATAGAGGCAAGGAGGCCGATTCTGAGGTTTTTACAGTAACTCAGGCAAATTATGGTGGTCTGGATTAAGTAGGTATCCGGGGACATTGTGAGAAATGGTTCATCACATTCTGCATATATTTTTAAAATAGAGCTAGCAAGATGTGTTGACTAATTAGATAATGAGTATGAGAAAGAGAAGCATTGAGGATGATTTCCAAGTGTTTTTGTCCTAAACAATTGGAATAATGAGGTTTTTGGTAGGAGATCAGTTACTTAGTTTTAGATGTGCTAAGTTTGAGATGCCTACTAAGCATCTAATGAGCTAATGACAGGCAGCTAGATGGATAAAGAGACTTACAAGGTTTGGGGGCTGGTTTTTAAAGCTGTGAGATTGCTTTTGATAACCAAGAAAGAGGATAACTGAAAACAAAACCAAACTCACTGCCGTCGAGTTGATTCGACTCATAGCGACCCCTCCTTGGGTTTCTGAGGCCGTATCTCTACAGAGTATAGCGTTGGGCAAATTGGCTGCAAAAGACCTCTTTCAAGTGCTAAAGAGCAAAGATGTCTCCTTGAGGACTAAGGTGCACCTAACACAAGCCATAGTATTTTCAGTCGCCTCATATGCATGTTAGAGCTGGATAATGAATGAGGAAGACTGAGGAAGAGTCGATGCTTTTGAGTTGTGCTGCTGGTGAAGAATGCTGAAAGTACCATGGACTGCGAAAAGAAGGAACAAATCTGTCTTGGAAGAAATGCAGCTGTAATGCTCCTTGAAAGCAAGAATGGCCAGACTTCATCTTACTTACTTTAGTCATGTTGTAAGAAGAGACCATTCCCTGGAGAAAGATATCATGCACGGTAAAGTGGAAGGTCAACAAAAGAGTGGAAGGCCCTCAGCAAGGTATAGCAGGGATCGTGGAGCTGGCACAGTTCCAAGCAGTGTTTCGTTCTGCTGTACATGGAGTCACTATGAGTCAGAGACGACTCCATGGCACTAACAACAACAACAATCTCTGTGGAGGTAGATTGCCCAATCTTCCTTCTGAGAAGTGGGTGGTGGGTATGAACTCCTCAGCCTTCTGATTAGCAGTCAAATGCCTTAGGCACTATGCCACCAGAGCTCCAGAAAGAGAGTAGAGACAAGAAAAGACGTCTAAGGACTGAGCTCTGGGACACCAAGAGATTGGATAGGAGGCGAAGAACCAAAAAAAGGAGATGGAGGGGAGGTCTTTGTGGTAGGAAAAATACCAAAAGATTATCCTATTGTAGAGGACCTCTGGTGATGCAGTAGTTAAGTGCTTGGGTGCTAAGTGGAAGCTTGGCAGTTTGAACCCACGAGATGTTCCATGTGAGAAAAATGTGGAAATCTGCCTCTATAAACATTTACTGCTTTGGAAACTCTATGGAGCAGTGCTACTCTGTCGTATAGGGTTGCTGTGACTCAGAATTGACTTGAAGGAAGTGGGTTTTCTTTGGGGGGGAAGGTTGGTTATATTGTTGTGAACCCCAGTATATCCAGTATTTCAAGGAAGTGGGAATGTCAAATTCTGCAGATAGGTTGAATAAGATGAGGCCTGAGAAGCAAGCACTGAATATTGAATTGCATTGTATAAGTCATTGGTGACAATGACAAGAACATTTTTTGTGAAGGCCAGTAGTTATGTTGTTGTTGTTAGGTGCCGTCAAGTCATCTCTGACTCATAGCAACCTTATGCACAGCAGAACGAAACACTGCCTGGTCCCGTGCCAGCTCCATGATCCTTGCTATACTTGAGCCCATCACCGCAGCCACTGTGTCAATCCATCTCGTTGAGGGCTTTCCCCTTTTTATCGACCTTCCACCTTACCAAGCCTGACATCCTTCTCCAGGGAATAGGTCCCTTCTGATAACATGACCAAAGTAGGTAAGAAGAAGTCTGGCCATTCTTGCTTCCGGGGAGCATTTATTTAGGCTGCATTTCTTCCAGGACAGATCTGTTAGTTCTTTTAGCAGTCCATGGTACTTTCAGCATTCTTTGCCAGCACCACAACCCAAAAGCATCAATTCTTCTTTGGTCTTCCTTATTCATTGTCCAGCTCTCACATGTATGTGAAGCCATTGAAAACATGATGGCTTGTGTCAGGTGCACCTTAGTCTTCAAGAAGAGATCTTTGCTCTTCAGCACTTGAAAGAGGTCCTTTGCAGCTAATTTGCCCAGTGCTATACGTCATCTGCCTTGGAAACCCCAGGAGGGGTTGCTATGAGTCAGATCTGGCTCGACAGCACATATCAACAACAACAACATACATCGTCTGATGTCCTGACTGCTGATTCCATTGGCATCGATTGTAGAACCAAACAATGTGAGGTCATTGACAACTTCAGCCTTTTCTTCATTTGTCATGATACTGCTTATAGGTCCAGTTGTGAGGATTTTTGTTTTCTTTATATTGAGATGTAATCCATACTGCAGACTGTATTCTTTAATCTTCATCAGTAAGTGCCTCAAGTCATCCTCACTTTCAGCAAGCAAAGTTGTATAATCAGCGTATCGCAAGTTGTTAATGATTTTTCCTCCGATCTTGATGCCACATTCTTCTTCATATTGTCCAGCTTCTCATATTATTTGCTCAGCATATAGATTGAATAAGTATGGGAAAAGGTTACAACCCTGACACACTCCCTTCTTGATTTTAAACCATGCAGTGATCCCTTGTTCTGTTCAAATGACAGCCTCCTGGTCAATGTACAGGTTCCACGTGCATACCATGAAGTGACCTGGGACTCCCATTCTTCTTAATGTTATCCACGATTTGTTATGATCCACACAATCAAATGCCTTTGCATAGTCAATAAAACACAAGTAAACATCTTTCTGCTAGTCTTTGCTTTGAGCCAAGATCCATCTGACATCAGCAATGATATCCATTGTTCCATGTCCTCTTCTGAATCCAGCTTGCACCTCTGGAAGTTCTCTGTCAATATACTGCTGCAACAGTTTTTGATTTGTCATCAGTAAGATTTTACTTGCGTGCAATATTAATGATATTTTTCGATAATTTCCACATTCTGTGGGATCACCTTTCTTTGGAATGGGTACAAATATGTATCTCTTCCAGTCAGTTGGCCAGGAAGCTGTCTTCCAAATCTCTTGGCATAACCGAGTGAGTGCCTCCAGTGGGCCATCCGTTTGTTGAAACATCTCAATGGGTATTTTGTCAATTCTTGGAGCTTTGTTCTTTGCCAATTCCTCAGTGAAGGTTCAACTTCTTCCTTCAGTACCATTGGTTCTTGATCATATGCCACCTCCTGAAATGGATGAAGATCTACCAGTTTTTTTGGTATGGTGACTCTGTGTATTCCTTCCATCTTCTTTTGAGTTTTCCTGGATCATTCAATATTTTGCCCATAGAATCTTGCGATATTGCAACTCCAGGCTTAATTTTTTTCCTTAGTTCTTTCAGCTTGAGAAATGCCAAGTGTGTTCTTCCATTTTGGTTTTCTAACTCCAAGTCTTTGCACATTTCATTATAGTAATAGGCTTTGTCTGCTCAAGCTCCTCTTTGAAATCTTCTGTTCAGCTCTTTTATCTTGTCATTTCTTCCATTTGCTTTAGTTACTCTCGACTCAAAGGCAAGTTTCAGAGTCTCTTCTGTCATCCATTTTGATATTTTCTTCTTTTCTCATCTTTTTAATGACCTCTTGCTTTTTTCATGCATGATATTCTTAATGTCATCCCACAGTTCTTCTGGTTTTGGGTCATTCATGTTCAATGCATCAAATCTGTTCTTTAGATGCTCTCTAAATTCAGGAGGGATATATTCAAGATTGAGCTCTGGTGGCATAGTGCTTAAGGGATTTGACTGCTAGCCAGAAGGCTGGTGGTTCAAACCCACCAGTCACTCCTTGGAAGGAAGGTTGGGCTATCTACTTCTATAGTGATACCATCTCAGAAACCCATGGAGGGGTTGCTAAGATCATATCTGGCTCCATAACCAGCAGTTATGATGGGAATGAAAGTTTGATGGAGTTGGTTTAGAGAATGTGTACAGAAAAATTCCCTAATTTTTGTTCATCAACCAGCTGCTGCAGTCTGACAGCACCTTGTCTCACCCCAAATCATCACCTGAGGGCATATAGAATGTCTGATGGACCAACATGTGATTCTGGGTAATATCACACAGGCTCCATTTCACAGTGAGGGAGATGGAACCATGGGCACCTGACTAGAAGATATATGGTATTGCACATGTTAGATCACCCGGTAAATAGCTGGCATATCAGAATGAAGGAGTAGTCTACTAATGGCCAGCTAAGGCAACAGATTGGTGTTGAGCCATTATCCTCCAGACACTACTGTGCAGCCTCTGTCACCATCCCTTCTAGTGTTATTGTTGTTGTATTTATTAGCTGCTACCCAATCAGCCCCTGACTCTTGGCAACCCCATATACAATGGAATAAAATGCTTCCTGGTCCTGTACCATCCCCATGATTGGTTATGTGTTAGACCATTGTTGTAATCCATAGTTTCATTGGCTGATTTTTGAAGGTAGATCTCTAGGTTTTCTTCTTAGTTCACCTTTGTCTTGAAGCTTGGCTGAAACCTATTCAGCAGCATAGCAATATGCAAGCCTCCACTAAGATGGAGGTGTATTGGCCAGGAATGGAACCCAAGTTTCCCACGTGGAGGGTGAGAAGTCTAACACTTAACCACCACTATCCCCATTCTTCAAGTTAGGTAATCTCGTGGAGTTTGTGATTTTCATTCCCACAACCTTAGGCTCCATTGGTGACCAGGAATGGGAAGGGGGAATGCTTATACCAGGGGACACTGTAAGGGTTCCATTCAACCAGAGGCTGTGTATGTCTCTAGCTGTAACTTTTGATGCTGAACTAACAGGTAATGAACGAGTTTTCATGTGGTAGAGGATAATTGATCATAATTACCCTGCAGAACTAGAGTTACTTCTTCCTTGTGTGGGGAGAAAGAGTACATATGGCACCTAGGGAATTCAAGGGAGTATCTTGTGGAACGTCCTTGCCCAGCAATAAGTATATAAGAACGATTGCAGCAATCCCAGGCCAAAAAGAGGGTAAAGCAACTAAAGGTTCCAACTTTAGTAAAGCAACTAAAGTGGTGTTCTAATAAATCCTCAAGAGTTAGTAGCTCTCCAAAAAATAAATGTGTGAATACAATTTTGCGCTTATAGTTATTATAAATTTTACAGATATAAAGGATATGTAGTACAAAATTTACCAATAATAAGAAAATACACAATAATTTATTCTAAATTGCATTTAGCCAATTGATTCTCACAGAGCACTTTCATTGATTTTTGCCACATGTAGTCCATCCAGGGTTTCGTTTCAACATGATTTGACATTCAGAGCTTCATTCCAATATGTTGTTTCCCAAATAAATTTATTTTTATTAAATCTTACATGTGATATACTATTAAAATATATTTCATAAAATATACAAATTATATTAATTAAACTGAAGCTTCTTTTAGCTTCAGTACTACATATATTAGAACTTGTGCATTAATGACATGAGAGGTTTCTTTGTTGAATCAGATAATAATTTTAACTATAAAGATTATATTTCTTCAGTTTTCTGTGCTATCCACAATAACAACTATAAGTTTAACTTGTAAATTTAATCTGAAATATCATTTTCTAGACAATTAACAAACCATCAATTTGCATTTGCTACAAATATGCCCACCATGACTGATTTTAAACTACCAATGTGATGGCACTGAGCATAGGGATGAGAAGAGGTGTGCAGTAGCCCGTCATTCATTATATGGTGTTTCCTCCATACAGATTCAATAGATATAAATAATCTAAGAGCATAGATAATACTAAAATGTAGTAAAATAACTAGAATGTGTTGAGTTTTTAGTACTTTTATTTTGAATGTAATTTACTTATTGTAATTTGTTTATTTTTTTATTAGATGTAATTTAAGAGAAATTTATGAAATAATAATGTAATATAATAAAGAAAACAAAGTAAATTTATAATTCATTTATTATTAAATCTGACTTATTTGCAGTTAATAATGGCTATGCTTAATAACCTAAAAATTTAACAGTTCTTAATAGCTAGGTATTAGCCAGCTCCACTACACCACTGGCTCCAACCTTTGGGGATGAAGGCTTGTGTTACCCCATTAAGCATGCAGCCTAGATAAATAACATGCTGGTTGAACACCTAGAATGTGTGGTGGAAGGGGACATAGTAGCTGTCAGTTACAGCCTTGAGTGATACACAGCTGTATGGAACGTAGTTTTCCCATCTGCCTTATCGTATTCTCCTTAATGTAGAATTTGCAGCCATTTACCCCCTTGAAGGCTTTGTGATGTACTGAACTTAATATATATTGAAATCAAGAATTATGGCAGGAGTGCTATTGGCAGAATGACAGTGAGTCAGATACTAACATCTGTCAGAAATGAGTAGGGCATTTCTTAGAGGACAAGACTGTCATAAGGAGAGGACGTGGGTGATAATAGTACACTGCCTGATGACATCAGATTTGGGACTAGTGTGGGGGCAGAGTTAGGGAGGAGAGAGAGAGAATGTGTGGAAATAGCAGTGAGAAGCAAGAACACACCTACTCTACTTTAAGATGCAGTGGGCTTAGAAGAGAAAATACCCACCAGTTTGAGAGGGCTACAGGTAGAGAGTCCTTAGAGAAGAATTAGAACAAGAAGGTGAAGGGGCATTAAAATGAAAAGTTGAGTTTCTAGAAGACTTTGATGATGACAGATCATGCGTTCCAGAGGCCACAGTGCATGAGATGATGTCTTAGTCTCCCAGGACTGCTCTAACAGAAATACCACAAGTAGATGGCTTTAACAGACAGAAATTTATTTTCTCACAGTTTGTTGTTGTTGTTGTTATGTGCCATGGAGTCAGACCCGACGGGTTTCCATGGCAGTATCACTACAGAAGTAGATTGCCCCATATTCCTTCCGAGGAGTGGCCGTTGGGTTTGAATCACCAGCCGTTTGGTTAGCAGTCAAGTGCTTTAGATGCTATGCCAGTTTATGAGGCTAGAAGTCCAAATTCAGGGTGCTGGCTCAGGGTGCTTCTCTCTCTGTTGGCTCTGGAGGGAGGTCCTTTGTCTTTGAGCTTCTATTCCTGGACCATCTTCAGGTGCCTGGCATCTCTCTTACTCTATCACTCTCTCTGCCCTCTTGTGTAATCTTTTTCAGTATTTCAGAAGAGATTGACTCAAGACAAACCTTACACTAATCCTGCTTCATTAACATAAGGAAACACCCATTCCCAAATGGGATTATAATCACAGGCATGGAAGTTAGGATTTATAACATATAGTTTTTGGGGACACAATTCAATCCATAATAGATGGGGAGGAGTAGATGGGGCTAGTATTTTTAAGAAAACTACTGAATACTGTTATGTACGTTGTAATTGCACCCCTCTCGGGCTACCAGCCCTCTTATTTGTTTATTTTTATGACAATTTTCCAATTAATGCCAAAGGTGTCTTTTTCCTAGTTTTCACAAAGGTGCTACAGGCTCGTGGCAATGGGTATGAACAGTATGGTAAGGGAATTATAAAGGGGATAAGGGATGCCCTGGAAGACCTGGCTTCCTGTGGGGACTAACAAAAACAGGATAAAGGACATCATAAGCTTTGTTCTGATGGTCCCAGAGTGAACCAATTGATTGCTGGGAGGTCGGGTGGGGTTCTTCTCAGGAGCCTACAGAATCCTGAGGCTTCCTCTTGACTCTGTTGAGGTGGAAGTATGGAGACTGGCAGGAGGACTTCCACTTGACCCTTGCTCATCACATCAGAGGGATGGTCTTAGTAGTTGTGAGCCACTATGGTTTGATTTACATGAAAATTAATGAAGGGCTTCAAGTAACTTTTAAATTTAATTTATAAAAGTAGCATGGTAAAAGAAGCTCTGGTAGCGTAGTGCGTAAGGCACTTGACTGCTAAACAGAAGGCTGGTGGTTCAAACCCACCAGCCACTACTTGCAAGGAAGATTGGGCAATCTACTTCCGTAGTGATACTGCCTCAGAAACCCAAGGAGGGGTGGCTGTGCGTTGGGTCCGACTCGATGGCACATAACAACAGCATGGTAAAATGAGGATAGTAATAGTATGCATTTCATAGGGTTGTGTGGGTTATGGATTCGTTTAGATAAACCATATGAAGTCTTAGCTTATGGCCTAGCACACAGAGAAGTCTCAGTAACTGTGGTGATTATGTTTGTGTGTCAACTTGGCTGGGCCTAGTTAAGTGGCTGGGCAGCTGGTGGTAGTTATTCCCCATGATGAGACTGGCAGTCAACTCCGTGGTGGGATCTACTACAAGCAACTGAGTAGCTGCTTTGGGTCTGTAGTGTGCTTCCCCATATATAAGAAGCAGCTTTGGGAATGGTGTCCAGTATATGCCATACTTGGACCCTGCATGTAGCTGTGTCGTTGTTCAGCAGCCTGCCATGCTCTGCTGACCTTAGGACTTGCAGTGGACTTTAATGGCCTGCCATGTGGTTTGGTACCATTGGGACTGTGCCTTTTTACTTGCCCACCTTGGATTTGTCAGCCTCAGCAGCCAGCAGCTATCTGAGTGAAGAAACGCTTCTAGCTTCAGTAGGCTGGGAGCAGGAGGCAGAGCTGGACCCCAAGGTTGAGGGGCTTTCACCCAGCCCCTAGAGCCTGGCACTTTGAACTTGGACGTAAAGCCTCCAAACTGTGAGAATAAACTCCTGTTTGTTAAGGCCATCCCATTTGTGGTATATTCCTGTCAGAGCTGCAGAAGGTAACCAAAACAATAACTTACTAGCAGCAACCACCATTATCATCTTCACTTTCACTCTTTTCCTGCCCCTCCTCCTGTTCCTCCTCCATTTGCACCTATTCTCCTTTCCATAGTAAAGGAATCTTACCTGGGCACTTGGCTGCCCAGCAGAGATTATATTTCTTATCTTCCCTTGCAGCTAGGAATGGCCATGTGAACGTGAGGGAACTTACTGTGTGTGACTGCTGTACCAAATAAAAGAAAAATATTTTCTCTTCAGTTTTTCCCTTTCCTTCTCCTGGATGCAAAAGTGGATGTAGATTAGAGTCCTAGGGACCACAACAAGATGGAGGAAGGAATCGGCATCTGTGAATAGCCAGAAGGAGTTGAGCTGCCTTATTCCCCACTCTGAAGTCTGCATCCTTGGTCAAATTATGACCTGAACCTTTTCAGTTTTCTTCTTCTGTATATCTTTTCCTCAGATTGGGTTTGTTATGGCATGGAAAATTATTGGGAGATGTGGTCATACTGATGAAAGAACTCTTACGTTAAGGGACTAGCCCAAGAGTTACCAGAGAAAAAACAAAACTACAAAGTGAGAATGTTAAAAAATGGAGACTGGTATGGACACAAAATGTTGTTAACAGAGATAGTTGGAGACAAGTGTAATGATTATTCTACATAACTTTCTGCTATATTTTATTTTAAAAAATCCCATTTAATGAAAAATTTTCTTAGAGACATTGCCAATTAAAGAAATTAACTTATTTAAATCTTCTCAGTAAATTTTGTAACATAAAGCTATGATAATTTTGTTTAAATGGTTTTGGAGTTTTAAAAAATTCTAGATTGGACTATTTGACTATTAGAATCCAGGATATTTTGTACATTTGGATAAAACATGTTTCAAGATAGGTTTCCAGGAAATAAGTTAATTTTATTGTGACATATATGATAAGACACCTTACTGGTTTTTTGTGTGCATTGTGTTGGTAAATTGGTCTTCAAATGGCAGTGAAAAAGATGTTTTAGTGAAACATGAGTCTTGAGCTCTGGCCACACAGATCAGCTCTGGTGTGTGCCCTACTCCCTTGGGAGCATATTTGATACACAGCATTTATCCTGGAAGGCTTCTAAGGCCTGATATATAAACACTGACAGTTGCTATATTCTAGTGAGAGAATTGTTGCAGACAAAAATGTCATATCCCCAGATGATACTTTACACTGCTGTATGATTGGGAAAATTTTTTACGGGTTTTGTCTCACAAACTAGATACATTTTATATTCCTATAAAGAATGATTTGTAATTATCTTTAGGACTTTTTACGTAGATGACAAATATAATCAGATGATTTGTTTCTGAGGTTAAGAACTGAAAACTTAGCATTTATTTCAATAACTATCAACAAACAAAATTCAGTTCTGTAGTTTGGATATTTAAGAGAGAAGAAAAGACATGGTAGAGTGAGAACAAACAAAATTCAGTTCTGTAGTTTGGACATTTAGGAGAGAAGAGAAGACATGGTAGAGTGAGCAACAGGAAGAGAAAACAAGGGAGCAGGAATAAGCAGCAAAGAGTAGAGAGGGCAAGCAGTGTGCAGGAAGAACAATTAAAAGGAGTAAAGTGCACTGTGACATTCATGGAGCCCTTCCTCCTCTTAGACCTCCAGCTCCTGCTTCCACATTTCTTGACTAACATTGAGCTTTTACTGTGCCCTGTAGCTGGCCATCCCTCCTTCCCTTCTGTGTCTTCCCTTCCCTCCCTTTTCTCTTCCAATTTCCATTTCCTGTATTCTTCTTTTCTCCCTCCCTCCATCCTTCCCTTTCTCCTTCCCTCACTCCCTCCTTCCCTCCTTTCCTTCCTTCCTCCCTTCTGTCCACTAGTATTTTTTGAAAACCCACTATATGTCAGATATAATTATGGGCTTTTGCTCACTTTCAGTAGGCCCTAAACAAATTAAAATAATGCTTTTTACCTCTATAAACTTGAAAATTGTGACTTGGTAATTACCCAAAGTTTATGAGCCTTCACCCTTTTGGACCAGCATCTATCAACATACAATGTTTATACAAAGCAGTGTCTAGGAAACCTCCAGGGATGACTCACCATCAAACTTATTCCCGAAGGGATGGAGAATCGGTCACTGCTTATTCTCTCTCATATTTTGTTTTTCGGTTTGAAACAAAACTGATGGGGTTCTTCTCCTCATGAAGTTTAGATTCTAGTGGTGGAGACAGAACAACAAACAAGTAGACAAACATATAAACAAAATTATTTCAGACAGTGGTAAGTGCTTTGAAGGAAATAAACAAGGTGATGTAATAGGGCGCTGCTGAGGAATAGAGGCTTATTTTAGATAGAACAGTCATGGAAGTTCTCTTTGGGATGGGACATTTGAGTTGAGACCTAAAGGATGAGAAAGAGCCGGCCTCTTCAGAGCTGAGAGAACATTGTCCTGGGTAGAGCTAGCAGTGAGTACGAAGGCCCTAGGGTGGTATAGTTTCCTAGGGCTGAGTAACAAAATACAACAAAACAGGTGCCTTTTAAGAACAGAAATTTATTGACTTACAATACTGGAGGCTCAAAGTGTATCAGCCATGCTGATTAGTGTATCAGCCATACTGATTACTTCTGAGGGTTCTGAGAGAGGAACTGTTTCATGCCTCTTTCCTAGTTTGTAGTGGCTGCTAACAATCTTTGACATTCTTTTGCTGCTTATAGACACATGGTGCCTTCTCCTGTGCACCTATGTGTCTGTCCTCCTCTTTAACTGAAATGATAATAACCTCAAAGAAAGACCCAATTTCCACCAAGCGGGTCATAGTCTGAGGTGTAAGGGTGAGGACTTTAATATGTCTTTTTGGGGGGCACAATTCAGTCCATAACGGATGGGAATGAGCTTGGCATGTTTTGTGGAACAAGAAGGCCAGTGAGCATGGACCACAGTGGGCCATCGCAGAGGGGAGTGAGATGAAGTTGCAGGAATGGGCTGGACCAGATGACAAGGACTCTGGACAAGGAGTTTTGTTTTGCTTTCACAGTCACCAGTCATATATACTCATCCTCTTATTTGTGAACTGAGATTCATTTCTTCAAACTTTTAACCAAACAAAAATTCCCAGTTTCTCTTTCTCTCCTCCAGCCTGTGAATGCCTGAATCCTGTCATTGTTAGCACTGCTATGCATTTCCCATCCTTATCCACCATCAATGCAGGTAGTCCCTGACTTGCAATGTATTCCAGTTACTATGAACAGCACTTATGACCATCTTTTTTTTTTTTTTTTTTGTATGTCCTATCCTTAGTAACATTGTCCATTTATTTGGCTTGTGCTAACCTTACTGCAAATTTTTTATAAACTTACT
Organism: Orycteropus afer afer; assembly: GCF_000298275.1. NCBI lineage: Eukaryota > Metazoa > Chordata > Mammalia > Tubulidentata > Orycteropodidae > Orycteropus > Orycteropus afer. Next base: position 4,219,672 of record NW_006921712.1, read on the forward strand.
CCCTCTTCTGCATATATTCTTTCCTAAAATTATCTCACCTGCAAACTACACTCCCATTATCTGCTTCCTTCTCCCCTTTTTTCTCTCTTCCTCCTAACCTATCCACCTACACCTCTTCCCTTTTCTCATTACTGGCCTCCCTTCTTCTGAACTTACCCTGTTTTTGCTCCCAGAAACTATATTAACAGCTACACATTCTTAGGAAAGGAGTTACCCCCTCCTCAGAAACAAAAACTTGTCTTTATGGAAGTAATAATATTTTTGGTTTGTTGAAATGAAATATCAGCATGAATAATACCAGAATATTAGTAAGTCCTATTTTAAGAGCCCTATAAGATGAAATATTGAGATCCTTTAGATGGAGAAGCAGACCACTAGATATCCTCCAGGACCAACTAGAGATTAACTCAGGTAGGCCCCGATTTATGGTGGGGTACTATTCCCATGACTCTGTTGTAAGTTTGTTCTGATGTAAGTCAAATAACTCATTTTTTTCATTGTTACTGCCTTTCGTTATCAGCATGTTTATAAATCTGATCTTTATTTGTCTTTGGGTGTTGGCATGAGAATGACAACATCAACAAATGTGCTACAACACCTTCCTTAGTAGTTCTAAGTAGTTTTAGTTGAAAAGAATTGGTTAATAACCTGTTATTATTTACTAATATCTGTTCTTAAACAATACATGTGGTTCTCTTTTAATATTTTTCTTATTTAGGAGTGGACTAGGGAGGATATGATTGCATGGAAATGGACTCAGTCTAAAATTGAATAGATTATAAAGCAAAAAGAGACATGCAAATTCAGTGTCATACATATTTTGTGGAATCTTAAAGAAATGCATTGCTTGCTGTTGGCATGCTCTCACTGAGATGGCAAGCTGACAGTAACTCCATTCTTTGCTCTGCATGGCCCTTTGTGGTAAAATTCAAATTATCACACAATCTAAATAAAATCCAAAGACAAGTGGATTCCCTACAAGTCTTAGAGAAGACTTCTTTTTCATTCCTTTGTTTATCATTCTTTTGTTTTTGTGTCTCTGAGTATCGTATCATACATTGACCCAGTGGCTGTCATTTGAATAGAACCAAGGGGATACTGCATGGTTTAAAATCAGGAAGGGTGTGCGCCAGAGTTGTATCCTTTCTCCATACTTATTCATTCTGCATGCTGAGCAAATAATCTGAGAAGCTGGACTATATTAAGAAGAACACAGCATCAGGATTGGAGAAAGACTCATTAACAACCTGCAATATGCAGATGAAACACCTTCCCTGCTGAAAGTGGAGATGACTTGAAACACTTCCTGAAGAAGATAAAAAACTACTGTCTTCAATATGGATTACATCTCCACATAAAGAAAACAGAAGTCCCCACAACTGGACCAATAAGCCATATCACAATAAATGGAGAAAAGATTGAAGTTTTCAGGGATTTCCTTTTACCTGGATCCACAATCAACACCCATGGAAACAGCAGTCAAGAATTCAGACATCATATTGCACTGGGCAAATCTGCTGCAAAAAGATCTTTTTGGAGAGTTAAGAAGCAAAGATATCTCTTTGAAGACTAAGGTGTGCCTAACCCAAGCCATGGCGTTTTCATTTGCCTTGTATGCATGTGAAAGCTAGGCAAGGAATAAGGAAGACCAAAGAAAAGTTGATGCCTCTGAATTAGAGTGTTGGTGAAGAATACTGAAAATACCATGAACTGCCAGAAGAATGAACAAATCTGTCCTGAAAGAAATTCAGCCAGGCAGCTCCTTGGAAGCAAGAATGACCAGATTTTGTCTCACCTACTTTGTTCATGTTGTCAGAAGGGACCATTCTCTGGAAAAGGATGTCATGCTTGGTAAAGTAGGTCAGCAAAAAAAGGGATGATCCTCAATGAGATGGATTGATGCAGTGGCTGCAGTGATTGGCTCAAGCACAGCAAGGACTGAGGATGGCTTAGGACCGGGTTGTGTTTTGTTCTGTGGTATGAATCAACAGCACTTAACAACAGCAACCTTCATATCTACTGAAACATCTATGAAAATGTTAAATAAAAGGTATGAAGTGTTTGGTTTGCCATTACACTTTTGCTTGTAATGTTGAAAAAGACTTGTTCCATAAGATTTTGTGTCCTTTCAATTATTTCTCTTCATGGATTTATGTGTTAATGTAAGTGATCAGCCATTGCTCACTCATTCATTATCCAGCTGTTTCCCCAGTTCTTTCCTCTGAGTGCTGCTTCATCCTTAGGCATGAAGCGAGATTACCCCTTGAGTCTCATTGGCTCAAGTTGGGTGACATAATGATAACCTGAACCAGTCCTTTTGTCCAGGGAATATTGAGTGCTGATTAGCAAGTGATATGTGCTTTTCCTGACTGTGATACAATATATGGTACATAGATTCAGAACGTTCTGGAGCTGGGGCCAGCATCAGAGCACAGCCTCAGCCCACAGCACCCCCCTCCTTCACGTGGCTGCAACACAGTTGAGGAAGGTGGAGTGGATGTTGGGAAACCAACCACAATGTTCAGTATTTGTGAGGGCACCATATACTTAACATAACTGAGAAATAAATGAATAATAACTACTAATACATCTAGAGCATTCAGTGTATGTATGCTCTTCACTGCTTTAAGTACTTTCCATATCTTAATTATTTAGTGCCTAAGGCATTTGATTGCTAACCAGAAGGTTAGCAGTTCAAACCCACCAGCCACTCTGTGGAAGGAAGACTGGGCAATCTACTTTTGTTAAGGTTTACCGCCTCAGACACCCAATGGGGTCACTATGAATTGGAATCGACATGATGGCAGTGGGCTTGTTTTTTGGTTTCATATAACCCAATGAGATAGGTACTATTTATAACTCTCAGTTTTACAGATGACAATACCAAGGCACAGAGAGATTTAAAACCTTGTCCAACCTAGTAAGTTGTGGAGCTAGAAGAATCTAGATTAACTGGCTCCTGAGTCTAAGCTACTAACGCCTCTGTTTATACTTCTCTCAGTATAAAGGAATTGTCATGAATGTCCTGTTTTCCTTGTACTCAAGAACCAGATGAGTGTGATCATGAAATGTGTGCTATAAAAAGGTGTCCTTTGTGTAGAATTTCTTCCCATCACCCCTCAGAGCATTGTTGCTGGATATTTGCTCTCTGAGCTCTCCTTGCAAGATCGATGGCAGAAGAAGCTAAAATCATCATTGGATTCAAAATTCTAGTGCATTTCCATGATATTGTTTTTTGAAAAAATAATTTGGGAAGTTTCATAGCCACACTGCCCTTTTTAACAACAGTTTTGTAAAATGAAACCAAAAAGTCTAAATACATATACATTGAAACAGTCCTTCAGTTCTCAGTGCCACTAGATTTCTTCTTTGAGTTTGTCATCTTTTTGTTTAAAACCACAATCCAAATGCACAATGCAATCTTTCATTAAGTTGCTTATTTTGGAAAATGACAGCAATAATAAAACAAAGCCCAGCAGCCCACACTGGCATTATCTCATGTTACATGTCCGTCTAAATAGTGTTTTGAAAGTGGAGTCTAAGCTTTGCTCTGAGGGTCATTTTTCATTGCACCATATCAGGTAGAGCATGCCCTAACCCCTCCTCTGAAGGTGCTTTCTGAAGGATCCAGATGAATAAGCCAGAGAGAGTTGTTAGGGATGCTGGTTGATACCACTGGAAGACAACAGAGGAAAAAAAAGTTCTAAACTAACCTAGATTCAAGGGAAGTAGGATTTTCTTGTGTTTCCTACAGGTGCCAATGGTCCAGAGACATCTAAGGCCTTAAATTTAGTTCTCAAAAAAATATAAGTGGTGGGTACATAAATTGTAGTAGTGATGAGTAAATATACCTGTATGTAGACTATGAAATACAGATATGCAAGCTTCTGTAAAAGATTCGGGGGGGGTGTGTGTGTGTGTGGGAATAATTCTAGAATATTTCCCTCTTAGAAATGTGGTTTTTCAAAAACTTTAACTTTGAAAGGAATAATTCCTGAACATTGTATAATTTGTCTGGTATTATTATAGTGGTGAAGAAAATAGATTGTGGAGCCAGATGCATGGGTTCAAATCCCAACTCAGTCACTTACTACCTGTATAAACATGCTTGTTATTTAACTTCTTTGCTCCTTATTGATTAAATAGGAATAGTAATAGTATACATTATGGGATTGTCATACAGGTTAATTGAATTAACTATGTAAAGTATTGGCATTTCAATAAAACTCAGATTCACTGCCACCAAGTTGATTCTGACTCATAGCGACCCCCAGAGGCGATAAATCTTTATGGAAGTAGATTGCCTCATCTTCCTCCTGTGGAGCAGCTAGTGGATTAGAACAGTCAGCCTTCTGGCTAGCAGCCAAATGCCTTAGGCACTGTGCCACCATATCTCCTTACAGGCATTTGAAGGAGCTCTGGTGGTGCAGTGCCTAAGGCATTTTACTGCTAACTAGAAGGTTGGCAGTTCAAACCCACCAGCCACTCTGTGGAAAGAAGACTGGTCAGTCTACATCCATAAAGATTTACCACTTTCAAAACACAATGGGGGTTGCTATGAGTGGGAATCAACTATATAGCAGTGGGTTTGGTTTTTGGATAAAACAGTTAAGGAGTTCTGGTGGCGCAATGGGTAAAGCATTTGGCTGCTAACCAAAAGGTTGACATTTCAACTCTCCAGCTTCTCCGTGGGGGGGAAGATGAAGCAAGCTACTTCTGTAAAGATTTACAGCCTTGGAAAACCCAGTGGGGGTCACTATGAGTCAGAATTGACTCAATAGCAGTGGTTTTTTTTTTTGTTGTTGTTGCTGTTGTTTTTAATATGTAAGAGTTGGAGTCCCTGAGGGTGCAAATAGTTAATGTGCTCAGCTACTAACTTGAAGGTTTGAATCCACCTAAAAGTGCTTCTGGAGAAAAGTCTCACAGTCTTCCAAAAAATAAGTCATTGAAGACTGTGTAGCACAGTGCTATTCTGACACACATGAGGTCTCTGTGGGTTGTAGTCAACTGGACAGCAACTGGCTTGGGCTTTTTTGGTTTTGTGTAAGAGTTAGTTAGTGTTATTCAGAAGAGTCCAGCATTAGAATAAAGCTCAATTTATTTTTCTTCCTTAGTTTTGTCCCAATATTATTAATGGGAAAATGAGGAAGAAATTCGATTCTATTTTTATGCATTTTAAGTAGAGAAAAAAAAACACAGCACAAATGTGATTCATACAATGTGGTAGAAAAAGAGTTTGAAATGAGTAAACAATGTAATTCAGAAAGCAACATTCTGTTAAGACACAAAAAGCCATGTGATTGTCAGATAAAGCGTGATAGTGTGTTTGAATTTATTATTGAACAAAATCCATGCAGAAATATGACTTGTCTTCTCTGCTCACAAGGATACCTTTTTTTTTTGACTTGCCATTGGTTTACTTTATATACAAACATAATATGTATATGAGTACATATATACACATATGTATACATAACATTCAAACCTTATGTGTACACGTTACCTCAGTAGAAGAGTTTTGCTTTTCTCTGAAGCCCAAGAATGCCTCTGATGACTTTTTTTTCTCTTTATTTATTTATTTATTGTGATTTGGGTGAAAATTTACAGAGCAAATTCACTTTCCATACAGCACTTCACATACTTTGTCTCATGACATAGACCACAATTTACCACAATGCAACAGCTCCCCTCCAACTTCCTTCCAATAATTACCTCTTCCATCCCTCCATGCACTCCTGCCCCCTGAGCTGTCTCCTTGTGCATAAGCAGCCCTTCTTTCTCCCATGATTGTTCTCTACAAGGAGTGTATCTACCTCAGGTAAATGTTCAACTCATATGCTTATCTTTTGCTTGGCTGGAAGCCACAGGTGCGGGTTCAATTCCAGATCTGATGGGCAGCTAGGGGCCATAGTCTCAATGGTTCCACCAGGCTCTATTGGACCAGCAAACCTGGTCCCCCCTCCTTTCTTTTTTTTCCTCCAAATGATTTTGAGTTTTGTTGACATTGTTCTCCCTCTCTATCCGGATCTCCTACATAGATCCCCTTCCAAGTGGTTGACATTGGTAGCCAGGAACCATCTAGTTCTTCTGGTCTCATAGTCATATAGGCTGCAGATTGGATGGTGTACCAGTTGCTCCCATCATTGCATCTAGATGGCAGCTTGCAAGCTTTTAAGATCCTAGTCACTACTCGCCAAAGTAGGAGGTAGAACAATGTTTTGTGTAGTATATTATGCCA
>NW_006921712.1:4234679-4236532 GCF_000298275.1 Orycteropus afer afer
TGTCTTAAAGTCAATTTGATCAGAAATTAATATTGCCACTCCTGCTCTCTTACAGTTGCCATTTGCTTGATATATCTTTTTCCAATCTTTGGTTTTTAATCTATTTTTGTCTTTATCTCTAAGGTGTGTCTCTTGTAGGCAACATATTGATGGGTTTTGTTTTCTTATCTAATCTGCAACTCTCTGTTACCTCTGATGACTTTTGACTTGGTTATTAACTTTGGGAAATCACATTGAATTTAATTCCTTCATCATTTAAAAAAAGTAAAGATTAATATCTACATTATTAGTGTATGATGAGAATTTAAAGTGAACATGGAAAGCATCTTCTCACATACCATAGATGCTTTATAAATAGCAATTTCTGTTATTTTTCCTTATTTCCTCTCAAAATTTCAGAGTTCAAACGTATTTATTTAATCTCTTTTTACTACTGCTATTTTTTCATCTTTCCTTTTCCCCACATTGCGGGTGGGGGGTCTTAATACACTGTGGAAGGACCAGATACAGCAATGATACAAGCTTAAAGCTTGAAGAATGTTTTCCAGCCATTTTCAATGTTTCCTCTCCAATTCACATCAACTAAAATAATTAAAAACATTAATGTGTTATTTATTGATTGATGAAAATATTGTTGACTTGGACCCAGCATTCCATTTAAAGATGAAATTAAGATAAATTCTACAGGATGTTTAAATATGCATTGAGGTGTTTTTTATTTACTTCCATGGGAGATAACCTGGTAGTAGAAACAGTGCTCCCCTCTCAGTAATACTGTGCTTCTATGTCTCTCTACTGATTTTTCAAGATTTGTGTCACATACTGCTTCCTTACTGTAGTTTCCCCATCCTCCGCCTCCATGGAAGAAGTAATTGCTCATCTGTGTTTCCATTGTGTTAGTATACAGTTTATCAAAACATGATTTTTGTGTGTATGTATGTGTACATGTGTATGCCTTGACTGTGATTTCATTCTAATCTGAACATACTATATTAATTAATAGAACCTACATAATTCTTCAACATAAAACTCAAACTCACTGCCTTTGAGTCGTTATTCTTCAACATAGTATATGCATATTAAATATTTGTTGACTGGAAATGAAATATAGTCATTTTTTATTTCATATGTTGTGGCATCATTATCTTAGAACCAGTGTCTTGTTCTCTTCCCATTGAGTCAGATCATTCAAAGCTTATATTTCATCTTCTTGAAGATTGTTTCCAATTACACTATTGTGAATACATTGTATTCTACACTCATCTTTGCAGTCTAAGAACGTATGCTTACATTGTTTGGAAATTAAATTACAATATTTCTATCCAAAAGGATTAACTCCTTTGCTCTTTTGCTTAAAATTATTATCTATTATATAAAATCTAAGGGGGATACAGAAGCAGCAAGATAGATAATTCTGACAATAATTAGTACTAATACTGCTGCTACCAGTAATAACAGCTAACATTTATTGAGTGCTTACTATGCGATAGGCACTTGACATTTTATGCCTGCAACAACTCTCTGAGATAGATATTTTTATCTACATATTTCAAGTAAAGAAATTGAGGCATAAAGACATTAACTAATTTGCCAAGACATGGACAGATGAAGGTGTGTGTCCATGCCCTACACACTGATAATCTATGATGCCCTCTCCTTTGCTTACTGAAGCATTCAAATGAGATATATAAGTTATGTACATATGTGTGTGTGTCTTAGCTATCCGTGATGTAACTTCTTTTTAAAAGTGACTAAAATATAAGGAGCTCTGGTAGCATAGTGGCTAAAGCACTTGACTGCTAACCAGAAGGCTGGCGGTTCAAACCCACCAGCCACTCCTTGGAAGGAAGGTT
>NW_006921712.1:4236632-4242135 GCF_000298275.1 Orycteropus afer afer
ATGATATCCTTCTTTTTTTTTAGAGCAAGAAAAGTTTTATTCTGCACCCCTGGGTGAGGTTCACAGGTCCCCGAGAGAGACCCGGGCGAGGTTCATGGGTCCCTGAGAAGGGCCGAGAAGTCACGCTGCCCAGGTGAAAGAAAAGGGTTTTTATAGTGTTACTTTTCCTTTTCCTCAGTGGACAGGATTGAGAGCAGGGTATGTGTTACAGTAACCAATAAGGTTAAAACACCCTATTAGCATGGGGGCAGGAAGTAGAGCTTAAGTACTTCATTAACATAGTGGGCAGGAAATGGTTGGGGGCTTTCCTGAGTAAGAGTCAGGTGCTGGGGTCTTTCATAAGTAAGGGGTATGTGCTGGGGTTTCGTATGGGCTCTGGTTAGGTGCTTCCTTTTTGACCAGTTCTTATAATTCCCTCTGGCTTAATCATACACCCGCCTGGCCAGCTGTGCTCCTGCCTAACATTCCAGCCTTTTTTTGGTGATAAAAAGGGTGAAGTTATCATTCTGGCTGCTTCCTGCTGAACTGGGTCAGACTGGGGTTAAAGGCTGGCATCAATGGGAATTGGGTTGGTTGGTAGGCAAGTGTATGGGTGTAGAAGTAGTTGGTTAACAGTAACTCTGGACATTTCTTTGAGCAGATTTTGGAGGAATCTAAGGAAGCAAGGGGTGAAAAGAAAAAAGAGACTTATTAGTATAAGAGGTCTTATAAGAAGTAATAACCAGTCTGTTAATGGTGATTGGAGCCATTCAAATGATGAGGTTCCCATTCAATGTCTATTAAGTAGTTCCTCACTCAGTCGAGTCAATGTATCGATGTTTTGTTCCACCAGACTGGATTTGTTGATATAATAACAGCATTCTTCTTTAAGAAAGAGCCAGGTTCTTTTTCTGCTGTTAAAAGGTCTAGGGCTCTTCCATTCTGTAAAGTAACTTGGGCTAAAGAGGTTAGTTGTCATTGGAGGGAAGCCAGAGAATCTGCAGTGGTTTCAAGTGTTACCTCCAGATGGGTTTGGAAATCTTGGGCTGATATTATACTATGACCCAAGGCTCCACCTGCTATTCCTCCCATTGCAAAAGTGGAGGCTAAACTGAGGCCTACCATGATATGTAGAAACGCAGCTCTTCTAGTCCTTGTTTCAGGTTGTATGAGGAAAATTCAGATTCCCCATATAAAGTGAGTTGGGGTGCTATTGTTACTGGAAAGCAGGGTCTTGGAGTGATGGAGTTTAAACATTTAGTTAAAAGTTCCATTACACCAAAAGTAAGTGCTGGGTGCTGCATAAGTATAGGTCATAATAAAGATGTTTTGTGAGCAGAAACTGTGCCTCAGGGGTGTAGATAAGGTGTTGTTGGTGAAAAAACAAACTCAGGAAGGATGTGTCTGGTTAAGGGTTTCGGTTCCCAAAGGAGCACTTGTAGCAGAGGAGTGGTGCAGGAAGGATTGGGTGTGGGTGTCGGTGATGGTTGAGTGGAATTAATGGGTACAGCTGCAAGTAAAGGTTGCAGAAGAGAGGCATAAAGGAAACAGTGGGAAATACTGAGTAAAGTGTGAGAATGGTTAAGAAAGAATAAAGTATGTTGAATAATTTATACCCATGAAGACACCAGGACCTTCTGAGGTCTAATACAGAAAAATGAGTGGTAGATGGTGGAATATGAGACAGGAGTGTGTAAGGATTGGGGACAACAGGGTGAATAGGGATTACAGTTTCATTAATAAGGCATAAGTCTTGTACTAGGCGATATGAGCCATCAGGTTTCCTTACTGGTAGGAAGGGGATATTATAAGGTGAATGTGTGGGAATTAAAAGCCCTTAGACAAAAGATGCTGGATAAGAGGTTTCAGTCCCTGTCGGTTTGTTGAAGAAATTGGAAACTGGCATCTTGAGGGAAAATGAGAAGGGTTCTTTAAGTGAATAAGAACAGGTGAGTGGTGGGTAGTAAATGGTAGAAGTGGAAATGTTCATACAATGGGATTCACTAAATCAGGAGATAAAGGAGGGTTTGGTGTGGATGTTGGAGTAGGGATTAGCAATAATAAAAGTGTTGCTGAGAGGTCCTGTGCCCAGTGTAGGGTGACCCCTAATTTTAAAAGAAGGTCTCTTCCTAAAAGTGGGGTGGGGCAGGTAGATATCACTAAAAATGAGTGTGTAATAATTCTTTTGTCTATAAGGCATGTGACAGGACCTGTTACCTGGGGTCTGGAGGGGCACCCATCAATTCCCATCACTGAGACTGGGGAGGGGTATAATTAATTGCCCTGGGAAGGAAGGTAAGACAGAATAGGTAGTCCCCGTATCGACCAAGAAGGAGGTCAACTTACCTGCTACCTTGAGTGTTACCCTGGGCTCGGCAAGAGTGATCGGGGTGGACGAGTCGGGGCTCCTTCAGTCGTCAGTTGCCAGACCCAGAACAGTCAACAGCGAGTCATCGGTTGGAGGGACTGGCCTTCCATGTCTTGGCACCGAGGGACAGTCACTTTTCCAATGTCCCATTTGACCGCACGCCGGACAAGGTCTGGAAGGTTGTTGTGGGTGTGGACAACGGCTGGCCCAGTGGCCTTCCTCTACTGATTTAAAGCAGGTTCCAGTTGGTAGGTTGTTTCTGGCTGGTTGAGTAGGTGCCGGCCTCAGGGCTGCCACTAAGGCATGGGCTTGTAAATTAATCTTCTGGAGAGTGCAGGATTCCCTATCTGCCTCAGCCTGTTCCTCCCAGGTGTTAAAGACTTTAAAGGCCATATTCACCAGGTCTCTGATGGGAGTCTGGGGGCCCTCTTCTGCCTTTTTCAGTTTCTTTGTAATATCAGGAGCAGATTGGGTGATAAAGTGAGTAGCTAATAGAGTAACTCCTGCCAGGGAGGTTGGGTCTAAGCAAGTTTATTGTAAAAGGGCCTCAGTGAGGTGATTAAGAAAAGCCGCAGGGTTCTCATTAGAGAGTTGAGTAATCTCCCACAGTTTGTTGAAGTTAACAGCTTTATGTGAAACAGCCTGTAGGCCTGCTAGGAGGCACTGGAGCATTTTGTCCCTGCGAGTGTGGCCATTCCACCCAGATTGGGTGTCTAGTTGGTATTCCCATCCAGGGTCCTGCCCAGGAACGGCTTCTGGACCCACTGGCATGGTAGAGTCAGTTAAATGAATTTGATTGGCATGTTCCCGAGCAGCCCCAAGAACACGTTCCCTTTTGTCAGAATTTAAAGTGGAAGAAAGAATGACATAAATGTCATGCCAAGTTAAGTCACAGGCTTGAGAGAGGTAATGAAATTCCTTAATATAGGTGGTGGCATTGTGAGAAAGGGAATGCAGATGTTTTTCAGTCTAAGTTGGTGAGGGAGAAAAGAATATGGACATGGACAGTACCTTCAAAGTTAGCCACTTTGAAGGGCCTATTGAGAATGGGTGTGGCTGCTCACCGGGAGGGGTAAAAAAGGACTCTGGGGAAGTGGTGTCCAGAGATGTTGGTGAAGAGGAAGGTGGGGGTGGCGGAGAGGGTGCAGTGGGGTTAACAGGAGGTGGAGATGAAAGTGCCTGTCCTGAATAAGGGGGTGGTGTGTGAAGTAGGGATGAAAGAGATTCAGGTGGGTCAGAAAAAGAGGAAGTTGGGTGCTCTCGTGGATGGGTCTCATAAAAGATTCTTAATCTAGATGGACTGAGGCTAACACCATAATCTTTTTTAAATCCCTTTGGAAAATTTTTGATCATGTATTCTAGCACAGCAGATTTACTGGGGGTACCTCCCATAGTGACAGTGGTGCACACAAAACAAAAGACAAGTCCTGAGGACCTCTCTGATGCCTGATCATCCGCCCTTCTTACAAAGCTTTCAGTGGGTCTTTGGCTAAAGTGTCTCCGTATAAACCCCGGAGCAGAGGGCTAAGCCACACCGTTATGCCATTCTGACCTCACACAGAATGCAACTTCAGGCCCATTCAAATCTGGGACTTTTGTCTTGGAACTTCACATATATCATTCACACTAAACAGTCATACAGACAGACACCAACCCTAATGAAACTGAATGTGAACTCTCTACTATAGCTGCTAGAGGGACTTGAACCCTCTACCCTACCTAATCTGGCCAAAGGGGACTTGAACCCCTGAAGGGGCCAAAGGGGACTCTAACCCCAGAGACTCCAGGCTAGGGGAATTGAGAGGGGTTGAGGAGTCTTTTGAGGGGGTTTGAATAGGAGTTTTGTGAGTTAGGAGAATTTGGGTGGTATTTCAAGTAAAGCAGAGAAAGAGAGAGAGAGAGAGGGGAGAGAGGGGAGAGAGAGAGAGAGAGACAGACAGACAGGAGCACAGGTGAAAGAAAACTTGGATGTAGGGAACCTCCGGCCATTTGTCTGTGCTGTGGCAGAAATTATCGAGATCAGTGAGGATATTAAAATCAAAAGTTTCTTGCTCAGGCCACCGAGAATTATTATCTAGTGGATATTGGGGCCAAGCAGTAGTGCAATAGAAAATTAGGCGTTTGGAACGTAAGTCCTGAGCCAGGCCCAGGGCGCCAAGATTGAATAAGAGACACCCCAGAGGAGTAGTTGGGTCTGGCTTGGAGTTCTGGTTACCCATGATCCCTTAAGTCCCAAGGGAAAGATTCTGTCAAAGGACCAGCATCCCAGCCGCTTTTGGCAGAATCCCAGAACTGGAGACTGGAAGAAAACAGTGGACGTCTCCGCTGTAGTCTTCAGTCTTAGAATGAAAAGATAGGAAATCCAAGGCATCCCTAGGATGCCTCTTTCTTTATGCCGGGGGAGTCTCAAACGCAGCACCAGCAATTTCTGGAATGAAAGGGACAGAGACTCTGGAATAGGAACCAGGACTTGGAATCTAGGTGCCCAGGATTGGGAAACTAATTAAAAATAGGAAACTCACCGGTTTTGGATGGTGGCAGCTGGTGGTTCCTGGTCTGTGAAAAGGAGGAGGAGAGGGAGAAGGGGAGAGTGCAGCCCTCTGTTCCAGCAGAGATTACTTGCACCCCACTTCCCCTTTCCTGTGTTTCGGCACTCGATGTAAGGTCATGATAAGGAAGGGAAATGACACAGAAGGTAGAGCAAGGAAAGCTTTATTCTGCGCCCCCAGGTGAGGTTCATGGGTCCCTGAGAGGGACCTGGGCGAGGTTTATGAGTCCCTGAGAGGGGCCCGGGTGAGGTTCATGGGTCCCTGAGAGGGGCCAAGAAGTTGCCAATACCAGGCTGTTATTGACTACTGTGACTGTATAGTAGGTTTTGAGATCCAGTATTGAGAGCCCTCCTACTTTGATCTTCTTCTTCAGTAGTGCTTTGCTTATCCGAGGTCTCTTTCCTTTCCAAATAAAGTTAGTGATTGGTTTTCCATACCCCTAAAGAATGTTGATGAGATCTGGATTGGGATTGCAATGAATTAGATTGCTTTGTGTAGCATTGACATTCTCACAATGTTCAATCTTCCTATCCATGAGCATGGGATGTTCTTCCATTTATGTAGATCTCTTATGGTTTCTTGAAGTAGTTTTTTATAGTTTTCTTTG
>NW_006921712.1:4246163-4273148 GCF_000298275.1 Orycteropus afer afer
AAGGTTGGGCAATCCTACTTCCGTAGTGATATTGCCTCGGAAACCCAAGGAGGGGTCGCTATGAGTTGGGGCCGATTCGACGGCACATAACAACAACAACAACAACAAATTATTAGTGATTGAACACAAAAGTGGTGTATGCCATTTTAACGCAATGAGATGAACTGGGTTGTAAAATTTTTAGTGGATGTGGAGTACTAGGATTTTTACTGTATACCACATTTTCTACAAAAAGAATATTCTACACATTCTACAACAAAGCAAATGAGTCAGTGAACTTCGTTGTTTGAACAATCAATGTAACATTCTATTGATCTCCCACAATGAAAAATTGACTTTCACCAATTTTGCTTTAAATAGGTTATACCTCAGTTTTGATGGTTGTTTCATAATAAATGCTATAATTATAAATGAACAAATGAAAAGATGTCATAAGAGAAAATTTAATGATCAGAAAACATATTATGACAAATTGCCTTATTTGATTTTTAAATAGATCTATCATCTCTAACCTTCCTTTCAAGGAGTGGATGGTGGATTTGAACTGCTAGCCTTCTGGTTAGTGATCATACACCTTAGGCACTACGTTGGGCATTTTACTTCTGTGGTGATACTGCCTTGAAAACCCAAGGAGGTGTTGCTATGAGTTGAATTTGATTCATCGGCAGCGAGTTGAGTTTCAGTTTTCATCTCTAGCATGTTTAATTAAAAACATTTCTTTCTGTTCTTTGCTCTTGCAGATTCTTCAGTGATGTCATCACAATTAAGCTGCCAAACAGTATCTGCTTACATATATAATAAGAATAATGAATTGAGCCTTTCTTGAATCATTGTTTTATGCTGAAGGTTTTTGAGGGAGCTCTGGTGGCATAGTGCCTAAAGGCATTTATTTGACTGCTACCTAGAAGGCTGGCAGTTCAAACCCACCAGCTACTCCTTGGAAGGAAGGTTGGGCAATCTACTTCTGTAGTGATACAGCCTCACAAACCCAAGGAGGAGTCGCTCTGAGTTGGATCCGAGGGTTTTTGAGTCTCTAGGGAGAAAATGAGCATTCTTTCATGCAGTTTGTGATAGTTAAAGTTAGGAATATGCATAAAGCAATTTCAGCATTGGGAAATACACATTATATTTTACCTTCTCGCATGGAATCATACATGCCTACATGAGTAAAATTTGTCTTTCCTGAATCTGTAAACTTAGTTCTTACGTAAGAATGAAATTGTCACACTTCTCTATAAAGGCTTCTATTTAAGTCATTGGGATAAACTTGAACTCATTTCTTGGATACTTTCATTCATGCTGCATCAGGTATATCCACATTGTTTAAGAAGGAAAATCTATTTGAAATAATTTCTTACACTTTTGCCCTTTTTCATATAAGATTCAAATATTAGTGACAGTGTAGTATATACTTGTACAAAATTGGTCTCTGGCACTCAGTGATACTTCTGGAGCACTTCTTTCATTTTTTCTTTCTAATGCTTCTGTGATGTGGAACTGCTTGATACTCAGTATTTGGCAGTGTTTGTTTTGCCGTATTAAAATTTTCTCTTCAATTATATGAATACCCTATTAATGACTGGTAGAGATCTGTGCATATCTTTCAATTTACTTCTGAATCATGGAGAGCTTGACTCATCCAATGAAAATACTACAATATATTATTCAACATAACTGATGTAAATACATGTTCTAGTGTTTTCATGTTGTTGATAAAAGGTATTTACAATGAATAAGTAGTTGATCGTGCAAAATTCTATCATGTGCTAGTTGGGGGCTACATGCTGACATGGATAAGGGGAGAGATGGTATAGAAAGAGTCTGTGACCACCATGATAACATTAGGAAAAGGGAGGACACCAAATTGTGCAATAAGATATATATAACAGACACTAATACCAACCAATATATCCACAGTACTGCATTACCATTAACACCAAACCCCAGGCTACAGATAAACATATAAACATGTGAGAAGATCAGCTGGGGGTCAGTGAACAGGAGTGTACTCTAGACCAAGGATAGATTCAGCTGAGGCTAATCTTGAAAAGATGCCAGTGTTGCAGTTAAAAATAACTGCAATCGTTACAGAAACAACAGAAGACAGACATAGAGTAATCCCTCACAGACAGCCAGACACTGTGGGAGAGAGATCCAATGGATCTACTGACTTAGGACCACAGTACTAGGGGATACAAGATTCAGTTGGCACAAAAAAATACATAAAAATCTTATTCCTCATCCTACATTGGTGAGTAGTGACTGGGGTCTTAAAAGCTTTCAAGCGGCCTTCTAAGACACAGCTAATGGTCTGTTGTTGGAAGCAAAGAAGAGTGCAAAAAACCAAGGACGTTTGGAAGCAGTCAGCCCTAGGACATGATGGACCTCGAAACCAGAAGAACTAGATGGTGCCCGGCTGCCAATGCCAACCACTCATGAAAGGATCAAAACTGGAGATCCTGGATACAGTGGGAGGAAAAACATGGAACAAAATTCAGAAACACAATAATGACCAGAAATACTGGTTGGATGGAGTCTGGTGAGACCCCCAATACTATGGCCCTGGGATACATTGGGGCCTGGAATAAAGCTCACTCCCAGGGGCTAGCTCGCAGCCCAATAGTGAACAAGATGTACATGCAGACCACTCAACCCAGGGTGGTGCACCCACATACTCTATAGAAATGCATCCCTTGTAGCAGTAGACCATGGAGCACCAGAGGGGCAACATTCACATGGAGGAAATGCAAGACACACAGGAGTACATAACTATGAGGAGCATGGGGGTGGTTACTGGACAGGAAGGGTAGGAGACTGGGTTAGGGTTGAGGATGGTAAATGGGGAGTGTAACTAAATGTACATGAAATTTAAAAGAAAGAAATTCTATCATGTGATGTCTGTTGTCACACAGTTGAATGCCTTTGCATAGTCTATAAAACACAGGTAAACATCTTCCTGGTATTCTCTGCTAAGACAGACTAGGAAGAAGAATGTGGTGGTCTACTTCTGAAATGAGTAGCGGTGGAACATTGATATAGTGTCAGAAGATGAGCCTCTCAGATTGGAAGGCTCTCAAAACACTACTGGGGAAGAGCTGGCTCACCAAAGTAGAGTCAATCTTAATAACATGGATGGAGTAAAACTTTCAGCACCTTCATCTGCTAATGTGGCATGACTCAAAATGAGAAAACAGCTGCAAAGAGAGATTATGTGTGGTTTAAACAAAACAAAAACCCCACTGCCGTCAAGACGATTCTGACTCATGCAATCCCCACTGGGTTTCTGAGGCAGTAAATCTTTATGGAAGTAGATTGCCCTGTGTTCCTTCCACAGAGTGGCTAGTGTATTTGAACCTTCTGGTTAGCAGACAAATGCCGTCAGCACTGCGTATGTATGGTTTAAGGAGAGGTGTTTAGGTGCCAAGTTGACAGGGGGTTGGCAGTGATAGTTAAGATTGTGTGTCAACTTGGCCGGGCCAGGATTCTCAGTGGTTTATCAGTTATGATGTAGTCCCCCCGCCCCCCATAATGAGATCTGACATAACGTAATCAACTCTCTGAAGAGATCTGCTATGAGCAGCCAATAAGTTAAAAGGGTATTTCCTCAGGGATATGGGGTGCTTCCAATACATATGGACATCCTAGCAAAATTCTCTGGCTTTTTGGCCAATCTGGATCCTGCATCTGGCTCATCATCTTCTAACCTCTGGTTCTATGGACTTGAGCCAGTGACCTGTGATATTCCTGCTACTCTTCAGATTTGTTAGCCTATACAGCCTGGGATCCAGCAGCTGACCATCTTACCTGCTGATCCTGCATTCATCAGCCTTCGTAGCCCTTGAGCCAGCAGCTTGCTATCTGACCTGCTTATCTTGGGTTCATCAGTACCTGCAGCTACATGAGACAGGAAAAGTCTCCAGCCTGACATCTGGGCCATGGACTTGGGAGTTACCAGCTTCTACAACCTTGTGAGCCATTTCCTTGAGATGAATCTCTCAATATCTGTACATATATAAGCTTCACTGGTTTTGTTTCTCTTGATCTCTTTAATGTGTTAAGGAGCAAAAATGTCATTTTGAAGACTAAATTGCACCTGACCCAAGTCATGGTATTTCCAGTAACCTCATATGAACAAGAAAGGTGGACAATGAGTAGGGAAGACTCAAGAAGAATTGATGCCTTTGAATTATGGTGTTGGTGAAAACTATTATATATACTCTGGACTGCCAGAAGAACAAACAATCTGTCTTAGATAAGAGAGTCTGGATAGCAGTCAAATGCCTTAGGCAGTACACCACCAGAGCTCCCAGGATGCTCCTTAAAAGTGAAGAAGGCAAGACTTCACCTCTCATATTTTGGTCTTATTGTTAGGAAGGACCAGACGCTGGAGAAGGTGATCATGCTTGGTAAAATATATGGTCTGAGAAAAAGAGGAAGACTCCCAATGAGATGGATTGACACAGTGGCTGCAACGATGTGCTCAAGTCTGGCAACAATTGTGAGGATGGTGAAGGACCAGGCAGTGTTTTGTTCTGTTGTACATAGGGTCAATATGAGTGGGAACTGATTTGATGGCACTCAACAACAACAGTGTTTATATTTTGTTGACAATATTTTCAGCTTCTTTTTACGTATCTCCTTTTTTTGTGTCTGGTCTTCAACAAGACATCTAGAATCTAAGGGTAAGATTCCAAGATTGCATTCTTTGCTACAGCTTGTGGTTCCCAATGTGCATTAGATAGGCATTTAATACTCAATGATTGCCTGAATATGTTCTAAGAACTGCCCATTAGTGAGCAGAGATGGCAAAAAATGGGTACAGTAACTGAGAGCAGCAAAGAAAAAAATCCGTTGCTTCCAGATAACAATCCACTGTGCTATACCCTAAGAGATTAAGTGAATGTGCAGGACATGATATGAAAATGGCATATTCCATTCTAAAGTTTTCTGTTGCATGCATTTATCATGCCCTGATATATTGGCAGTATTGTCGTAAGGCTGGCCTCTGCACTTACAAAAATCAGTTTTAAACTTCACATAAATATTGAAGTACTTGATTTGCAGTTTCTTCACAAGGATGACTTTTTAAGCTAGTGAATGTGATAAATTGCTCCACAGATTTTCCATCTGTTTGAGAGACATATCTTAAAATAATACTTAGCTGATTCATTTGAGAAAGATAAGGGATAGAATCTACAGACAAACTGAAATGCCAAGCTATATCTATTTCACTGAAAAAAGTTGTTTGAACTTTATCACTTACTGTATTTATTAATTCTTCTTTAGACATTGTTTTAAATATATTTGATGAGTTACCCTTTCTTGTCTTACCACATTTTGAGATGTGACCTGCTAAAAATGGATCAAACTAAGCAACAAGTTCTTCAAGTAAACCTAAAACCTACATTTTGTGCGCACGCACTTCATTACTTTCTTGAGAAGATAGTCCATGTTCAGTGATGGTTATGATGACAGCTACAACATGTTATAAAGTGGCTTTCCTTTACTGATGTTCTGCATTAATTTGTGTTTTCAGTTCATAAGTAAGCCAAAACCATGTCTTCAGTGTTTGTATGGCAAGATACAATCTTTGTGAATTGAACTGTTTTCATGTTTATCAATCATATTCAAATTGTACCAGTCACTAAATCAATCCACTGCAAAGTGAGAATTAAATGATTTAGGACTGAATAGATTGCCAACAAAACAATACATAGGGCTGATTGATGGAGAATATAGTAACCACTCCATTTTACAGTTTTCACCATTAGCTTTGCACCCTAGAAATATATTCTAGCTACAGAACCTTGTTACTTTACCATCCAGAAATTTTTGGTATGACAATCACTTGGCACTCTTTTGATCCAATAATTTACATCATTAGAAAAAAAAAAAAAATTCCACAAAGCACTATCTCTGTTTTTTTATTTATGGTGTATACAGATGTGACAATTTCAGATTCTAAAATAGTTTCACTTTCTACACCATTTTTTTTTTTTTTTTGTGCACTACAGCAAGGAATGAATGCAAAATTTGGAACAAAGTTCTTTTTATTCTATTAGTAATTTCAGCACTTGCAGTATTAGTACAATAATTTGCACTCATTAAACTCAGACATTCAACAGAAAAAGTCTTCTGATTTCTTTTAAAAAAGAAAATAATTTTGGAATTGACTCTAACTCACTGCTGTTGAGTCAATTTCGACTCACAGCGATCCCTCCTCGGGTTTCCGAGGCAGTATCACTATGGAAGTAGATTGCCCTACCTTCCTTTCGAGGAATGGCTGGGGGGTTTGAACCACCAGCCTTCTGGTTAGCAGTCACATGTCTTAGGCACTATGCCTCAAAATTGATTTTAGGAATTTGCAAATCCTTTTCTTTTTGTCTTCTGTGAGCTTTCATTTTTGCACTCCCCTTCAGTGTTGCTGTTTCATTTTACCTGGATGTAAAATTATGCCACTTTTTAAATTTAGTTCTTTTGTATCAAATAAATTTGAAAAGTTGAAAATAAATAAAATTTGTAAAACTTATAAAAATAAAATTTACATTTGACTATGAACATTAACACAAACATTTATATTGGAAAATTAATAAGGAAAAAAGACTGATTTGAAACATGTAATTTTATTCTTTGAGATAGTCAAAAGAAATAGTACTTACAAGGCAGTTGGAAATAATTTCATTCATTTGTTGTACAGTATTTGTTGGCAGTCCCTTCACAGATCTCTATGATTTTTTTTTTTCTTGAAACAATACTTAGAAACTTATGCACTCATTTTCCATCCTGTAATGGTGCTGTTTCATAGTTCATTGGACTACTGCTACTTAGGGTGAGAGCAATTGCAGGGTGTGATACAAATACAACAGTATGCTCAATCTGAAGATGCATTTTGGTTTGCTTTGTGCTGAACTAGATACATCATGAGTCACATGATTATGGTGCTCTTTGTGCGTTCTTATGTAGTGAGGGAGAGATAACTGAATGTGAGGTTATACCCGATACGTCCAAAATGAAAAGAAAAATGTGATTGTTATCGTATACAAAATTTGTAAAATGGTACCATTTTCATTTAGTGCTCTGCCAGTTCCTTTCCACTGCATCACTCACTTTTCCTTGTGTCTGTCAGCTTCATATCTGTTGTTCCTTGCTTTGAACAACTGGTACCCCTGTTTTGTTGATGCCCTAAGCGTGTGCTTATCTCGCTTATTAGGCAATTCATCCCTATGCGCAGGTCTCAGAGCAATGATCAGAGATTCCCAACTCCAGCATTCTAGTTCCATTGTCTGTTCTGTTAGTCTCTGTGCTGTGTTATAATGGTTAAAATTCAGGTTCTAGTACTAGGCATCTACCCTTAAGTGACTCTATAAACTAGTTGCTATTGAGTTGATTGCAACTCATGGCATTCCCATCTATGCCACAGTAGAATTGTGCTTTGTGGAATTTTCAGTGGCTGGTTTTTTGGATGTAGATCACCAGGCCTTTATTCTGAGGTACCTCTGGCTAGACTCAAACCTCCAACCTTTCTGTTAGGAAATGCGTTAACTATGCACCGTCCAAGTAACTATAATCTTAAGTAAATTTCTTTCTTTCTTTCTTTTTACTGCATTTTATTGAAATATAATTTATGTACAGTGAAATACACAAAACTAAAGTGACATGGGTCAATGCTTTTTTTTTTTTTTTTTGGCCATGTTCCTTCCCCTCCCCTCCCACCTCTGGCAACCAACAAAGAAAGTTTCCCTCTATATAAAGACCTTTCCTTGACCCTCAACAACAATGAACTAATACTATATTTGTCCTTCTGTGATTGAGTTATTTCACTCAGCGTAATGTCCTCCAAGTTCATCCATAGTATGCGGTGTTTTGCAGAGTCTATATTCTATAGTGCTGCATAGCATTCCATTATGTGTATGTACCATAGTTTGGCCATCCACTTTTCTGCTGATGGGCACGTAGGTTGTTTCCATCTTTTTGCTATTGTAAATAGTGCTGTGATGAACATGAGTGTGCATATATCTGTTCTTATCCTGGCTCTCACCTCTCTAGGAATGGGATTGCTGGGTCAAATGGTATCTCCAATTCTAGCTTTCTAAGGAATTGCCATATTGCTTTTTACAGTGGTTGTATCACTTCACATCCCACCAGCAGTGTATGAGAATCCCAATCTCTCCACATCCCCATCAGCATTTGTTATTTTGTCTCATTGAACCTTGCCATCAGTGCTGGGGTAAGATGGTATCTTATTGTTGTTTTGATTTACATCTCTCTGATGGCCAGTGATTGTGAGCATATCTTCATGTATTAGCTGGCCACCTGAATATCCTCCTTGGTGAAGTGTCATTCATGTCTTCTGCCCTTTTTTCAATTGAATTGTTAATTCCTTTGGTGTTGAGGCATTGTAGTTTTCTATAAACCTTAGAAATAAATCCTAGAAATAAATCCCTTGCCAGATATGTAATTATCAGCAAATAAGAATTTGTTGCTGTCATTTTTGTTATGTGCTTTTTCATGGTGTTGATTTTTTTGTTCCATATAATTTTCTATGCTGAGCTTGTTTTGTTTATGAATCGTGTTATCACTTCCTTTATTGCTATTGTTTTAGTATTTGCTGAATATTTATGCTGGCCCTCTTTTTTATTTTGTTATGAAGGTTTATCATTTTTCTTTGAGGTTACCCTGTGATTTATAGTTTTCTTCCCAAGTTTAGAACAGTCTGTTCTATCTTGTAGTTGTCTTGACTTCCCTACCATCTAGAAATGCTGTAATGACAGTTTTTTCCCTCTTTTTGGTTTGTAGTTGTCCTCCTTTGTCACTGATGTCTCTGGTTCCCTGTTTATAATCTTGTAGGCTTATTTACTTTGGATACTTCCGTAGCTGGGTTGGTTTCTGGGTTATATCATCATGTGTGCTAATCATCAGTTGTTGTCGGCTGTTGTGGCTTCTCTGTCCAAGGAACTCCTGTTAGCATCTCTTGTAAGGTTGGTCTGGTTTTAACAAATTCTCTTAATTTCTGCTTATCTGAAAATGTCCTAATTTCACCATCATATTTGATGAACAGTTTTGCTGGGTACATAATTCTTGCTTGGAAATTTTTCTCTTTCAGGGTTTTATATAAACCATCCCATTGTTTTCTCACCTGCATGGTTTCTGTTGAGAAATCTGAGCTTAGTCTTATTGGTTGCCCCTTGTAGGTAACTTTTTGTTTTTCCTGTGTTGCTCTCTTTCTTTGTCTTTGGTTTTGGTGAGTTTGATGGATGCCTGGGTGATTTTCTTTTGGGGTCTATCCTGTTTGGGGTTCATTGGATTTGCTGAATGGATATATTCTCATCTTTCATCATACCAGGAAAATTTTCTTCCAATAAATCTTCAACAGTTTTCTCTGGGGTTTTATTTGTCTCTTCCTGTTCTGGAATTCTGATTAAACATAGGTTATTCCTTTTGATGGTATCCCACATGAACCTTAGGCTTTCTTCATTTTGTTTTGCTCTTTTTTTCTGATTGATCCCTTTCCAAATAAGTATTCAGGTATTTGCCTTCTATCTCCCTAATTCTGTCTTCCATTGATTCAATTCTGCTCCTTTGTGCATTCAAAGTCTTATCTATTTGTGAAAATTTAGTATTAATCTTCTGGATTACTGTGTGTAGATTTTGTATCATTTCTAATTTTTCATTTATTTTGTCATTTTGTTCTTATATTGTCTTTTGAAATTTTTCTAGGGTTTTCTCTGTGTTTTCCTTGACCTGTCTCTCAATTCATTGAAGATACCTAATATAATTATTTTGAATTCTTTATCTGGGAGTTCCAATGCTGAATCTTCCTCAGGGATGTGTTATGGGTCTGTATCCTGGTCCCTTTTTTCTCCTGCTTTATCTTGCTTCTTTGTGTGGACTGTGATGCTCTGTTGTCTCTGAGGCATTGTGACATTTTTGTGTTTATATTTAACAGGTGATTTTATGTTAGAGTGACTTGCCCACGATTTTCATTTTCTTTATTTTGTTTGTATGTTATCTGTGCAAGCAGGGTACTGTGCTGTGCTCCTCTATTCACTAGTTGACAGTACTTATACACTCACCACTTGTCTCCTTTCCTCTTGTCAGCCTCTTGTATGTCCCTGCTGACCTTGGCAAACAGAACCTATTCTTAGGTCCCTGGAATCTGATTGAGAATGCTATCACTTTAAAATCCAAAATGGTTGCCACTTGTGAAAATTCAAAATGGCTGTGCCCTCAGTCACTTTAAATATCCAAAATGGCTGCCACATGTAAACAGTCAAACTGGCTGTGCCCTCCGGACAGCAGAAAGTCAACAGCTCAGGTTGTTTCCCTCCTTGATGTTTCCCTTCCTAGTCATAGACCACCAGTGCAGCTGCCCCTGCAGCCCTTGGTGACTAGGGCTGATCTTTAGGTCAATTCTTAGGTCCCAGCACCACTTGGAAATATTCAGGCTGTTGGTCCCGTCAGAGTAGCTGACAGTCCACAGCTCCGACCATCTCTGTACTCACTGTTTTCGTTCAGGTTTTCCCACTAGTTGGTGCCTAATCCACTTGTGTATAGTTCCTTTCAAAGCTCAGGGCTCCAGGATTATCTTCTGTATCTCTGTCAATTGGTTTTTCTTTTCTTTGTTGAAGAGGGTCTGTGTCGCTTGTCTGCCTATTACACCATCTTACCAGAAGTCTGCCTATAACGTTAGGTAAATTTCTTAAGCCTTGTAAGCCTTAGTTTCTTAATTTGAAAATGGGAATAATAAGAGTACCTACTTCATGGGCTTGTGATAAATATGGTATTATTAGCAAATAAGACAAACATATTCTTATTGCATAGCAGCTGTTCATGAAAACACCCAGTAAATTTTTGGCTATTTTATTTTTGTGTTGGTGATGTCACATAAATATAGAATGTAAGAACTAGTACAACAAAATACTGAATGATAAGGACCAAATGAGTGATTTCATCTGCAGTCGTTCAGAGGAGGTAATGGCATCCGGCTCTGGTGGTCTGAGGATGTTTCAGAACATCTCAGGTGAAGTGAAAGTAGGGCAAATCATTTCAGCCAATGAAAGCAGGGCAAGCAGAAGCAGAGGGAAGAGAAAATATTTGATGATCACATGGGAGTTTGAACAAAATGAAATTATAATGTAAATGTACCTAAGACTGGTGAAAATTAAACCCTACTTTGGCCCAGCCAATGACTGACCAAGCATGAATATTACCAGCTGATCATAATTTGAGAGCAATGTTTTGTTTTTCTTTCCTGTAAGGGCCAAAATCATCAGCCAGTTCTGTTAATTAAGTTTTTTAAAAAATCTCTCAGATGGATTTTTTGGCATCCTGTGTGGATGCAGATAAAGTCCAGCCTTGCCTGCCAGAATGTTGTCATATTTTTCAGTCTTGTTTTCAATATTGATGAGAACATGAAGACGATGATAATTCTGGGTGTGGACAGGCCTGGTGGTGGTTGGATGAGGTGCTGGAAAGTTAGTTGAAACTTACTAGCTATTTATCATTCCGTGTGCCCCTGTTGTACTTTTTCTTTATTCTTAGAAGGCTAAAATACACAACACTGAAGCCTTCCCTGTGCCTGAGAAGTGGTGGTGCTCATGCCATCTGTGATCATTAGAGAATGTGGGAAGTTGCCTTTACAAAGTAACCAGTTTACTTTAGAAATTTTTACTTTTTATCTGCTCATCCTAGCAGAACCCCAGGTATGTGTTTGGTGGTCAAACACTAGTAAAATAGAGAAATTTGCTAATAGGATGACCTGCTCAAGAATTAGGCACCAACATTTTCATAGCATGTTCATAGTATAGCCTGTATAACACTTATTCTCCAATTTGGTTTTACTTACATCATGTAGTGAAGCAAGAAATGAAAAAAGCTTAAAAAACAGAGACCTAGACTAGAATTTGGTTATATGATTACTCAAAAGAAATTAAGAAAATGGTTAACTTTATTTTTTATTCTCAACAGTTACTTCATCTAAAGCTAGTAAAGGTTTAGGTAAAAAGAAGAGGAAGAAAAATATTTTACTTATATATTGATTTTTCTCCTTAAGAATACGGTATGAGATTAAACAAGGACTAAATATTTAAGAGGGTGTTTCGTTGGGAGGGGTTTGGCCCATGAATTCAAGTTGCAAAATAAACTTCTGGCTACAACTCAAGGTGAAGTCAGGCTGACACTGAAAATTCTCTTGTTTTCAAAAATCAAGGACGATTCACAAATATTTGTGGCTAATAAGGTGATAAGTATTTAAATGATGACTATTATTGAAAATTTACATTTCCTCAAGGTTATCTGCAGAGTACCCGTTACAAGTTTAATGAACATTTATCTCACTGAAATGTGTGTGGCAGTGATTGAACAATGTCTTTTCATTCTTGCAGGGGTTACCATTCAGTTAACAGAGCTGAGGAGAGGCTTCCGAGCTGTAGTATGGACCAACAAGAGTCTCCTCCTCATGTACTGGAAGGTAACAGATGATATTATTTCAGTAGATATTGTCCTTACTGGATTATGGTAAATTTGGGCTACTACTGAAGGCTATATACTTTTGAAACCCCTAAAATTGCTATGAGAAAGATAACTCCTTGGGGAGAAAGGTAAGGCTTCGACAGCAGATACTAAAACAACTATGAACTTTGAGTTACCCTCTACACTGATACGTCCAACACATAAATCCTTCCCTTGTGTTTTCAGAGCCAGAGGAATTGGGCCTCTTCCCTTCTACTTAAGTACTTAAAAGAACTCTGGTGGCGTAGTACCTAAGGCATTTGACCATGGATGGTTGGCAGTTGAAACCCACAGCTACTCTGCAGAAGGAAGACTGGGGAATCTACCTGCATAAAGATTTACTGCCTCGGAAACCCAATGGGGGTTGCTATGAATCAGAATCCATTCAGTGTAGTTTATTTTTTCCCCCCCAATGGCCAATTTCTTTTTTTTTTAAATTTAATTTATTTTTTAAAATTTGAGTTCACTGTTGTGGCTATTATATCAATCCATCTCATTGGTGGTGTAGTGCCTAAGTCATTTGACTGCTAACCAGAAGGCTGGTGATTCAAACCCACCAGCCACCCCATGGAAGGAAGGTTGGGCAACCTACTTCTGTAGAGATACCACCTGGGAAACCCAAGGAGGGGTCACTATGAGTCGGATCCAACTTGATGGCACTGCATTGCATTGTTGTTGTGTTTTGCTTACTTTTATTATTTTAAAAATTTTTGCAGTTTTTTTATTTTGCAGCCAAATTTTGTTAGACTAGAGCTCTGGTGGCACAGTGCCTAAGACACTTGATGGCTAACCACAAGGCTGGTTGTTCAAACCCAGCAGCCACACCTCGAAGGAAAATTGAGCAATCTACTTCTGTAGAGATACCACCTTGGAAACCCTTGGAGGGGTCACTATGAGTCGGATCCAACTGGACGGCAGTGAGTTTGGTTTTTGGTTTGGTAGAGGTTATAAATCTGTTGTGGTTTAAATTTTACTTTTTTTCCTGAATCACGAAAGTTGTATGTTCTCATAGAAATTTATAACAAAGACACAAAGATAAAAATAAGAATTGTGCAATCCCCCTACCAGAAGATACACTTTTTTTTTTTTTTAGTGACTTACTGCTAACTGCTATTATTCCCTTAACTTTAAGCTGATTTAATCAGAATTAAAATGGGAGATGGAAGATTGCGGAAAAATGGAGAGCTTCTTATTTGATGGAATAAATTTAGGTTTATAAATATAGCTTGTTCAACATTAGTGTTCTAACATCAAACTTCACAGCCTCTCAAAGTACCTGGAAGTTCAGCCACAGACCAGTTTCCTTTTTTATTTCCTTTCTCTGTTGGCAAGCCCATGGAAAAGCACTGGCTTTTTTTATTCATCTGCTTAGTAAGTAACAACTATGCAAAGAAAAGGACCACAAGACAAAATTTCTACTTATAGGAGGCCTGACATTGTCACATTAAGTCACTGTCAAAAAATCATGACAGCAAACACTGTAACAGACACTGACCAGTTGAAAAAAAAGTTGTGCTTGGTTTGTAGATTAAGGTCTTTCCACATTAAGGTCTTTTTCAGGATTTTGTATTGTCTTTTGGAAAATTTGCTAATATTCTCATGGGGAGCAAAATCCATATTACTATGAGAATCTGAATGTCCATTAGAGATACTGGAGGCAATGAGAAATGAAGGACAGAAACCATACAGGTAATTAAGCAGCAAAGGTCTAGCAGTTACTTATGTAGCTTCAGAGACCTTTACATCAGAAAGTCAGTAAGTGTGGATCTTTGAAACAACTGATCTTAAAGCTTTGGTTCTCCCATCTTTGGTTCTGTCTGCTAAGTGAATGATCTGGGTTCCCAGAGGTTACATCTGGAACAGAAAAATGCCAGCCAACAGAAAAACCATTCTAAGTAAATCAAGGACTAAAGAGATGTCATCTATGATGTGAAAACATATGTTACCAAGGCATGATAAACTATATAGCTTAAAGAATCCATTGGTGAGGAAAGATCATTCCAGAATATCCAATGATACTGGCTACATGCTTAAAAGAATCTTCTGTACATCTTCTACTACAGACTGTGTGTGATTGTGAAATAATGTAAATATTAATATTTTAGATTTTTCTAGAGCTGTAGGACTCACCACAAGCATTATATATAAGAAAGAGTACCAAGAATCATGAGACTAGGTTTTTATTCTTATGCCTACTTCTAAATGGTGACTTTGGTCAGGCCTCTTTGCCTCTTTGGGCCCCTGTCTTTTTAGGGCCCCAATGGGGTATGAACTGGAGGATTTCTAAAGCAACTTCTAGGTTTCATTCATTTATAAATTGTTGGAAATTAGGATCTGCCAGGCAGAATGAAAGTGCTGGTTGTGTTGCCATCATATATGAATTAGTTTTAAAATCTGCGTTAAATAGTTTTATTTTCAGTAACTAGGCCCATGCTTAATATCGCCTCTCCATTTAAAGTACTCTGTTAAATGAGCACTACATTGCCACAGAGTCAATTCCGACCCATAGAGATCCAATAGAACAGAGTAGAACTGCCCTACAGGGTTTCCAAGACTGTAAAATCTTTATGGAACCAGTTTGCCACATCTTTCTCTCATGAGGCTGCCTGGTGGGTTCTAACTTCTGACCTTTTAGTTAACAGCTGAGTCCTTGACCACTGTGCAATCAGGGCTCCTAAATGAACACTGTTGTTGTAGTTGTTAGGTACCCTCAAGTCAATTCTGACTCATAGTGACCTTATTTATAACATAACGAAACACTACCTGGTCCTTCACTATCCTCACAATCTTTACTATGCTTGAGCCGACCACTGTAGCCACTGTAGGCAGATGTGTCAAACCAACTCATTGAGGGTCTTCCCCTCTTTCACTGACCCTCAACCTTACCAAGCATGGTATTCTTCTCCAGGGACTGGCCCCTTTTGATAACATAACCAAAATACATGAGACAAAATCTGGGCATTCTCGCTTCTAAAGACCATTCCAGCCTACTTCTAAGAGAGATTTGTTCATTTTTCTGGCTGTCCATGGTACTTTCACTATTCTTCACCAACACCATAATTCAAATGCATCCATTCTTCTTCAGCCTTCCTTATTTATTGTCCAGCTTTCACATGCATATGAGGCTTATGAAAATACCGTGGCTTTGATCAGGTGCACCTTAGTCTTCCAAGTGACATCTTTGCTCTTTATCACTTTAAAAAGGTCTTTTGCAGCACAGTTGCCCAGTGCAATACAACATCTGGTTTCTTGACTGCTGCTTCCATGGGCATTGATTGTGGATGCAACTAAAGTGAAATACCTCACAATTTTAATCTTTTCTCCATTTATCATGATGTTGCTTATTGTTCCAATTGTAAGGATTTTTGTTTTCTTTATGTTGTGGACGTGGAATCCATATTGAAGTTTGTAGTCTTTGATCTTCATCAGTAAGTGTTTCATGTCATCTTTTCTTTCAGCAAGGAAGGTTGTGTCATCTGCATATCTCAGGTTATTAACAAGTCTTCAAATTTTGATGGGGTGTTCTTCTTCATATAGTCCAGATTCTCATATTATTTCTCACCCTACAGATTGAATAATAAATAAGTATAGTGAAAAGATACAACCCAGATGCATACCCTTCCTGATTTTAAACAGGCAGTGAACACTAGATAGACTATTAAGATGAAAAAGATATCCTTCCTGTTTTTAATGTCATCTGTTTGACAAAGTGGAATATCATCTGTTGTTGTTAGGTGCCATCAGGTTGGCTTTCACTCATAGTGACCCTTTGTACAATGGAACAAAATGCTGTCTGGTCCAGAATACCAGAATACCATGGAGAAGCACAGTAATATGACACATACCACAGGGAAGATGACAGGGGAAATGCTGTAGGTGTGGGCCACATAAGGAATCAACTATCCCCTTGGAAATGTTTTTTTCTTCCCTTACTCTTTCCTCCCTCCTTTCATCTCTGCCTTTATCTTCCCTTCTTTATTTCTTTTTTAGTGTTTCATTGAAATAAGCATTCCTCTTCATTATTTTCCTATTTTAAAAGGGGAAGGGAGCACCACTCAGGTGATCACATACGATGCTTTCTTTTTGCCTCTCTTCCCCACCTCATATACATATAAGATGGGAAAAAATAATTATGGTACTTTGAAGTGTTAGAAAATCATTAAAATTGTTTGGAAACAAGTTTAAAAATAAAACAAAGGCCCAAGAACCTCTTTCTGTATGTAGGTTTTTAGGAATTTGAGTGATGTACTATTTAAAAAGCTGACGGCAAATGTTTGCTTTGTTTAACCATGTTTTGTCTGCTATTCTCAAAGAAGATGGAAATCCACTGGACTCTTATTAACTGTCTGTACTTGTGCTGTCAGCAGAGTTTAGTACTGGTCAGTGTCTGGTCACCTGAGTAACTTTCCTAACTACACTACTACCATGATTTGAAGAAATGCCCATCTACCTGTAATTTTAATTTAATCAAAAGTTTTTTCTGCACTTGATCTTAAGCAGGAAAGTTATATGCCCCAAACAGTGTTTCATTTTAGTAGTTGTGTTAATTATCCTCATGGTTGAAAGGCCCTCCAGAAATGAGAGTTTATTGCTGGAATGCCCAGGGCACTAAGAGAGTTTGAGAGCATGCACCACAGTATTAAATGTCCTAACAGACACAAGAATTAGAAGGAAGTTTAGCAACCAAGGCAGAGTTCATCTTAGTATTCCCTCAAAATCAGTGTTTTATTCACCCTCACCTCAGTGGGTCGGCTCCATCCATTTCTTCTTCTATCATCAAATATCTGATTTGTCCTGTTTGCTTTAGATAAGACCATGAGAGAGACACTAATTTGTCATGGCTCATCCCTTTTTGGGCACAGCTTTTCTTGCCAGACTGTCCTTGGGTCTGATGCCCACCCTTGATCCAGTCACTGAAGGACAGATTTTCTTAGATGGGAACTCACTCTTGACTGGAACAAAGTGAAAGTCACCTATAATTTTACCATTTAGTTAACCACTGTTACCATTTCCTCTGGTGATCTTATGGGAAGATTCCTGAGGAGTGTTAGAGCCAATTGCAGAGAACAGTTGTATTGTACAGTAGAGAGAATATGGCTGCATTTCTTTGGGTAAATGACTTCATTCTTGCTGATGGCGTGTAGCATGTCTTTTGACTATGGTGCAGAAGATCATAATTTAAAAATAATGATACTGTAGTTCAGAAATTATGATAATAATGCTTATATGATTTTCTAGTTAATTCACTCTTGTGACTATTAAACATGGGAAAAATACCCTGGACTTATTTGATGATTCAGTGATATTTTAATTGTAATTTCTCCCATTGTTAAAGTAAAATTATCCACTTGCAAATGTCCTTGAAAATAAAGAGAGGGGGGAATATTACCTACATCCTTATTTTTACAACCTATTAATCAACACTCTTGTAATTGATATTTCTGTGTTGGATCACCATTGATGTTTTTTTTTTTCCCCCTTATTTATTTTTTACATAATTGTAATAATTGAGTATACTTTTTATATTTCCTTTTAAAATTATTTGATAAGTATTTTCTATGTTACTATGTAAGGAGCTCTGGTGGTATAGTGGGTAAGGCTGCTAACCAGAAGCTCAGGGTTCAAAACCACCAGCTACTCCACAGGAAGAAGATGAGGCAGTCTACTTCCATAAAAATTTACAGCTTTGGAAACCCAATGAGGGTCACTGTGAGTTGGAATCAACTTGGTAGCAGTGGGTTTGGTTTTTATGGTTTTATGTTACTGTATAGTTTTTCATAACTGTTGTTTTTAGTGTCTGCATAATATCCTATCAACTGCATTATTATTATATGTTCATATGAATCCGTTCTTATTTTACTTCCATTCATTACCTTTTGTCAGGTACCTGTGCCTTTCCTAAGACTTCTCTTTGGCAATATTTCAAATCATCACAAGGTAAAGAGGTATTTGAGAGATAGTATTGGGTGGCACATAAGATTGGAGGCTTTGTACGTGAGTGCTTGGATTCCAATGTTGGTTCAGCAATATATTAGCTAATGACTGTGAGCAATTTATGTAATCTCTCCATCCTTCAATATCCATCATCTTCAGAAATAATTGAATTAAACTAACATCTGTTCCATAAGTTTGTGTGAGGATTTAATGAGTTAGCATCTATAAAGTACTTAGAATGAAGGCTGACCTGTAAACACTTAAAAGATCATGTTTAGAAGTTGCTTTGAGATTGAAAAAAAAAAAAATTATATAAGAAGATGCCCTGGGCTATCTCACAATGAAAAATTCAACAATTTAATTATTTTAAAAGTCATACCACTGACTAAAGCCTTACTATAGAAATAGCAAAATGTCAATGCAAATTACATTAGAGAGAAGAAATTAATACTGTTGCTGTGTTAATGTTCGTTTAAGAAAAAAAAAACAGTTATAATATACCTGATAACTTACATAGTGAACTCAAACAGAAGAGAATGCTCCTACACTCTTTTTGGGAGAACAATAAGCTAGCGATGGTAGTTTGGTAACAAATAGAATACTCACATCAGCTATGTGGAGGGGGGTTGGCCTTTGACTGTGCTGATTGTTTCTGAGGGATGCTGCTGTTCAGCACATGCAGCTACAAACCACAGTAAAAATCAGAGCCAAGATGAGAACAGAAAATGAATTGTTGTTATGAATGGCCCCTTGTTGGTGAAGCTGTTTTCAGCCTGGTGCTTTTTAAAATAAAAAGAATTAACAAACAACTTTCATTTTAAATAAGAGAAAATCATATCTTGAATTAAGCTTTCATATTGTAATCAAATATAGTCTTAAAAGCCACAGGAATAATGCTTAATTTTTATCTCTGAGTTTAAAAATGAATATCCTTTTTTTTTTCACCCTTAATGTATTAATATGTTGCATGTCTTTAAAAGCTGTTAATGGATTTTTAGCAGTCATGGAGGGTTGTCCACTTGGAGAGTAAGGACAGCCCAGGAGTGGGCAGCCTTCCCTGTTCTCCTTCTTTCCCCTTTTCCCAAGTCTTACAGCCAGTTCTCTCCTAGTAGGAGGGTGCTGGGAGCAGAGCCAAGAGGTCCCAATTCCCTTGGATTTACCAGTTTTGTGAATAGTGAGCTTTGGGTCCTAATGTCTGCTGGAAGTTGAAGGAAGCAGAAAAGGATTAGGGGTAAATGGGGATTTATTCCTTTCCTTCCCTTCACTTCCTCCTCTCCTTCTCTTTCTTTTTCCCTTTCTTTCCTTTCCATTGATGAACCTGAGTGTGTCCAGAAAAGAGTAATAGGTTGGTGAAGAGTCTCAAAGTCACAGAGCTAGCATTATTTATCTGAGAGCAACTGAAGGTCAGGTAACATACTAAAGCATGAGGAGGTCCTGATCACAAAGGCAGGCATCACTTTCTGCTTTAAGGAGCTTCAGTCTGTTCAAAGAGTCAGACTATATTTTATAGGTACAGGGTTAAGAAGAGGAGATACAGCGTACTTTGATATCAAAGAGAATACTACCTAATTCAAACTTGAGGGCCTCTCCAAGGAATAAATGGTCCCTAAAATGAGATCCAAATGCATGTTTAAAGAACTAGAGGTTGTTCAGTACATTGGAAAGTAGAGTATGAAGAGACATGGCAAAGTTGAAAATGAATGCTTGGCAGGGAGCCTTAAGCCATGTTAGCAGGTTAGATTCTATTTTAAGGCATGGGGAGCCATTGAGCTTTTTAAACATGGAAATGAAAGGACCACAATTACATTTTTGGAATATCACTTTTGTCTTAGTGTAGATTATGGACTGGGATGATTAAGATTGGAAGTAGAGAGGACTTAGAAGATGGTTTCGTAATACCAAGAAGTCTCAACAATGGACTCAAACATACCAGTGATCCTGAAGATGGTGCAAGACGAGGCAAACTCTTGCTTGGTTATACATAGGAGCTGACTCTGCAACAAGTAACAACAAGCTGTGAGAGTAATAATCTAGTATAGTGGGAAAGGAAAAAATGAAAACACTCTGGAGATATTTTGTGTTTTGTTATGTTGTTAGGTGCTGTTGAGTCGTGTCTGACTCATAGTGATCCTATGCACAGCAGAATGAAACATCACCCGGTCCCATGCCAGCTCCACAATCCTTGCTATACTTGAGCCCATCACCACAGCCACTGTGTCAATCCATCTCCTTGATGGTCTTCTCCTCTTCCCTCAACCCTCCACCTTACCAAGCATGACATCCTTCTCCAGGGAATGGTCTCTTCTGACAACATGACCAAAGTAGGTGGGACGAAGTCTGGCCATTCTCACTTCCAGGGAGCATTCTACCTGCACTTCCTCTAGGACAGATTTGTTAGATCTTTTAGCAATCCATGGTACTTTCAGCATTTTTTGCCAGCACCACAATTCAAAAGGATCAATTCTTCTTCAGTCTTCCTTATTCATTGTCCAACTCTCACATGCATATGAGGCGATTGGAAATACCATGGCTTGTATCAGGCAGACCTTAGTCCTCAAGGAGACATCTCTGCTCTTCAGCACTTGAAAGAGAACATTGGCAGCCACTTTGCCCAATGCTGTACATTATCTAATGTCCTGACTGCTGCTTCCATTGGTGTCGATTGTAGAACCAAGCAATGTGAAGTCTTTTGACAACTTCAGTCTTTTATCCATTTATTGTGATGCTGTTTATAGGTCTAGTTGTGAGGATTTTCGTTTTCTTTATATTGAAGTGTAATCCTTACTACAGACTGTATTCTTCAATCTTCATCAGTAAGTACTTCAAGTCATCCTCACCTTTCAGCAAGCAAAGTTGTGCTGTCAGCATGTCACAGGTTGTTAATGATTCTTCCTCCAATCCTGATGCCACGTTCTTCTACATATAGTCTGGCTTCTCAGATTATTTGCTCAGCATACAGATTGAATAAGTGTGGTGAAAGGACACAACTCTGACACACTCCCTTCTTGATTTTGAACCACGCAGTATCCCTTTGTTCTGTTTGAACGACAGCCTCCTGGTCAATATACAGGTTCTTCATGGGTACAATTAAGTGTTCTGGAATTCCGTTTCTTCTCAGTGTTACCCATAATTTGTTATGATCCACACAATCAAATGCTTTTGCATAGTCTATAAAGCACAAGTAAACATCTTTCTAATATTCTTTGCTTTGAGCCAAGATCCATCTGACATCAGCAATAATATCCTTCCTTCCATGTCCTCTTCCGAATCCAACTTATATTTCTGCAAGTTCCCTGTCAATATACTGCTACAACCCTTTTTGAATTATCTTCAGCAAGATTTTATATGCATGTGATACTAATGATGTTGTTCAATAATTCTCACATTCTGTGGGATCACCTTTTGTTTGAATGGGTACAAATATGGATCTCTTCCAGTCAGTTGGCCAGGTAGCTGTCTTCCAAATCTCTTGGCATAGCTGAGTGAGTGCCTCCAGCAGGGCATCCATTTGTTGAAACATCTCACTGGACATTCCGTCAATTCTTGGAGCCTTGTTCTTCGCAAATTCCTTCAGTGCAGCTTCGACTTCTTCCTTCAATGCCATTGGTTCTTGATCATATTACACCTCTTGAAATGGATGAAGATTGACCAGGTCTTTTTGGTACAGTGACTCTGTGTAGTCCTTCTGTCTTCTTTTCATGCTTCTTGCATCATTCAATATCTTGCCCATAGAGTCTTATAATATTGCAACTCAAGGCTTAAATTTTTTCCTCAGTTCTTTTAGCTTGAGAAATGGTGAGTGTGTTCTTACCTTTTGGTTTTCTAATTCCACATCTTTGCATGTTTCATTATAGTAATTGGCTTTGTCTGCTCGAACTGCTTTTTGAAATCTTCTGTTCAGCTCTTTTATCTTGTCATTTCTTCCATTTGCTTTAGCTACTCTCCGCTCAAGGGCAAGTTTCAGATTCTCTTCTGACATCCATTTTGTTCTTTTTTCCTTTCTTGTCTTTTTAGTGACCTCTTGCTTTCTTCATGGATGTTGTTCTTGATGTCATCCCACAGTTCTCATTCTTGTTTATGGTCATTGGTGTTAAATGTGTCAAAATCTGTTCTTTAGATGGTCTCTGAATTCAGGAGGGATATATCCCAGGTCATATCTTGGCTCTTGTGGACTTTTTTATTTTTCCCCTGTGTGTCCTGCATTTCCTCCCTGTGAATGTTGCCCCTCTGGTGCCCCATGGTCAATTGCTCCAAGGGATGCATCTCCATAGAGTATGTGGGTGCGTCACCCTGGGTTGAGTGGTCTGCGTGTACATCTTGTTTACTAATGGGCTGAGAGACAGCCCCTGGGAGTGAGTTTTATTCCAGGCCCAAAATATTTCTCAAGGTCATAGTATTGGGGGTCTCACCAGACTCCATCTGACCAGTAATTCTGGTCATTATTATGTTTTTGGATTTCATTCCATGTTTTTCCTCCTACTCTATCCAAGATCTCCAGTTTTGATCCTTTCCTGAGTGGTTGGCATTAGTAGCTGGGTATCATCTAGTTCTTCTAGTCTCGAGGTCCATCATATCCTAGGGCTGATTGCTTCCAAATTCCCTTGTTTTTTTGCCCTCTTCTTAGTCTTGTAGACTTGTTTTGCTTGTCTTCAACTTCAAGTTGAACTTGCATGTGAGCAGTTGATGGTCTGTTCCACAATCAGCTCCTGACTTTGTTTTGGCTGAAGATATTGAGCTTTTCCATTGCCTCTTGTCACAGATGTAGTCAGTCTGGTTCCTGTGTACTCCATCTGAGGAAGTCCATGTGTATAGCCACCATTTTTGTTGTTGAAAAAAGGTATTTGCAATGAATAAGTCACATGCAGATCTTGCAAAATTCTATCATGCAATCTCTAGCATTATTTCTGTCACCAAGACCAAACTTTCCAACTACTGATGATTCTTGTTTCCAACTTTTGCATTCCTGTCACCATTGATAATTAACACATCTTGATTGCATGTTGGGTCAATTTCAGACTGTAGAAGTTGATAAAAGTCTTCAGTTTCCTCATCTTTGTCTTTGTTGGTTCAATGCACCAAAATTGATGCATGAATTTGAATAATAGTAGTGTTAACTGGTCTTACTTGTAGGCATATGGCTATTATCCTATCACTGACAGCATTGTACTTCAGGACAGATCTTGAAACATCCTTTGTGATGATGAATGGCACACTGTTACTCTTTACATTGTCATTCCTGGCATAGTAGATCATATGGTTATCTGATTCAAAATGGCCAAAAGTGGTCCATTTCAGCTCACTAATGCCTAGGATATCAATCTTTATGCATTCAATTTCATTTTTGACAAATTCTAATTTTCTAGATTCATACTTCGTACATTCTGTGTTCTGATTATTAATGGATGTTTGCAGCTGTTTCTCCTCAATTTAAGTCATGCCACATCAGCAACGGAGGTCCTGAAAGCTTTACTTTATCCATATCATTAAGGTTAGTTCTACTCTGATGAGGCAGCTCTTTTCCAGTCATATTTTGAGAGCCTTCTGACCTTAGGGGCCCATCTTTCTGCACTATTGGGTAGTGTTTCTGGGCTATTCATAAAGTTGGCCAGTAATGTATCAGACAGTGTTTCTCTGCTATTCAAAAGGTCTTCCCTGGCCAATTCTGTGAGAATTGGATGGCCTCTTCCTTCTTCCTAGTCTGTCTCAGTCTGTAAGCTGCATTGAGACCTGTGCACCAAATACAACCCTGCTGGTGTTTGGAACAGGGTACTGGTGGCACAGCCTGAAGCCTCACAGCAACGTGCAAGCCACCATAGTATGATAAACTGACAGACAAGTTTGTCTCCCTTAGCTGTTGGAAACTTCTCCGCCCTCGCCTTACCTGGATCCTGCCGCTTTGTTGTCCCCAGCTTTTCCCTGCTTTCTGCCTCTTGGGGTAGGGCCTGCGTCTGTCCTCTTACCTGGATCCTGCCACTCTGTCTGTCATATCTGGCTTTTCCTTGCTTCCTGCCTCTTGGGTTGGGGCCTGTGTCCCTCCCTGTACCTAGATCCATTCAGGAATATTTTGGAGGTGGAACCCAAAAGACTTAGTGATTGATTAAATTCATGGTATGGGGAATAAGCAGGAATCAAGGATGATTCCCAAGTTTCTGACTTGAGAAATTAGATGTAATCCATTTAAATATAATCCAATTAAATGTCATTTTCTGCTCAAAATAGAGAACATGAAAAGATTGGAAGGAGTTGGCATCCCTGATGGCACAAATGGTTAAGCACTTAACTGCTAACCCAAAGGTTGGTTGTTCAGCTCTATCCAGAGGTGCCTCAGAAGAAAGGCCTGGTTATCTACTTTAGAAAATTCAACTATGGAACACAGTTCTACTCTGACACCCATGGTGTCACCATGAGTTAGTATTGACTCAGTGGCAACTGGTGCTGAAGATAGGGGTTCAGTTTAGTCAAGTTGAATAGGTTGCTGTTGAAAATCTGAGTAGAGGTTGTTGGAACCTCCTGAGGGAAATCTGGTCTAAAGATTTTGGTAAGGCTTCATATAGATGATAGAAGCCATGGCATGAATGATATCACATGAGATATGTGATTAGCCTTCCATAGCAGGAGGGATGGCTTGTTGGTTTTATCAAGAGGCAACATGAGGGAGAAATTTGGTGAAATCTGGAGAAGTTTCTACCACTAAGTACAAAATGCTTTTGAAAGATGTGAGGGAAAGTGGAGAAACTTGAGGTTTGGGGAGATTAGAAAAGGTTTGATATAGTTGCATGAGG
This sequence comes from Orycteropus afer afer, assembly GCF_000298275.1. NCBI lineage: Eukaryota > Metazoa > Chordata > Mammalia > Tubulidentata > Orycteropodidae > Orycteropus > Orycteropus afer. The sequence goes on from NW_006921712.1 coordinate 4,271,390, forward strand.
AAGAGGGCAGAGGAGTGAATAAAACACTACCCACCCCCCCCAGCACATACACCATGAGGACTGCTGGGCAGCATGGAGGGTCTAGTGGAGTTTGGACACTGGGGACCCTTCAGGTTGATCTGCAAGGTTATGTGATTCATTTTCCTACATGAGGGCTTAGTTGCCCCCCCACCCACCCGCCCACATAGGCTCAGAAAAGAGAAGCAGTTGAATTTACGGAAGTTTTGCTAAGAGAGGCAATATCTATTGATGATAGCATGACTTGAGCATTTGACTATGGAAGTTAACTCAGTTGGATAGGGAATGGAGAAAGGCGAGACTGAGAGGGAGAGAGTATAGGGATCCAACAATGTGTACATGGAAATGACTGAAAGACGGAAGAAAAGGAACACGAAATTGTGGTCAGAATAGAATGTCTAAATTTATTATTTCAGAATGGATAATGAGGTCTAAGTTGTACTCTAGGAGTGGGAGATTGAAGTGAAAAGGGAGCTAAGCCTTTCAGAAAGGAAAGATTAAGGGTTGAAAGGAAGGTTTATGAATGAGGAGTATTTAATTATTTAATAAATATTAAGTACCCCTGTAAGACAGAGGTCTTTGCTAAATATACAAATCAGGTAAAATTGTTGCTCTCATTGAGGCTACAATCTAATAAAAGGTGAGTAGGAGAGAGTCAAACAAGTATGTCAGAAGGTATAATAAAGGCTGTGAAGTAAAAAATAAAGACATATATGGGGAATAAGCAGTGTTGAGATAGGAAAGTAGTGACTGGAGTGCTATTTTTGTAGGATGGTAACCGAGTAGATGGCAATTAAGTGAATATAATTCCTTTCAGGCAGAGGAAACAGGTATGAAAGTTTTGAGGCAGAAATTGCCTGGGATGATTTCAGTATGTCTAAGTGAAGTGAACGGGGAGGAATAGGGTACAGTAATGTAGTGGTGTCTTGTTAATTACTGAAATTTTGTGTTTTGTGTTTGTTTGTTTTCCACAGTATTGGGAATCCTCTGGCGAGTCTGAGTAGAGGAATGGCTATGGTTTTGAACATAGAGTTTGGAGGGATTGAGCAGAGACAAAAACAAGAAGATGAATTAGAAGGTTATTATAATTATCCATGTAAGAGATAATGCCAGCTTGTATCTAGAAGGTAGATGGGAAGGAGGTGAGGAGTAGTTGTGTTCTGTATGTTTTCTGAAGAAGAGCAACAGGATATGAGGCTGAGTGCTGTTTTTCTTTTTTTGCCAGAAAGACTTTATCACCAGATAAAATAATGTTTTTGTTTTTTTCTTTTTTGTATTTGGAACTCAGTTGTTATTAGGTGCCATCAAGTTGGCTCCAACTCATAGCAACCCTGTGTACAACAGAATGAAACACTGCTTAGTAGTGTGCCATCTTTACATTTTACTTTGTCTACTTAAGCCACCCTTTGAAATCTTCTGTTCACCTCTTTTATCTTGTCATTTCTTCCATTTGCTTTAGCTACTCTCTGTTCAAGAACAAGTTTCATGTTCCACTGGAGTAAATTGTTGTCAATGTAATGAGACAAAGTGTATGTGAACTGCTGTATGGAAAGTGGTTTTGCTCTGTAAACTTTCACCGAAATCACAATTAAAACAAACAAAAAAAAAGTTTCAGAGTCTTGTCTGACATCTATTTTGGTCTTTTCTTCCTTTCCTGTCTTTTTAATGACCTTTTGGTTTCTTCGTGTATGATTTTTTTTTTTTTTTTTAAGCAGAAGACGGCATACGAGATGTCGAGCAG
>NW_006921712.1:4273248-4290009 GCF_000298275.1 Orycteropus afer afer
TTTCGCTTTCAGCTTTTTTTCCTTTTTTTCTTTTCCCTATTTGTTGTCTCTCTTTTTCTTTTTTTTTTTTTTTTTTGGGTAACCTGGGGCCATAGTCTTGAGGGTCCTACCAGTGTCCATCCAACCAGTAGTTCTGGTCATTTTTTGTGTTTTTGAATTTTGTTCCACATTTTTCCTCCCACTTTAACCAGGATCTCCAGTTTTGATCCCTTTCCAAGCAGTTGGCATTGGTAGCCAGGCACCATCTAGTTCTTTTGGTCTCAGAGTTGCTTTTGGTTTTCTTTACTCTTCTTTGCTCCAGATGAGAGGAGACCAATAATTGCATCATAGATGGCTGCTCAAAAGCTTTTAAGACCCCAGTTGCTACTCATCAAAGGAGGCTGTAGAACAAGCCTTTTATGTACTTGTTGTGCTAATTGCTCATGATGTCCCCAAAGACTATGGTCCCAACCCCACAGGCCCATTGATTCTCTTTCTCAAGGTGTTTGGTTGTCTCTGAGAAGTTACTCCAACTCTGCCTTGTGTTGCTTCTGTAATGTAAGTGGCTAGTTTTGCAGCACAAGTGCATATGTAAGATTATGTATGATGTTCTTGATATCATCCCACAAGTTATTTGGTTTTTGGTCGCTGGTGTTCAGTGTGTCAAATCTGTTCTTCAGATAGTCTCTAAATTCAGGTGAAATTTAATCAAGGTCTTATGTTAGCTCTCATGGACTTGTTTTAATTTTCATCAGGTTCACCTTGAGCTTGCACATGAGCAGTTGATGGTCTATTCCACAGATATTATCCTATCACTGAAAGCATTGTACTTCAGGATAGATCTTAAAACATTCTCTTTGACAATGAATGCAACACCATTCCTCTTCAATTTATCATTCCCAGCATAGTAGCCCATATGATAGATTCCAAATGGCCAATACCAATCTATTTCAGCTCACTAATGCCTAGGATATCAATCATTATATGTTCCATTTCATTTTTGACAACTTCCAATTTTCCTAGATTCATACTTTATACATTCCATATTCCTATTATTAATATTTGCAGTTATTTCTTCCTATTATTAATGTTTGCTGTTGTTTCTTCCCATTCTGAGTCATGCCCCATTAGCAAGTAGAGGTCCTAAAAGCTTTTCTCGATCCATATCTGTTCTGGTTACCTAGTACCACACCACAAATGGGACGGCTTGAACAAACAGGAGTTTTTTCTCTTACAGTTCAGGAAGCTAGAAGTCTGAGTTCAAAGTGCCAAGCTCTAGGGGCTGGGTGAAAGCCCCTCAACCTTGGGGTCCAGCTCTACCTCTTGCTCCTGGCCCACTGGAGCTAGAGATGTTTCTTTTCTCAGACAGCTGCTGGCTGCTGAGGCGGACAAACCCAAGGTTGACAAGTAAAAAGGCACAGCCCGATGTTACCAAACAACATGGCAGGCCATTAACTTAAGTCTATTGTAAGACCCAAGGTCAGCAGAGCATGGCAGGCTGCTGAAAAATGACACAGCTACATGCAGGGTCCAAGCGTGCCATAAACTCGAGACTATCCCCAAGGCTTCTTCTTATATACAGGAAGCAGACCACATTCCCTAAGGCAGCTACTCAGCTGCTCACAGTAGATTCCACCATGGAGTTGATTACCAGTCTAATCATGGGGAATACTACATCCAACTGCCCAGCCACTCAACTAGGCCCAGCCAAGTTGATACACAAATTGAACTACCATAATGTCATTAAAGTCAACTACTCTAAGGAGACACCTCCTCCTCCATTGTATTTTGAGTACCTTCCAATCTGGGAGGCTAGTCTTCTGGTACTATATCAGTGTTTCAGAGCTATTCATGAAGTTTTCCAGTAATATATCAGACAGTGTTTTACTGCTATTCATAAGGTTTTCAGTGGCTGAGATTTTCAGAAGTGGATGGCCCAGTCCTTCTTGCCACTCTAGTCTTAGTCTGAAAGTTCCACTGAAACCTGTCCACTACATTCTGCCTGGCTACCACTGTTGACTGTTCCAAAAGAGGTCACAATAGGAGGTTCTAGATAGAATGGGAGAAAAATATGGAGCAAAACTCAAAATCATAAAAAAAAAAACCAGGCTTACTGGTCTGATAGACACTGTTGGAACCCTGAAACTGTGGCCCTTAGACACTCTCAAGCCAGGAACTGAACCCACCCCTGTGCCTCAACTTTCAGCCAAATGACAGACAGGTGAATAGTACCAGGAAGGCATGCACTTGTTAGAATAATCAACCAGAAGAGATCAAAATGTCAACATTTGCCAAGGTGACCCTGCTGGTATTTGAAATACCGATGCCATAGCCTCCAGCCTCACAGTAATATACAAGCCACCACAGGACAACAAATTCACAGACAAGTAGTGAATTGTAAACTCTGGGAATTCTTTAAATGTTGAGATTCAGGGTTTTACTGAGCATTTGGGAAAATCTTCACTCTAAAAGGATATAAAATGTGTTTTTTTCTCAATGGTAAGTATGAACTACTTTAAGAGGGACTCTAAGAGATGTAACAAATCAACTGTGGGATCATGAAAGTCTTAGTAGTTTGTAGAATAAATATTTTCTTGAAGAAAATCGATAATATTAAGTATTGCATATTTGTTTTTCAGGCTTTGCATATTCTATTTGTATTTATATTTACCATTATAATTTCTACTCATTAGCTTTATAAAATTGTTGAAGATCTACTATGTCTTAGACTTTGGGCTGGTTAGCATTGTGTACATTATATGGCCTTTCCTCATCCTCATAACAGTTTTTTTAGGGAAAGTCTTTATATTACGATTCCATTTTACAGATGAAGAACTGAGGTCATGTAGTCAAAAAATGGTGGAGATAGGATATTGAACCCAGCAGTCTATACAAAAGCCATGCACTTAACAGCTACTATATACATAACACTTTTCATTGACTAGTATATAGTTGTCCAGGGGACTTCAAAATAACATGGTAGAATAGTGAGATACTATATAGTACAATGGTGTATATATACTGTTATTTCTTTTCTGTTCTTTATTAAATGAATATTGATTAAAACTCTATTTAAAATGCATACAAAGGATTAATATATAATCTCAATTGTGTATCTTGAAAGATTTTTACAGTGCATGTTCATTGTAGAGAAAAATTAAAATATAGACAGACAAAGAAAATAACTACACTTAATCTTCCCTTGGTAAATAGTCTTTCAGTCTTTTAAAGTAGTTTTTTGCATAAAATGAACTTATAGATGTCATTGACTGAAACAATATTATCTGTATGGACAGGTTTTTAACATTAGTAATGGTTGTTTTTTTCTGACAAACCTAGATAACAGGTTTTTTTAATGTGTATGAGTTATTTGAAATGAAAGATTATGTATTTTTTTTGGTAAAGCTTTATTGAGGTATACATGCCATACAATTTACCCATTTAGAGTGTGCAGTTCAGTGATTTCCAGTATATTCACAGAGTGTGCAATCATCACCACAATTAATTTTAGGACATTTCGTCACCCCAAAACAAAACCTGGTAACCCTTAGCAGTTACTCCTGTCCCCTATAGGGGATAGAATTTTAAATTTTAAACAAAGTTTAGATACTTTAATGGTAATTTTTTTGCTCATAGGGAAAAGTTTAGTTAAAACTGAGTTGAAGCCTCAACTTGATTTAAGACTGTATCAACACAGGCACAATTAAAGGGAGAGTTGGAGTGGTATGTGAACAACTCATGGGAATCAAGCAGGCTCTTTGCTACTTTAAAAGCTGGACATGGGAGCTCAGGACATAGTCTTGGAGGGACGCTAATCTCAATTTGACATAACATAGTCTACAAAGACAATGTTCTACATCCTACTTTGGTGAGTAGTGACTTGGTCTTAAAAGCTAGTGAGCAGCCATCCAAGGTGCCACTATTGGTCTTTCCCCATTCAGAGAAAAGAAAAGTGAAAAAAATAAAATCAAAGACCAAGGAAACAATTAATCCAAAAGACTGATGGGCCATGTGAGCCCTAACCTTCATGACTCTAAGACCAGAAGAACTAGATTGTGCCTGGCTACCTCTGTTCACTGCTCCAAAAGGGATCACAATAGGAGGTTCCAGATAGAATGGGAGAAAAATGTGGAGCAAAACTAAAAATTATTAAAAAAAAGACTTGGCTTATTGGTCCAGTAAATACTGGTGGAACCCTGAAACTATGGCCCTTAGACACCCTCAAGCCAGGAATTGAACCCACCCCTTTGGCTCAACTTTCAGCCAAATGACAGACTGGTGAACAGTAGTCCCAGGAAGGTATGCATTTGTTAGAACAATCAACCAGAAGAGATCAAAAGGGCAGCATTTGCCCAAGGATAAAGCTAAGAAAGCAGGAAGGGATAGGAAAGAAGGATGAACGGAAATGGTAAACATGCAGGAAGTGGGAAGAGTGCTGTTCCGTACATTGGAAGGATTACAATGAATGTGACAAAACAAAATATGTATATATTATTGAATGGAAAAACAGTTTACTCTGTCAACTTTCACCCAAATCACAATTTTTTTTAAAAAAAGCCTATCTTTGTGACCTACACTGTACATTGTAATAGCCACTATCACAAACATGTATTTAAATTCAAGTTAATTGTTGTTGTGTTGTTGTTATATGCCATCAAGTCAGACCCGACTCATAGCGACCCCTCCTTGGGTTTCTGAGGCAGTATCACTACGGAAGTAGATTGTTCAACCTTCCTTCCAAGTAGTGGCTGGTGGGTTTGAACCGCCAGCCTTCTGGTTAGCAGTCAAGTGCCTTAGGCACTACGCTACCAGAGCTCCTTCAAGTTAATCAGATTAAATGAAATTAACAGTTCAGTTTCTTGCTGGTACAAGTCAGATTTTGTGTTCAGCAGCCACATATAACTACTGTATTGTATTGGACCATGAAGAACATTTCTATCATTCGTCTGTTGGACAAACGTTTCCAACTAAAATACTTTAAATATTGGATTATCAGACAACATAATATTTCTTAATTGAGGAAATTAACATGCAAATACTGGAAATTATGTTATTATTTCTTAGTGAACAGTGTTTAAGCATTTGGCTGCTAACTAGAAAGGCAGTGGTTCGAGCCAACCACCTGCTCCATGGGAGAAAGATGAGGCAGTCTGCTTCCGTAAAGATTTATGGCTTCAGAACCTTAAGGAGCAGTTCTGCTTGGCCTGTAGGGTCACTGTGAGTCTGAAATGACTCAATGGCAGTGGGCTACTCTTTTCTATCTGCATATAGGCATTTATTAAAAAATATATGATCATATTATCCCATAATAATCAGAATTATAATATTTCTTAAAATTTTCTCTTGCATAACTTGTTTTAGAAATTTGTGATGAAATCCATGAGCTAAATAACTGCTTATTGACATGTTCAAAAATTATATTGGTAAATCATCAGTTCAAACAAGACAGTCCAACTGGCCATGCCTGTAAACAACACCATTGTCTGAATACTGTCAGTTCAAATGGCTGCTGTTGTTAGAATGAGTTAGTGATATTCTGTTCAGTAGCCTTGGTGGCTACAGAGGGAATGTTTCTTGAGTAAAATAAACAGTTTTCTTGGAAAGCTAGAGCTTGCTTTGGCCAAAGGAACAGTCTTCCCTACAGAGTTTCTCATACGTAGGCAGTCTGGAGATAGGAGAAAAGAGTGTTTTCACAAATCCAAATCCAAATTAGAATGAGCTGAATGTTAGAGAAGGATGTGTACAGAAGGAATATGGGGTAAAGGATGTAGTTTTACCCAAAGTAAGGTGGCTTTTGTCCTTGGCTCCAGAGAACTAACTTTTTGAGTAATTAGGGGGCCTTGGTCTGGGACTTCCAGGCCACACTTGAAGATTTGTGCTGGCAAGTGGAGGCAAGACAGACTAGAAAAGACATTTTGGGGAGACTGATACCAATCACATTGAGGAGGCATAATTTAGCCTATCATGCAGGACTGGCCAATAAAAGGCCAGAACAGTAAGGATCAGAGACTTTCCTCATTGGCAAAAGAAGAATGACATACCTTCCCTGAGACATAGTAGCTTTACATTGGGAACCTTCCTAGACCTCATTCATGCATCTCTTCCTTATGACGATACTGATTGGTATTTTTTTTTACTCTAATAAAACTGGTAGTCACAGTATTTTCCTTGAGTTCTATGAGACATTCCAGCTAGTAAATGAACACAAAGACAGTGCCCTCTTAACCTGGGAGATGTGCCCTAGCTCCAGTGGCTTGGGAAAGAAAAAGAGTGTGCCATGTGGGTGGCTGGTGTCAGAAATGATGGACAAGTGGGAATGCAGAGATATGATGAATCTCTGCCTTCTAGGATCAGCTTCATGCTGATCCTTAGCCATGAAGCTATCATCATAGGGTCTCTTCTGAGCTTTTTTAGTAGTCACAGCATTCATGCTCAGCTGTCTTTCATCCCAGAATGTTTGAGACTCAAAAGGTCATACAGAGCAGCCTCTATCTGCTTCCATATTCTATGATCTTCCTTCATTTTCTGTGATCCTTTTCCTCTTCAGGGCTGTTTCTAGTCCTACATCCTCTACCTTTAGCTCTTAGTTATGTTGCTGGTTTACCCTATCCTGCATCCTCTCATGCCCTTGCTCCTAACCCAGCTCCTGAAAAAAGCGTGGGGAGGGGTTGGGGGAAGAGCTTTACCCTTTCTGTAGGTCGTCTTCTTTGTATCAGACACAATGCTGTTATTTTTTCATTCTTTCATATATGATTTGAAAGCAAGCCAATTCACGGAAAATCAATTTGATAAATAATTAATTTGACCACTAAATATATAGCTAATGACCACTAAAGTATAGATTCACCAAAAAGCTTTTTTAAAGAAATGTTATCTATAATTTATATGAAAGTATATTGCATGAGATATTTTCAACAGCCTCTCAACATTTTTTTCAAATTTAGTTTTTCTCACCACTGTTGTTTTGGCTAACCTCATAAAACTGGTTTTTGGCAAATGAGAATATTTTTTTTACATATTTCAAATTATGAGTGTTGTGAAAATTGACCCAGAACCAACTTGCCTAATCCTGATAACTCTAGGAGTAAGATTTGTTTTCCTCGTTTTGCAGAAGTGAATTTGGCTGAGAACATACAATTAACGGGTATCAGAGCCTAGCTCAAGTCTTTAGACTTAAAGAGAAGAGTTTTTCAAAGACATTGTACATTATTCTTCAGCAAGGAATTCTGCTGTGGTGGACTAAATCTGAAGACAGCATAAGGGAATCTGCACGTTTGTGAAGTCAGGGATTTCTGAGGCATCCCAGTGACCCAGAACAATGTCTGGAACAGAATACTCAATAAATATTTGTTGTATAATAGTTTGACATTATCAACACTCTTAAGTGAAAACAGTGATATCTGGGTTCATACTTCCATTGTGGCAGTTTGAGATTTTGTGCTAAAGTTCGAGCCAGGCAGGAACAACCTACATTAAAGGTCCCTTAGATCTTATACATCCTCAGACACAGCCACCATATACTGTTTTTCAGAAGCCAGATGTATGAATTCATGGTCTGTTACAGATGTATAGGATCGTTGTTATAATTGAGCACAGCAATTTATCTCTGTGAATTCTTATAGCCAGGACAGGGATGTGAGATTTTTTTTTTTTTTTTTAACTAGAACTAAGTTCCGAGAGGAATTTATAATGTAGGTGATTATCTAAGATATATTTAGCATGCACTGGGAAATATTTAATCACAGGGTTTAAAAAAGATGGAGAAGTAGTTCTCACACAACAATTTCTAATGTTACGCTCAGTGAAAGCACAGACAGTATCTTGAATTTCAAACCCTAAGGAACTTTAGAGGTTCTCCAAGCAATGTAGTATTTAAATTAATGTCTTAGGCTACATTCTCTACAGAAGAAAACAATGCTTAGAGGTTTTGATGATGCTTAGAGGAAGAGAGAGAGTGAGATTGAGACAGAGGGGAAAAAAGGGAGGTAGGGGAGAGAGAGAGAGAGAGATTTATCTCAAGGAAATGACTCACATGTTGTAGAGGCTGGCAAATCCCAAGCCAGACATCAGGCTGGAGGCTCCTTCTGACTCACATAGCTGCAGGGGCTGATGAACCCAAGATTGGCAGACAATACAACAGGCTGCTGGCTGCTGACGCTGCCGAAACTAAGATCCGCAGGTAAGATGGCAAGTTGCTGATGCTCAGGTTGCAAAGGCAACACTCCCAAGATTGTCAGGCAATACAGCAGCCTGCTAGTTCAAGTTCAAAGAACCAGAGGTCAGATGATGATGAGTTAGATGCAGGCTCAAGATGGAGCAAAAAGCCAGAGAGCTTTGCCTAAATGTCCATATATATTGGAGTCAGGCCACACTCCCGAGGAAAGTCCTTTTCAACTGATTGGCTATTCATAGCAGACTCATCATGGAGGTGATTACATTATATCAGATCTCACTATGGGAAATAACTACAATATAACTTCCAAACTACTGAGAATCATGGCCCAGCCAAGTAGACACACAGCCTTAACCATCATAATGAATGTGATAGTTAAGGTTGTGTGTCAACTTTGCTGGGCCTGGTTGAGTGGCTGGGCAGCTGGTGGTAGTTATTCCCCATGATGGGACTGGCAGTCAACACCATGGTAGTATCTGCCACAAACAGCTGAGTAGCTGCTTTAGGGATGTGGTCTGATTCCTGTACATAAGCAGCAGCTTTGGAAACGGTCTAGCTTATGGCATGCTTGAACCCTACAGGTAGCCATGCTGGTGTTCAGCAGCCTATCATACTCTGCCAACCTTGGGACTTTGAATGGACTTGAATTAATGGCTTGCCATGTGGTTCGGTAACATCGGGACTGTGCCTTTTTACTTGTCAACTTTGGGCTTATTCTCAGCAGTCAGCAGCTGAGTGAAGAAATGCCGCTAGCTGCAGTGGGCCAGGAACAGGAGGCAGAGCTGAAGTCCAAGGTTGAGGGGCTTTCATCCAGCCCCTAGAGCCTGGCACTTTGAACTTGGACTTAAAGCCTCCAAACTGTTAGAGAATAAACTCCATTTGTTCCAGCCATCCTATTGGTGATAGACTCTTTTCAGAGTGGCACTAGGCAACCAGAACAATGAAGAAGACTTAAACTTTTAGAGGAATTTTTTGTTTTATTATTGCTTTTATCCATTATAGTTATTGATAGGGATTCTACTTAAAGTTTTATTAGGAAAAAAAGAAAAAAAAATGAGTGCTTTTGGTAAGAAAATCTTTGAAAACCACTTATCTGTTCATCATTAATTCATTAATTAATGCAACAAATATGTAATGAGTGGTTACTATGTATTAGATTTTGTACCAAGTACATATTTGATAGTAAACAAAACAAAGAACGTGGTATTAGTTTAGGCCCAGGTATTCTATTATGCACACAGAAACATGCATTGCTTCAGATAATTCCCTAACATTTCTCTGAGGTTGATTTTACTACCTTCACAGCTCAGGATGCTGAATATAAGAAGGACATGAGTAGTAGAGTCAGTGTTTAATACAGGGCTATTTCACTAAACATATCATGCTCTGTAGTGTACTTTCCTTCTGAAGATGTCAAAAAGAATCACATAGTTTGCATTTTTAGTGTTTAGTCTCTTCACAAATATTTAAGAAGTCACTAGTTAAACAATTGTCATAAAACTGCTTCTAGGTATATTTGTCTAGCTCTTCAGTAGTAGTCAAGTATAATTTCCAAAGAAGAGAATTGACAGAAGAAAAACCTAGTGTGATTCTGAGCCATCTTCCAGTGAATCTGAATATATGCCTTGCATAGTTCATTATGTTGCTAAGCCAAAACACAGGCATAGAAATCAGGATATTTAATTGACATTATTTCCCTGTCACATTTAGAGATGAATTTAAGGAAATGATAACCAATATATTTGGAAAATGTTTTTTTATTTTTTGGTTAAAGAATTTTCTTGCTCTAAAATATGTTCAATAGTTTAGGAGAATACAGTTACTATTAGTGATACAGCCAAAAAAAAGCAAAAAAAAAAAAAAAAACACTTTAAAACACTTTTTGTTTTCTGTCATTTGGGGTGCAATTATAGTCAGTTAGAAAACTTGTAAGTTAAAAAAGGCTGAAATAGTAGAAATACTGGTTTTCTGTAATTCCAACTCTTTTCCATGTATATCATTTCACTTGATTAGGCTTAAACTCGGGAGCTCTGGTAGCATAGTGGTTAAGACACTTGCCTGCTAACCAGACGGCTGGCGGTTCAAACCCACCAGCCACTCCTCGGAAGGAAGGTTGGGCAATCCTACTTCCGTAGTGATAACTGCCTCGGAAACCCAAGGAGGGGTCGCTATGAGTCGGGGCCGACTCGACGGCACTTAACAACAACAACAACAACAGGCTTAAACTCAAAATTGCTTAACAAACTCTCTAACTTCTAGTAAAGGGGTGAGCTTTATATTTTAATTACATATGTATATAAAGAATTAATATACTCCAAAAGATTAGACTCCCATTTGGAAATATGTTCTTAAGCCAAAAATACAATAAAGACACAGAAATTTATTCCCTGTAGAAAATTTGAAAAATGTGGAAAAGCACAAAGAAGAAAATACCAGTCGTTTATGGTAGTTCAAAGAACAATCACTGCTAATATTTTAATCTGTGTGTATGTGTATGTGTGTGAAAGAAATAAATTAGATATAACAAAGTTATTTTAAACATATCGTAGCCTAAAGTATTGGGAATTTATTTCCATATTACTTATTGTTGTTGTTGTTATGTGCCGTCAAGTTGGACCCGACTCGTAGCGACCCCTCCTTGGGTTTCCGAGGCAGTATCACTACGGAAGTAGATTGCCCCATCTTCCTTCCGAGGAGTGGCTTAAAATAATTTTAGTAGTCATAATATTTCACTGAATGTATTATAATTTGAAAAATCTTCTATTATAAGACATTTTTTGCTTCCCCTGGGAAATACTGCATTTGTCTCTAAATAGTTCAGATGTATTGTTACAGATTAAGCATTTTATGGAACTATTCCCAAAACATTTATGAATGGGTCACCAGGAAAAATCTAGGGAAATCAATTGGACTATGTATGTATAACTTAACCAGGAAAGTATTGACAATTTTCTGGAGTCAGGATATGTCATTTAGTTCTGCCTTACAAGTGAGCAGAAAACTCCTCCTGAAAGTTATGAGCAATTGCCTAAGGACAGATAACTCAGAAATGGCAGGGAAGAGAAGCAAATCCTAGTCTTCCTGATTTCAAACTTTGTATTCCTTCCATGGGAGTGCTGGTAGCATAGTGCCTAAGGCACTTGACTGCTAACCAGAAGGCTGGCGGTTCAAACCCACTTCACTCCTCGGAAGGAAGATGGGGCAATCTACTTCCATAGTGATACTGCCTCAGAAATCCAAGGAGGGGTCACTATGAGTCGGTCCGACTTGAAGGCACATAACAACAACAAGTATTTTCTGAGAACCTACTTTCTGCCTGTTAGATATGATATTGTAAGACTTTAAGATTGTTTCCTTCACTAATATTCTTGTAGTCAAGTCACTGTAACGATCTCTGATTATTTTCTTAAGATAAATATTTCATGATAGAATTGTTGAGATCAAAGTGTATTTTAAGGCTTTTGATATGTATTCACGATTTTCCATCCAGAAAAGTACCAACATATACTCTTATCAGAATTATGTTTTTTAAAAAAAATATTTTTTGAATCATTTTCTTGACTCCTTTTCCTTGTTTGTTATTATTATACTTTGAGGACTGCTGTGGTTACCTAGTGCCACTTTGACAAGAAATATACCACAAATGGGATGGCCTTAACAAACAGAAGTTTATTCTCACAGTTTGGAGGCTTTAAGTCCAAGTTCAAAGGGCCAGGCTATAGGGGCTGGGTGAAAGGCCCTCAACCTTGGGGTCCAGCTCTACCTCCTGCTCCTGACCTACTGGACCTAGAGGCGTTTCTTCACTCAGGCAGCTGCTGGCTGCTGAGGCAGAGAAGCTCCAAGGTTGAGAAGTAAAAAGGCACAGTCCCGATGTTACCAATCCACACCGCAGACCATTAACTTAAGTCCATTGTAAGTCCCAAGGTCGGCAGAGCATGGCAGGCTGCTGAACGATGACACAGCTACATGCAGGGTCCAAGCATGCCATAAGCTAGAGACCATTCCTAAAGGTTCTCCTTATATACAGGAAGCAGACCACATACCCAAAGGAGCTACCCAGCTGCTTGTGGTAGATCCCACCATGGAGTTGATTGCCATTCTCCTCGTGGGGATTAACTACCACCAGCTGCCCAGCCACTCAACCAGGCCCAGCCAAGTTGACACACAAACCAAACTACCACAAAGACTTTTAAAAGATATATGGAAAATAATTGCAGAATGTTCCTTTACAATCCCTTGTATACACATCATGGATAGTACTGAACTTATTTTACCTTCTTTTCTCAGGCTTTGACCTTTTTCCCATCCCATCATTTACTCAAACCAAACCAACTCACTGCCGTCTAGTCAGATCCGACTCATAGCGACCCCACCTTGGTGGTATCTCTACGGAAGTCGATTGCCCAACCTTCCTTCCAAGGAGTGGCTGGTGGATTGAAGCACCAGCCTAGTTAGCAGTCTAATGCCTTAGATACTATGCCATCAGAGCTCCCCATCATTTACTAGTGATCTGAAAAATCTACTTCAAAGGCTCGTAGAATATATTAATAATTTAAAAGATTTAAGGAAAAAAAATAACACCTTATATTTTAAATCATTTTTACTTAAAATAATAAATAAAAAACTGATGTGTACCAAGGAAACTCAAACTAGAAGGACAGTTTCTAGACTGACTCAAATGGGAGCATCTTTGTAGCTTTCTTTCCCTAGAAACGCTGCCTCCAAAATCTCAATTTTAAACATCTGTCTCAACATCACCTCCTCTGCTTCTAGTTCACTTGTTTAAGAACTGACAATTGCAGCAGTTCTTTTATTGACAATACATTGATTATCCTACTTTTTTGCTATCCATCATCTCCTTTCTCTGCTTCTGTATCACTGAATCCTGCTTTAGTATCCCGCCTCTCATTATCAGCATTCCCATACCCTTAACTCCTTTACCCCCTTTCCTCCTTCACTCATTTAGCAAAACTCCAACTCTTGGTCCAATCTTCTGACTTCTTTGTCCTGCACCTAAGCAGATGAAAATCACTCAGCTGGGCTGATAGTTATTTGTAAAATTCAGTATCTCATACTTAACTTTTGAATAATTTTCCCTTCTTAGAATTTTTTTCCTTTTTCAGGAAGAGATCATACAGCCATTTATATCCAAAGGCTTGAATGTTTCTGACCCAGGCCTTCTGTCCTGATGTAAGAGAAATATTTTAATGGATTTTCATGCATATTTGGAAGCAGCAGAAGCCTTCTCAGTAACAAAATGTGTGGAATGGTATCCTTTCCCTAACCTCACCCCTGTATCCACCCCAGAATAGATGTGGAAGTGAGTCCCTTCCTAACTGTCCATTGCCCTGATGCTGTTCCATCTAGACTTGAGCCTGAGCAGGAAAGAAAAAAGGTGGAAGGCCCTCATTGCTCAGCCTACGGGCATGGCATAGAGATAGGGCTGAGGGGTCCTCATCTCCACTGAGAACCCACAGGACTTGGTTACAAAGGTTGAGCATCTCACCACCAAAAACTAATAACACTCTCTAAGGTGTTTACAGTTACTCAGTTCTAACATTATTTAACTTTATTTCTGTTCTGTAAGTTCCTCAAAAGCTCCTCTTAAAATACTGAAATCATGTGTGACTTAATTATTTTTACTACTGTGTCAAGATGGGACTGGTCAAGAAATGAGAATATGGAAACAATTGGTGCCTGTCTTACTAGAAACAGAACAGCATTGTTTAAAGCTGAAACTTTCTGTGTATGCAACAATACCAAGTTTTTTTGTTTTTTTTTTTTCTCCCAGATAGAATAGATACACCAACTGAAACAGGGAGAAGGGCAATTGTTTCTACATTTTATTGCCCTGAAGCAGGATGGTTTGTTTGCAGAGTGATTTTGGCTTATGCTAATCTTAAGGTCATCTGTTTCTAGGAAATCATTTACTCCCTCTCTCTTTTATGGCCTCATTCATTCATTTGTTCATTCCAAGCATTCTTACGGAGTACCCATTGAGGAGTCATTTTCCCTCTGTTCTGAAAGAGAAAGAACTCCCACCCTACCCCAATGAGCATATGTGACTGTGACTTAACTATTTGCTGGTCATCTTCCTAAGATAGATGTAAAGTCTCATTCAGAGCATGTCATTGGGAATATAGTCGTTTTCCTGTGATTTGTTCAGAGCACCTAATGCCAGCACACCCATTCAATGTAGTAAAGTAAGTTATAACTATGTGGATTACTACTTAAGATAAAGAAGAATTTCCCAAACTGTAATCTTTATGTTGCCAGTGTTGAGATGATGTTAAGCAGAAAAGGCACTTTACCTTCCCAGTGGCTCCTGCTCTGCCACCTGACCATAGCACACCAGCTTCATTGCTGTCATTTCCACACTCAGAGTTAGGCATGGTGTTCAGTGAGACTTGAAATAAAGTCTACTGCTTCTTTACTACATAATTCTCTGAGCAAAGCATTTGAGGAGTACAGATTCATTTTTGTGGATTATTGCCTCAAAATGAGGGTAATCAAGTATTTTGTTGTTGTTGTTAAGAAAAATGTGTAGTAGAAGGTGAAGCCACCACTCATCTGGCAGTTTGTCATACTATGGTGGCTTGAGTGTTGCTGTGAGGCTGGAGGCTATGCCACTGGTATTTCAAATACCAGCAGGGTCACCCATGGTGGACAGGTTTCAGCAAAGCTTCTGGACTAAGACAGACTAAGAAGAAGGAAGGGGCCATCCACTTCTCAAAGAATTGGCCAGTGAAATGTTACGAATAGCAGTGAAATACTGTTTGGTATATTATGGAAAACTTTATGAATAGCGCTGAAGCATTGTCCGATGTAGTGCCTGAAGATGACACTCTCAGGTCAGAAGGCATGCAAAATATAACTGGGGAAGGGCTGCTTCCTCAAAGTAGGGTCAACTTTAATGATGTGGATGAAATAAAGCTTTCAGGACCTCCATTTGCTGATGTGGCACAACTAAAATGGGAAGAAGCAGCTGCAAGCATCCATTAATAATTGGAAAATGGAATGTCCAAAGTATGAATCTAGGAAAATTGAAAGTTGTCAAAAATGAAGTGGAACACATAAAGATTGATATCCTAGGCATTACTGAGCTGAAATGGACTGGTTTTGCCCATTTTGAATCAGACAACCATGTAATCTACTATGCTGGCAATCACAAATTAAAGAGGAATGGTGTGGCATTGTTAGTCACTAGAAATATTTCAAGGAGCTCTTGTAGCATAGTGCCTAAGGCACCTGACTGCTAACCAGAAAGCTGGTGGTTCAAACCCACCATCCACTCCTCGGAAGGAAGATGGGGCAATCTACTTCCATAGTGATACTGCCTCAGAAACCCAAGTAGGGGTTGCTATGAGTTGGGTCTGACTTGAGGGCACATAACAACAACAACAGAAATATTCTAAGATCTGTCCTGAAGTACAGTGCTGTCCATGATAGGATAATATCCATACACCTACAAGGAAAATCAGTTAATACTACTGTTATTCAAAGTTACATGCCAACCACTAAAGCCAAAGATAAGGAAATTGAAGATTTTTACTAACTTCTGCATCTGAAATTGACCAAACATGTAATCAAGATGTGATGATTATTACTGGTGATTTGAATGCAAAAGTTGGAAGCAAAGAAGAATCACCAGTAGTTGGAAAACATGGCCTTGGTGATAGAAATGACACTGGAGATCATGTGATAGAATTTTGGAAGACCAGCTGCCACCAACAACCTACTACTTATTCATTGCAAATACCTTTTTACAACAACATAAACAGCAACATTACATGTGGACTTTACCAGAAGGAATACACAGGATTCAGATGGACTACACTG
This sequence comes from Orycteropus afer afer, assembly GCF_000298275.1. NCBI lineage: Eukaryota > Metazoa > Chordata > Mammalia > Tubulidentata > Orycteropodidae > Orycteropus > Orycteropus afer. The sequence continues at coordinate 4,289,240 of NW_006921712.1, forward strand.
GTGGAAACACAATGGAGAAGCTCAGTATCTTCAGCCAAAACAAGGCTAGGAGCTGACTATGGAACAGAATACCAACTGCTCATATGCAAGTTCAAGTTGAAGCTAAAGACATTTAAAACAAGCCCACGAGAGCCAAAATATGACCTTGATTACATATCACCTGAGCTTGGATACTGTCTACAGAATAGATTTGACACATCGAACACAAATGACCAAAAACCAGATGCATTGTGGGATGACATCAAGAACATCATCCATGAAGAAAACAAAAAGTCATTAAAAAGACAGGAAAGAAAGAAAAGACCACAATGGATGTGTTGGTTATATTTTTGTGTCAACTTGGCTAGGCCTGGTTGAGTGGCTGAGCAACTGGATGTAGTATTTCCCATGATGAGACTGGTAATCAACTCCGTGGTGGAATCTACTGTGAGCAGCTTTGGGAAGGGTCTCCAGCTTATGGCATGCTTGGACCCTGCATGTAGCATGTCATTGTTCAGCAGCTTGCCATGCTCTGCCGACCTTGGGACTTTTAATGGACTTGAATTAATGGCCTGCCACATGGTTTGGTAACATCGGGGCTGTGCCTTTTTACTTCTCAACCTTGGGCTTGGCACCCTCAGCAGCCAGCAACTGTCTGAGTGAAGAAAAGCCTCTAGCTTCAATGAGCTGAGAGCTGGAGGTAGAGCTGAAGCCCATGGCTGAGGGGCTTTCACCCAGCCTCCGGAGCCTGGCACTTTGAACTTGGACTTAAAGCCTCCAAATTGTAAGAA
>NW_006921712.1:4290109-4292778 GCF_000298275.1 Orycteropus afer afer
TGCCTTTGAACAGAGAGTAGCTAAAGCAAATGGAAGAAATGACAAGATAAAAGAGCTGAACAGAAGATTTCAAAGAGCAGCTTGAGAAGACAAAGCCAATTATTATAAAGAAATGTGCAAGGATCTGGAGTTAGAAAACCAAGCATTTCTTAAGCTGAAAGAACTGAAGAAAAATTCAAGCCTCAAGTGGCAATATTGAAAGATTCTATGGACAAAATATTGAAGGATGCAGGAAACATCAAAAGAAGATGGAAGGAATACAGAGAGTCACTGTACCCAAGGGAATTGGTCGATGTTCATGCATTTCAGGAGGTGGCATATGGTATTGAACCAATGGTATTGAAGGAAGAAGTTGAGGCTGCAATGAAAGAAATGGTGAAGAACAAGGCTCCAGGAATTGACAGAATACCTATTGAGACATTTCAGCAATTGAATGCCATGCTGGAAGCACTTGATTGTCTATGTCAAGACATTTGGAAGACAGCTAAAGACAGCTACCTGGCCAACTGACTAGAAGAAATCCATATTTGGACCCATTCCAAAGAAAGGTAATCCCACAGAATGTGGAAGTTACTGAACAATATCGCATGCAAGTAAAATCTTGCTGAAGATAATTAAAAAATGGTTGCAGGAATATATTGACAGGGAGCTTCCAGAAATACAAGCTGGGTTAAGAAGAGGATATGGGATGAGGGATATCATAGCTGCTGTCAGATGGATCTTGGCTGAAAGCAAAGAATACCAGAAAGATATTTACTTGTGTTTCATTGACAAATGCAAAAGCATTTGACTGTGTGCATCATAACAAATTATGGATAACATTGAGAAGAATGGGAATTCCAGAACACTTAACTGTGCTCATGAGGAACCTGTACATAGACCAAAGGCTGTCATTCAAACAGAACAAGAGGATACAGCATGGTTTAAAATCAGGAAGGGAGTGCATCAGCGTTGTATCCTTTCACCATACTTATTCAGTCTGTATGCTGAGCAAATAATCTAAGAAATCAGACTATATGAAGAAGAACATGGCATCAGGATTGGAGGAAGACTCATTAACAACCTGCATTATGCAGGTGACACAACCTTGCTTGCTGAAAGTGAAGATGACTTGAAGCACTGACTGATGAAGATTAAAGATCATAGCCTTCAGTATGGATTTCACTTCCACATAAAGACAACAAAAATCCTCATATCTGGACCAATAAACAGCATCACAATAAATAGGGAAAAGTTTGAAGTTGTCAAAGATTTCATATTGCTTGGTTCCACAATCAATACCAATGTAAGCAGCCATCAAGAAATCAGACATCATACTGCACTGGGCAAATCTGCTGCAAAAGACCTCTTTAAAGTGAAGAGCAAAGATGTCTCTTTGAAGACTAAGATGCACCTAACCCAAGCCATGGTATTTTCAATTGCTTCACATGCATGTGAAAACTGGACAATGAATAAGCAAGACCATGAAGAGTTGATGCTTTTGAGTTGTGTTGGCAAAGAATACTGAAGGTACCACGGACTGCCAGAGAACTAACCAATCACTCCTAGAAGACATGCAGCTGGAATGTTCCTTGAAAGTGACAATGACCAGACTTCGTCTTACCTACTTTGTTCATGTTGTGAGAAGGGATTGTTCCCTGGAGAAGGATATAATGCTTGGTAATGTGGAGGGTTACAAATTGAGAAGTCAGCCTCAGGGACTCAGGTGAGGAGAGGGAACCCAGGCCACGCCCCACAAGCAGCGAGGCAGGAAGGCAGGGAGAGAACAGAAAAGGCACAGGGAAGCAGAATAGATCGAGGAGTCAGCTCCAGGGATCCAGGTAAGGGTGGTTGGAGGGGTCCAACAGCTAAGGGAGACAAACTTGTCTGTTGGTTTGTCCTACTGTGGTGACCGGTTGCTGTGAGTCTTGAGGCTGTGCCACTGGTGTTTCAAACCCAGTGGGGTGCACATGGTGCACAGGTATCAGCCCAGCTTGCAGACTGAGACAGACTAGGAAGAAGGAGGAGGCCATCCCCTTCTCAAAGAATTGGCCAGAGAAAATCTTATGAATAGCTGAGAAACATAGTCTGATAAATTACCACGCAACTTTATGAATAGTCCAGAAACATTGACCATTATAGAGGAGGAAGATGAGTCACTTAGCTTAGAAAGCTCTCGAAGTAGGACTGGGCAAGAGCTGCATTATCAGAGTAAAATCAACCTTACTCATGTGGATAAGGTAAAGCTTTTGAGACCTCCATTTGCAGATGTGGCACCACTCAAATTGAGGAGAAACAGCAGGAAACATGCATTAATAATCAGAACATGGAATGTACGAAGTATGAATCTAGGAAAATTGGAAGTTGTCAAATATGAAATGGAACACATGAAGATTGATATCCATGGCATCCTAGATGAAATGGACTGGTTTTGGCCATTTTGAATCAGACAACCATATGATTTACTATGCCGATAATGACAGTTTAAAGAGAAATGTCATGGCATTCATCATCACAAAGGATGTTTCAAGATCTGTCCTGAAGTACAATGCTGTCAGTGATAGGATAATATCCATACATCTACAAGGAAGACCCGTTAATACAACTATTATTCAAATTTATGCACCAATTACCAAAGCCAAAGATGAGGAAATTGAAGATTTTTATTTACTCTTGCAGTCTGAAATTGA
>NW_006921712.1:4294608-4296118 GCF_000298275.1 Orycteropus afer afer
CTGTGAAGAAACTGTTCAAGTGCTGAGGAGCAAAGATGTCTTCTTAAGGACTAAGGTGCGCCTGACACAGACCAGGATATTTCCAATTGCTCGTATGCATGTGATGGCTGGGCAATGAATAAGAAAGACCGAAGAAGAGTTGCTGCTTTTGAGTTGTGGTGCTGGTGAAGAGTGCTGAAGGTACCATGGACTGCCAAAAGAACTAACATATCTGTCCTGGTGGAAGTGCAGCCGAGATGCTCCCTGGAAGAGAGGATGGCCAGACTTCATCTCACCTACTTTGGTCATGTTGTCAGAGGGGACCATTCTGCTTGGTAAGATGGAGGCTGGATGAAAGAGGGGAAGGCCTTCGACGAGATGGATTGACATGGTAGCTGCAACAATGGGCTCAAGTGTAGCAAGGATCATGGAGCTGGTGCAGGATCGGGTGGTGTGTTGTTCTGCTGTGCATGTGATAGCTATGAGTTGGAAACGACTCGATGGCACCTAACAACAACAACGTGGAGGGTCAGCAAAAGAGGGGAAGCCTGTGAAGGAGATGGATTGACAGTGTGTCTGCAATGATGGGTTCACTCATGGCAGGGATTTATTGGCTGGTGCAGGACCGGAGAGTTTTTCATTCTATTGTACAAAGGGTTGCTGTCAGTCAGAGGCAACTTGACAGCATCTAACAACAGCAGCAAGAGAAGGTGAAGAGTGATACATGAGAGATATATAGAAGTACTAGGGCAATTGAAAGGAGATTACTTCAGATCTGTATGCAGGAGGTAGCATTTGAGATTGACCTAGAAGAGTGGCAGTGGTTTTGACACATTGAGACAAGGATTGGTTGATGTCCCCTCACCAAGTGAATGGGGCAGTATTTTGCAGGTGTAGGAATGGAGAGAACCAAATTGAGGGGGTGGTATAGTGGTGAGGTCTAGGGCTTAAACAAAAACGAGTAATTATTTATGTGTGGTTTCCCACCATAAAAACCAAAAACAAACCAGTTGCCTTTGAGTCAATACTTATTAAAAAAAAAAAAAACTCACTGCCATCCGGTCGATTCTGCCTCATAGTGATGCTCTTTGGGTTTCTGAGGCAGTAAATCTTTGCAGAAGTAGATTGCCCAGTCCATATAGGTCTTTTCTTGTTTTTCTTTTACCTTTGGCTACATGGACATTCTTTGTCACACAAATTGAGCATTTCTGTCTACTCATTAAAAAAAAGTTTCAGATCTCTGTAATATTTTAGGGTGATTTCCTTTTCAAAGAATCATAGAGCTCAAAGTCCTCCATGATATGGAAATAGCTCCATCATAGAAGCACTGACCATCGCTATTACAGAGTGCTGCATGTTTGTGTAATTTTCATGGTAGCATAGTGCCTAAGGCACTTGACTGCTAACCAGAAGGCTGGCGGTTCAAACCCACTAGCCACTCCTCGGAAGGAAGGTTGGGCAATCCTACTTCCATAGTGATACTGCCTCGGAAACCCAAGGAGGGGTCGCTATGAGTCGGGGCCGACTCGAC
>NW_006921712.1:4297013-4317610 GCF_000298275.1 Orycteropus afer afer
CTCGGAAGGAAGATGGGGCAATCTACTTCCGTAGTGATACTGCCTCGGAAACCCAAGGAGGGGTCGCTATGAGTCGGGTCCGACTCGACGGCACATCACAACAACATCAACAGTAAAATTTGACCTTTCCCAATTGATTTTTAATTATTTGTTATAATTAAAATGTGAAAAGTGGCTTTTTTCTCCTTTTCTGTCCTCACTCCCCCTTACAAAAAAAAAAAAAATTGTAATTTGTGGTACCTATTAAGAAAAAAATCAAGAACACTGGCAAAAGCCCTAACTGCATATGTTTTGCGCAGTAAAAAGCCTAACTGCGGTAAAATATATAGGAATTTAGTAAATGTCTTTGAGTATATCCTTGTCTTCTCTCTGTCTTTTTAGTACAATAATTTAAAAATTGTGCTAGCAATAAATGTTAACATTGTAATTTGTGTTATTTTTAACTTTAGAAAATGAAGTAAGATATGATACTAATAATAATGAAGAGGAGGAGGGAGAACAATTTGATTTTGACAGTGGAGATGAAATTCCAGAAGCAGATAGACAAGCACCATCTGACCCTGCTGCAAGTAATACAGTAACAAACGAAGAAGTTTCCAACACAGGTAAATCCTCAGAATGCCACCCAGTGGTCATTTATATTTAAGCACTCTTTCAGATGACTCACTGATTTTCCCCACATTATTACTCATTATTTCTGGGTGATGTAGCTGGTTAACACACCACTGGCTTCTTACCTAAAGGTTAGAGATTCCAGTCCACCAGAGGTGCCTCGGAAGAATGGCCTGACAATCTACTTCTGACAAATTAGCCCTTGAGAACTCAGTTCCACTCTGAAACACGTGGGGTTGCCATGATTCGGAAGTGACTCCACGGCATCTGAGTTGATTTTCCTTTCATTATTATTGCTTGATTTGAATATAAAAAGGAAAAATGGATTTCTAGAAGTGAGATATTTATGATTTTTTTTTCTGATATTAAATTTATAAATCATATATTAATGTCTTAATTTAAATTTTGGCTGATTTTTTTTTTTTTTGCTACTGTTTCCCATGGCTTTCAGTCTTATCTATCTAACTTTCTATTATAGGTTTCCCCTGCCATCCAAAAGCAGAGCATTCCTATGAAACTTTTTGTAAGCCTAAGTGGTGTAAAGAAAAGAAGCAATTACTATTAATTTATATGGGAAAAAAAATTTGACCATTCCCAGACCCAAAAAATAATCTACCAAATCACAGCAAAAAACACATAAAACCTAAAATAACACTAACATATAGTGTTCACAAACGCACAGTGGTGGTTTGATGCTGAGTGTAGTTCCTAGGGAAGGAGCTTGTCAAAACAACTCTGGCTGCTGGGCGTGTACACTGCCTCTTTAATGGCTCACTACAAGCCAAACGCTGAACACTAGCTTCACTTTTTGCCTTTTTTGTATAAACAAAAATCCTCTTCGGATTTCTTTTGGTTAGAAAAGACAAGTACTAAAGTTGATCTTTCTTAAAAGTGAAATGGCATAAAGCAAACTTTCGAAAAGCGGGGATACTTGCATTTATATTTTAGAGAGAAAAAGCATTGGTATTTTCTAAGAAAGACAGCCTCATCATTATACTATTATATTACATAATTTTTTTTCATTTTTAAAAAATGCGTTTTATTGAAATATAGTTTATGTACAGTGAAATACACAAAACTAAAGTGACATGGGTCAATGCATTTTTGTTTTCTTTTGCAGTGCTCCGTCTCCTCCCCTCCCACCCCTGGCAACCAACAAAGAAAGTTTCCCTCCACATATAAACCTTTCCTTGACCCTCCACAACAACGAACTAATACTATATTTGTCCTTCTGTGATTGACTTATTTCACTCAGCATAATGTCCTCCAAGTTCATCCATATTATGCAGTGTTTTGCAGACTCTACATTATTCTTTAGTGCTACATAGAATTCCATTATGTGTATGTACCATAGTTTGGTCATCCACTCTTCCACTATAAATCTTAGAGATAAGTCCCTTGCCAGATATGTAATTATCAGCAAATATAAATTTGTTGCTGTCATTTTTGTTATATGCTTTTACGTGGTATTGATTTCTTTGTTCCGTATAATTTTCTATGCTGAGCTTGTTTTGTTTATGAATCATGTTATCACTTCCTTCATTGCTATTGTTTTAGTATTTGCTGAATATTTATGCTGATCCTCTTTTTTTATGTGAAGGTTTATCATTTTTCTTTGAGGTTATCCTGTGATTTATAGTTTTCTTCCCAAGTTTAGAACAGTCTGTTCTATCTTGTAGTTGTCTTGACTTCCCTACCATCTAGAAGTTCTATAACAACACAGTTTTTTTCCCTCTTTTTGGTTTGTAGTTGTCCTCATTTGTCAATTGATGTCTCTGGTTCCCTGTTTACAATCTTATAGGCTTTCTTTACTTCCTTAGCTGGGTTGGTTTCTGGGTTATATCATCATGTGTGTTAATGGTTAGTTGTTGTTGCCTGTTGTTACTTCTCTGTCCAAAGGATTCCCTTTAGCATCTCTTGTAAGGTCGGTCTGGTTTTAACAAATTCCCTTAATTTCTGCTTATCTGGAAATGTCCTAATTTCACCATCATATTTGAGGGAGTTTTGCTGGGTAATTATTCTTGTTTGGTAATTTTTCTGTTTCAGTGTTTTATATATACCATCCCATTGTCTTCTCGCCTGCATGGTTTCTGTCGAGAAATCCAAGCTTAGTCTTATTGGTTGCCCCTTGTAGGTAACTTTTCGATTTTCCTGTGCTGCTCTCATGATTCTTTCTTTGTCTTTGGTTTTGGTAAGTTTGATGATGATATGTCTGGGTGATTTTCTTTCGGGGTTTATCCTGTTTGGGCTTTGTTGGACTTCTTGAATGGATGTATTCTTATCTTTCATCATACCGGGAAAATTCTCTTCCTACAAATCTTCAACAATTTTCTCTGTGGTTTTACTTATCTCTTCCTGTTCTGGAATTCTGATTACACATAAGTTATTCCTTTTGATGGCATCCCACGTGAACCTTAGGCTTTCTTCATTTTGTTTTGATCTTTTTTCTGATCGATTCCTTTCCAAAGAAGTGTTCAGGTATTTGCCTTCAGTCTCCCTAATTCTGTCTTCCATTGATTCAATTCTGCTCTTTTGTCCATTCAAAGTCTTATCTAGTTCTGAAAATTTAGTATTAATTTTCTGGATTTCTGTGTGTAGATTTTGTATCATTTCTAATTTTTCATTCATTTTGTCATTTTGTTCTTGTATTGTCTTTCAAAATTGTTCTAGGGCTTTCTCTGTGTTTTCCTTGATCTGTCTCTCCATTTGTTGAACATACCTAAATATAATTCTTTTCAATTCCTTAACAGGGAGTTCCAATGCTGCGTCTTCCTCAGGGATGTGTTTTGGGTCTGTATCCTGGTCCCTTTTTTCTCCTGCTTTGTCTTGTTTCTTTGTGGACTGTGATGCTCTGTTGTCTCCAAGGCATTGTGACGTTTTTGTGTTTATATTTAATTGGTGATTATATGTTGGAGTGACATGCCCATGATTTTTGTTTTCTTCGTATATTATCTATGTAAGCAGGGTACTGTGCTCCTCTGTTCACTAGTTCACAGCACTTAAACACCTACCACATGTCTCCTTTCCTGTTGTCAGCCTTTTGTATGTCTCTGCCAAACTTGGCAAACAGAGCCTCTTCGTAAGTCCCTGGAATCTGAATGAGAATGCTATCACTTTAAAATCCAAAATGGTTGCCACTTGTAAAGGTTCAAAATGGCTGCGCCCTTGGTCACTTGAAATATCCAAAATGGCAACCGCTTGTAAACATTAAAAATGGCTGTTCCCTCAGTCACTTTAAATATCCAAAATGGCTGCCACTTATAAACATTCAAAATGGCTTTGCCCTTGGTCACTTTTAAATATCCAAAATGGCTGCCACGTGTAAACAATCAAAATGGCTGCACCCTCCGAACAGCGGAAAATCAACAGCTCAGGTTTGTCTCCCTCTTTGATGTTTCCCTTCCTAGCCATAGGCCACCAGCACAGTTGCCCCTGAAGCCCTTGGTGACCAGGGCTGATCTTTAGGTCAATTCTCAGGTCCCAACACCACTTGGAAATATTCAGGCTGTTGGTCCTGTCAGAGTAGTTGACAGTCCGCAGCTCTGTCCATCTCTGTACTCACTGTTTTTCAAGTTTTTTATTAGTTGTTGCCTAACCCACTTGTGTATAGTTCCTTTCAAAGCTCAGGGCTCCAGTATTATCTTCTGTATCTCTGTCAATTAGTTTTTCTTTTCTTTGTTGAAGAGGGTCTGTGTCACTTGTCTGCCTATTCCTCCATCTTACTGGAAGTGTTCCTATATTGCATAAAATATTTTTAAATAATGCTATTTAAAATGAATTAAAGTCAAACGTTTATTTTTTATTGTTTAAGTCTGGAGGTAGATTTGATTACTTTCTCCTTTGATTCCCATGGGCACTAGACTAGATGGACTGGTTAGACTAAAACTACAGTACTAGGACCAAAAGGAATTTTTTCTCTCCATAACAAAAACCTCTGGTATATTTAATGACGCTGGTATTTCTTTTTTGGCAGCTTATAACTTATTTATCTTGTTAGATAAGCAGTCTCAGGAGCTTCTAAGCCATATATATTTCACCTGCTCAGAAAGGTTGCATTGATCCCCCTGATTCCCATACGTTTTTCTGTTCCTGAAAGTAATGTGGGCAACACCCTCCAACCAGTATGATGAGCAGCCACACGTACGCACCTGCAGTCTGCACATCTCTAGGGAGTCTTAACTTTAGAGTGGAGGAGTTCAGTGGGAAGTTTCACCACTTTATTTTTGCATCTACCCCTAGGATCGAGTGTAAGACATGCTTTTGATGACTGTGTTTGTTTGCTAACAAGTCTTCTTTTCCATCCTTCAGGAGGACAAAATGGAACTGGAACAGAAACAATCGTATCAGTAGAGCCCATTAAACTTACAATACCAACTAAAGTGAATCCCTATTCTGTCATTGACATCACACCATTCCAGGAAGATCAAGCCGTGACTCCAGAACCAAATGCTGAGGAAGAAAGCTTGGGCCTCCATGTGCCCAGTGGGTATTCTGTTCCTGTGCCTTGTGGCTATGCAGTACCTTCAAACCTGCCTTTGATATTGCCAGCCTACTCCAGTCCAGTTATTATTCGCACTGTTTCTGTGGATGAAGAAGGTACTGTTTTGTTTTGTTTTTTCTTTGCACAATGAGAAATGATATATTTTTTAGTAAAATCTGTGCTTAATTTTTCCCCTACCCTAATCATTGTAGTTGTTGTTATGTGCCTTTGAGTTGTCTCTGACTCTTAGTGACCTTATGTATGACAGAACGAAACACTACTCGGTCTTGTGCCAGCCTCACGATCCCTACTATACTTGAGCCGTGATCCCTAATATACCTGAGCCCATCGTTGCAGCCACTGTGTCAATCCATCTCATTGAGGGCCTTCCCCTCTTTTGTTGACCCTCTACTTTACCATGCATGACATCCTTCTCCAGAGAATGGTCCCTTCTGATAACATGACTAAGGCAGATGAGATGAAGTCTGGCCATTCTTACTTCCAAGGGCCTTTCCATCTAGTCATTAGATGCTTGTTTTTAAAGTTGAAAAATGAGCCCAGAATAATTTTCTCTATGAGAGGAACATAATTAAGGAAAGAAAGCAGAGTCTATTTTTGGGGAAATTTTGAAGTAATGTCTACTCTCAAATATATTACCGTATAATATTAGGGCAGAATTATATGAACTATACTCCAGTTCCATGCCTCCCTTTCCTACAACTGCTCATAAGAACTTATCCATTTCTTTTGGCATTTATTATTCTAAATTACATAAGAACTTATCCATTTCTTTTGGCATTTATTATTCTAAATTACAGTTTATCACTTATTCTAAATGATAGAGCTTTTTTTTTTTAAAAAAAAAGATGTCTAAAATCATCTATAAATCTGAAAAATATGAATTTCTTGAGGTCAGAGTATGTGTCTAGCTATTTTCATTAATGGGAATTGAGGGGAATAAGAATAGGGAAGGAAAGGAGAAAGACATCGAAAACTCTCTCTGCCTTTCTGTCTGATATGCTCTCATTCAGGGAGACCTGGAAGATGGATTCTGAGCACATTGAGAAACTACTAGTAGAGCCTTGATCTGTGAGGATCAGAAGCTTCTTTAGGGGAAAACCAGCTACACATTGCTAAGAGAAGTAAAGAGAATTTTTGTTTCTTGATTAAGCTAGCATGATCTCTCCAATATCACATAGCTAACAGTAATAAATTTAGAGCAAATTAGAAAGAAAGCTGTCCTGAAGTCCAGGGACCCATGGTGAAGATGAATGCAAGAGCCAGGAGCAATAGTGCCATCAACCACCTGTGTGACATTTGGCCCATCACTTAACCTCTTGGAGACTCAATTCTCATAGCTCTATAAGAAAGGTGTTGGTTTAAATAGTCATTTCTTTCACTTCTACTTGGTGAAAAAGGAACCAACTTGTACCTTAGAATGACTCAGTTTTAAAAAACTGTTTTCTGTTATGTTTAACACTTGCTAACATTGTTTAAGTCAATGAGTGACACAAGCAGTTTAGTGTTCAGTAGCTAACTAATATGTTAGTGGTTTGAGTCTACTCGGAGATACGGCAGAAAAAAGGCCTGTGAATCTACTTCTAAAAAGTAGCCATTGAAAACTCCAAGGAGTACAGTTCTTCTCTGACACATGTGGGGCTCCCTGAGTTGGAATTGACTCACAGCAGCTGGCTTGGTTTACTGCTATTTAAGCTTTGGCTGTTTTTACAGAGATTTATTTTTGGGGTTTTAAAAAATAGTGTGAAAGTTAGCCATTCCTGTTACTGAAGATTGAGAGTCTGAGTTCTACTGTCAGGTGCTACCATCACTATTTCAGGTCCAGTCTTTAAGAGAGCAGTAAAGGTTTCAAGTGTTGAACCTGTGAGTACATATTGAATGAAAATACTATTCTTCCTTTAAAAACTCAAAGTTTGTTCTATTAAGAATTGACCCAATAAAGATATCTTGGGTTAGTCTTTCCTTTTCTCTCCTAAATACATTCTCCTGTTATCTTTCCCAGGACACACCACAAGGAATTTCCCAAGTATATGTAATGTTTTTCTAATGGAACACTTGAGGAGAATGGCCTCTTACATATATAATTTATATTTTGGTGAAAATTTCAATAAAAGGATTATTTCCTTCCAGTTTAATAACAAATGAGAAAAAATCAAGTAAATCTTGATTTTGTATTTTGGAAGCCACAGAAAGTTTTTAGGGTAGATGTTTTCTTGTTGTAATTGGCAGTCATCCTGGGAATTTACCACGATCAACAATACAGTTCTTATTCAGTAGCCTTACAGAGCAAGAACAATCTAAAAATAATGAAGTGTGGATTATGGAGATTTTGTGCTTAATGAAAGTACATTTACTAGGGCCTCAGGCACTTGACTGCTAACCAGAAGGCTGGCAGTTCAAACCCACCAGGCACTCCTCGGAAGGAAAGTTGGGCAATCTACTTCCATAGTGATACTGCCTGGGAAACCCAAGGAGGGGTCGCTATGAGTCAGGTCTGATTCAATGGCACATAACAACAACAACAACAACATTCTTAAATAATGTGGTTATTTTAAAATATTTACCATTATCTAAAGTCATATTTTTAAATAATTTAGCACTTTATTAAAATAATTTGCTTTTTATTGCTGTCAACCTAGAGCCATTAAGAAGCCTATATTATAATAGACACTATTGTGAGGCTTATTATAGGAACAAGGGTGTCTATATTTTTGGTCCTTTCAAGAGAAATGAGTACACCTATCTCTTGCCTGAGGCGGTAGAGAAAGCAAGGTTTTTGGCATTAGGCCTGGGTTCAAATTCTAGATCTGCAGCTTTCTACCTAGATGACATTGGGCAGTTTGTTAACTTCATTTTTCCTATGTTATCTTCACTTTGCAATGGGAAAGGCTTGTAGCTGAAATTCCCAATGAGTATATTCACCTTCTTCCTTATCAAATGTCTTCTATTCTGGCTGGCAGACATTAAATCTTGGTGAATTTTGTTTGTTGAAATGTGGAGCACACAATGAGAATAATTTTCTGGGAAGGTGCATACTATGAGAAAACAGATGGGGTGTGCATTTTAAGGATAGAAAGCAACGTAATACAAACCCACCTGTGCTTTTGACCCATGCTGAAGGGAAAAATAATTCACTGTGTAAAGTTTGTTTGATTTCAATCAACATTTTCTGTCTTCTGCAACTTTGTGGAATATTTTCGTCATTTTTGGTCATTTTCACTGTTCTTTGAGGCACTGTAGTATGGTGGGAATAGCAAATTTTGAAGCTGGGTGGATTTGACTTCAAATCCTGACAGTGCTTCTGGTCTGACATGTGACCTAACTTTTTTCCTGAGCTCATCACTAATCTTGGTAAGCCAAGAACATAATGGGAGAAAAACACCAGACTTGGCATATATGAAATTTTGTATGTGTGTGTGTGTAGCTGTATGTGTGTGAGTATGTATATGTGTGTATAAAGGTTTGGCTTCAAACATCACAAACTTTACTATTTTTCCCTTAAAATATTTTGAGGGTACCATATGTACATACTTTTATTTAAATCACAATTGTGAATTTCCATGAAAACCCAAGAAATAAGAGTTAATATTATTTTTAAATGTAGTTTTATTTATCTGGGTACCTGTTGTGTTTTGTTTCTGATTCTTCTATAAAATCTTTGGGTATCACTTTTTATTCTACCCAGTTTTGAATACATTTTATTTAAAAGTTAAACATTTTTAATATATCAGTTAATAAGCTTTATGCTAACATAAGCCCATTGCTGATTAGAAAAGAAAATATGAAATTATTTTAAGGCTAAAATCCACTTCATGAGCATTTTTGTTAAGCTTAGAACCAATATCAGTTTTTTTCTTTCCTAGCAGAAACACAGGAAGTAGCAGAAGATAGCCAATTTAATTCTTTAAGTTCTGAGGATCCACCAAACAGGTATCTTCATTAATTTTACAAATATGTTCTGAATTCATGACTTTTTTTTCTTGAATTGTTGACTACAAATAATGTTAATGTGCTCTCCTATCCTTCCATGTGTTTAAATTGTCAGCTCCTCACCTGTTTTCAAGTAGTGTTGACTGTTCCTAGGTCTTTATTTCCTGCATAAATGTCTCTTTCAAGTTCCACTGTCTGGTCCTAGTCTAACTTTTTGTCTATTTGCTTGCCATACTGTCTTCTATATATTCTGTCTTCTAGCCCAGTGTTCCTGAAATTGTGTTCCACTGAACATCAGTGCTCTCCAAAATATTATTATCATTCTGTGTAGAAAAAGAGAAGTATGAATCCATGTGTGTGTTAGGCTGGGTTCTCTAGAGAAGTAAAGCTTACATATACATACAGAGAAAAAAAAATTATCTTAGGAATATGGCTCCCACACTTATAGAAGCTGGCAAGTCCCAAGTTCTTGGATCAAACATCAAGCTGGAGGCTTTTTGTGACTCACACAGCTGCAGGGGCTGACGAGCTCAAGGTTGGCAGGCAGTGTACCAGCTGTTGACTCTAACAAATGACAAATCAAAGATCTCCACGCCAAATGGTGGATTGTTTGCTCACAGACAGTTGTAGGCAGCACAACAGGATCCTGATCCACAGAAGAGTGTCTCTTTTCCCAGGATGTCCATAAATTTATTGGAAGCAGGCCACACCCCTAGGGAAACTCCCTTTCAATGGATTGGCGGTTCAAAACATGTATATCCGATCTCATCATGGAAATAACCACATCACAATTGCTTAAACCATACAGAATTGTGGTCTAGCCAAGTTGACACACAGCTTCAGCTATCACAATGTGTGATAGAATTGGAAGATCCCACCTTTCTCTTAACTTCTTGTGGACATGCACAGCATGTGCATAAGCATAATAAATGTTTGAGAATCCTTTGGTTGAAAAAAAAAAAAAGCTTAGTTTTTTTTTTAATCTAGAATTTTCCAAACTTTTTTTTTTTATAGAATCTTTGTTTTGTGCCTCTTTGCCTTTACAGCTCCTATTTCATCTGCTTGAAATGTCCAGGAATTCCATGTACCAGGGGAACCTCTATTTATCCTTGAACACTCAGCTTAAATGCTTCTTTTCCATAAAGGTCCTCTTTTGTATTGCCAGAACCATTTATTCATCCCTGCACTGTAATTCATTGCTTTGTACTATCACTCTATTTTCTATATCTATATAGGACAAAGGAGCTCTGGTAGCATAGTGCCTAAGGCACTTGCCTGCTAACCAGAAGGCTGGCGGTTCAAACCCACCAGCCACTCCTTGGAAGGAAGGTTGGGCAATCTACTTCTGTAGTGATACTGCCTCGGAAACCCAAGGAGGGGTCGCTGTGAATTGGGGCCGACTCTACGGCACATAACAACAACAACAACATATAGGACAAAGATCAGGTTTTATTAAATCTTAGAATATTTACCACCTAGCATGACAGTGGGCTTAGTGCATAGAAGGTATGTTTATTTTTGCCATTTGCCAAACATCAAACATTTGTTGAGTGTTTACCATGTGCAAAGCATCCAGAATAGAAAAGTGAGTAAAGCCAACCATAATGCCATTACACATCTCATAATTCTGGTGGGGCAGAAAGATAGTAATCAAACAGCCACAGTACTGAATAGACAATCACATTTCTTGCTCTGAAAGAAAGGAATGTGGCTCCATGAGAGCCTATAACAAAGAGACCTGGCCTAGACAGAAATGTCAAAAACACAAATTTTCAGTAAATAAATAAATGAACAAATGCATTTCTCTAGATTATCACTCTATAGTGATACTGCCTCGGAAACCCAAGGAGGGGTCGCTATGAGTCGGGGCCGACTCGACAGCAAACAACAGCAACAACACAACAACATCACTCTATAGTTTTTAACTGTTCTTCTTATCCCTCTCTTCAACCTAATTTTCTTTTCCAGCTTCATTTCCCTTGACTTCCTTACAATGTACTTTTCTTCAGACCTGTGGACTTTGTTTCTTGCTCCTGTGGCTTTGCTGATGCACTTTTATCTATCTAGATTGTCATCTGCTTAATCTCTTACCTACTGGTATTTCAAAGCCCATTTCAAATTCTACGTCATCTGTGAAATCTTGTCTGCATGCTACAGAAGGAAGTGACCTTTTCCCCTCTGCAAGGGGGAAAATACTTGCTTTTTATCTGCAGAGTGACTGCAGAACTGATTGCATTGCCCTCCACACACAATTTCATGAAGGAGTTGGCCCAGGTGGTTGGGATGATACCACCCCTGAAGGCTCAGGGTTTTCAATGCCTGTGTCATCTTGGACACATCAAGAAAAGCCTTCCATTTTAGTAAGCAAATGGATTAGCAGGGTATTTCCATTTACACATGCAGGGAATCTGCAAAGCAGAGAGGAGATGATAAAAAGAGTTACTTTATTTTTAAGCATCAAGATGTATCAGTTACAGTTAGGCAGGAATTCTTTGCCAAAGTCATTTTTTTCCTTTCAGTTACTAAGGCTAGCCTTTTAAAAGTATTTGTTACATGAATTCTTCTAAAAATGCATGGGTTATCTAGGGAAAAGTATTCATGTAATAAGAATTTTCTATTTAATTTAACTATAGAATTATTTCACAAAGTATATCTACCCAAGACTATTAGAAATCACAATCTATTAAATATTGGTGCATGAGATCTTATTATTCAGTGTGAATAGCGCAATTCCTTTACAAGAAAAGAACATAACTGAAGTGAAAGGATAACTCAAATAATTTTCAAAAGTCTGAAAAATATTCAGGAATAATTTAAGATTCTGTACAAATGTGAAACATATTTATTTCAGGTTTTCTTTTATTTTTTTAGTATAATTTAAAACTTAAGAAGTACAAGAATATTTCTTTCTGTGGTAAATTCTCCAACTAAATACAGGAAATAGATTTTAATTTTTACACAAATCCACAATACAACACATTATGTCACACTTCCTTGAATATCTAAAGTGTCCATTATCTGGAAATTTTCAAGATTGTGTGATTTTTCTTTATTGCCATTTTGCAAATGTTTCATTATTCATTAGAATGTTTAGCAAATAATGAAATGATAAAAGAATCTACTGCAGTGACACTCATTGTCTCTGTCTCTTACTCTGAAGATGTTGCATTGTGTTGCCACTTAATTTTATATTAATGATTCTTTTTTCCATATATAAATGTTTCAGAAATTTCCGTATTTATCTGTAGATGCTTGTTCTATTTCCAATCTCTTTTCCTTCCAATTCTTTTGTGTGTGTGTGTGTTACTGCTGAGTTTATAAAATGTCTTGAGTAATGCAAGCCTCATTCAGTCAGAGGTTTTTTCTGTTTTTCTGTTTTCTGTTTCCTTGGAAGGAAGGTTGGGCGATCTACTTCCATAGTGATACCGCCTTGGAAACCCAAGGAGGGGTCACTATGAGTTGGGTTTGACTCGACAGCACATAACAACAACAGTGGTATAGTGGATAAAGCACTTGGCTGCTTACTAGGTCATCGGTTCAAACCCATGAGCCATTCTGCAGAAGGAAAATGAGGCAATCTGTTTCCATAAAGATTTACAGCCTCAGAAACCCATTGGGGGTTGCTATGAGTTGGAATCGACTCGACAGCAATGAGTTTGGGGTTTTTGTTTTTTTTTGTATATTCATATTTAAGGAACACTGGTGGCACAGTGGTTAAGTGTTTGGCTGCTCACTGAAAGGTTGGTGGTTAGAACCCATCAGCTGTTCTGTGGGAGAAAGATGTCGAAATCTGTTTTCTTAAAGATTACAGTCTTGGAAACGCTCTGGGATAATTCTACTCTGTCCTATAGGGTTGCTGTGAGTTAGAATTGACTCAATGGCAGTGGGTTAGGGTTTTGTTTGTATTACTAAGAACTATGACTGTCACAGAGATGGACCTCAATAAGTATTTGTTAAATGAATCTGATCTTGTCATTCTTCTGAATCAAGCTTCCCTTTGTCTACAGATTAAAACCCAAATCTCTTGACATTTTGTGCAAGACTCTTTATGATCTGGCCTCCATTATGAACATAGCACCAGTTGAGTAATTGCCATTTAAAATTTTTGTTTGTTTTAGGTCTTTACTACCATTAGCCTGTAACTAGAACCCAAGAGGCCTATAACTTACTTTTCGCTAGACCCCAGCACCTTGTGTGGCATAAAATAGGAATCAAAAAGTTCTGATAAGAGAAAATAGAAGAAAATTTAGACCTTTTGTAAGCAGGGCTATGTTTAAATTCCTGTCATGCTAGATACTGAGCTATACATATGGTGGCCATTCAGAAGCACTTACGTATAGTTATGAGTGAAATTAGAATTTAGTATTTTTTATAATAACCTCTGGAAAAATATGCAATTTTCAGGCATAGTATATATGAACATTGAAATGTATACACATAACACACTTAGTAAAACCTGCAAAAACCAGAACCTGTTAGAGAAGGAAACCTCAAAACTAAAATGAGGTAAGGTTCTTAATAGATAGTAATAACACAATAAACACCCTGTCAAAGGGGAAAAGCTTGTGAAACCCAGAAAAAAAAGGCAGTGGCATTGAGTTCTGTCTCTCAGAGTTTTCACTGTACTTTGGGGGCATTGAGCAACCTAACGACTGGAATGTTTGTCAGTATTCTGACTCTATGGTTTGTTTCCCTTAAGTGAAGATCAAGTCAATAAAGAAGACAGTGCCTTGGCCCGATGGGTTGCAGATCCTGCCAATACAGCATGGATGGAGAGTAAGTACCACCGACGACCAGATGTCCTGATGGACCATCACCTGAATCCTCAGCAAGCTGTGTATAAACCTGTGCCCACAGAGTGATACTGTGTTTTTTCTTTCTTTTTTTGCCAGGCTGTTTTCACTATTCTTATGTATTATTAGATCTGAACCTCTTAAAATATATTCATTTACTTAAAATATTGATAAAAGCTGATTATGTAAATATTTTTCCAGAGCTTTATGAAATTGTTCATATTATCTTAGCATTATCCATCCAAGCACAGAACCCTTCTTGATTATTTCATTCTGGTACAGATTTTGTTTTCATTATGAAAGTTATAGATTGGGGAATGACACTTTGACTGCCAGCTCACAATCAGTGAGTCATTACTGAAACGTTAATAAAGTATTCTTTCTTGCTATTCCCCAATGAGGTGATCTTTAATGGTGCCATTTTTGAAAGGATAGGGTGTGGTTGGTTAAGCCAACCCAATGACCAGAGGATGTAACAAATCTTCTATTCCATGTGTGGTTTTAAAACCTAAAAATATTTTTAAATAGATTTCATTATTTTGAATTTTTAAAGGAAAAGTAAAGATTACTTTCCTAATTACCCCTTTTATTACCTACTGACTCACTAATCTCTGTGTAGTTGTATGATTGACTTACAAGGTAGAACCATCTTAGTTATCTCCTAATCATTGAATTATCTCATGGAATGGTTCATTATGATTTTAATTATAGCATTGTCAAAACAAAGAACTAAGTTTAATTAGATGATTCTGCTAAGGGGCCATTAAATGGGGATCATTAGAAGATTAAATTATTGACTTGTTATT
Source organism: Orycteropus afer afer (assembly GCF_000298275.1). NCBI lineage: Eukaryota > Metazoa > Chordata > Mammalia > Tubulidentata > Orycteropodidae > Orycteropus > Orycteropus afer. The sequence continues at coordinate 4,311,653 of NW_006921712.1, forward strand.
CCCTAGCAATTGTATTTCTAATGCAATATTTGTCTGAATTTCTTCTATTATTCATTTTTATTATCCATATAACAGTTAATTAGAATAACTACATTTGAAAGTAAACTCTGTACACTAGCAGTCCTTCAACATTATCTAATAGGATTAGAAACACTATTATTACACTTAATAAAGATTATTAAAAGAAAGTAATCTCTATAATGTGAGGGCTTAACAGCATTAAAAGAGTATAGGACTCTTCTTAAATTTTCATGTCTTACCCCTGGTGATAGGAGCTCTGGTAGCATAGTGCCTAAAGCACTTGACTGCTAACCAGAAGGCCGGCGGTTCAAACCCACCAGCCACTCCTTGGAAGGAAGGTTGGGCAATCCTACTTCCGTAGTGATACTGCTTCAGAAACCCAAGGAGGGGTCGCTATGAGTCGGGGCTGAGTCGACACCAAATAACAACAACCACCACCCCTGGTGACATGGGAATAGTAACAATGGCTAGATGTCAACACATGTTAAGTTTGTTTATCTCATTTTCCTTTGTTGTTTAATAATCAGTTGCTTTGTGGTTTTCAGTATAATAAGTAACACATGATAGTTTGGAGATTCAACTATGGCAAGGATAGCACCAATAAACGAGTATTTTGTAAAGTTTATGCAAAAGAGCTTTTTAAGAAACTGATTTTCTAAAACACATAACTCACAAATATTAAAATAAAAATTCAAATTTTATTGCTAATCTACTGTATAATTATCTTATTCAATGTATTCTGAATATTTTGCTGATGGGACTTCTTCTCTCCTATTTTTCTGTTTTTAAGAAAACCTGTTTCAATTTCATGGGACACTAATGTCCCACATAATACGGTTTGATAAAGTTTATCCTAATAGTTGAACCTTTTATACTTGCATGTGACTACTTCTCATATCTAGTCATTGCTTTCCTTTGGTGGTTTCCCATTTGTGCAGCATCAATTGGGCTCTTTCTCCATTTCTGAAACTCTGTGTGGCCCCTTTGTATTCTTTGTGACACACACACTAACTTCATACACTTAAAAATGTTTAAAAAAGAAACATATAAATATGTATAATTGAGCACATTATAATAGAATAAAATTGGCCTGAAAAACAGTAACAACCACCTGTTGGTGATATTTTACAGCTGGTACAATTAGAGTGATAGCCTTCATTCCCCCAATGAAATACTATAGCCTGAAAATTATGTTTATGCTTTGGTAAACTACCATTAATTATCCACACAAGCTTTTTGAATAGTGATAATGTTATTAGTCTTAGGAGATAATTGCCCTATAAAATTTAAATTAAACTGGATTAGAATTAGTCAATGTTTTAAAGTTTCCCTCTCCTTTTATTTCAGATCCAGAAGAGGCAATTTATGATGATGTTCCAAGAGAAAATTCAGACTCGGAACCAGGTTTGATTTAGTGTAAAATTGAATTTTAGAAGATTCAGTTTAGCAATTTTTCCTTATTGGTGTAGAAAAAAAAAAAAGATAACCTTTTAGTGTGTGTGATTACTAGATGCACAGCCTAACCTATATGTTTTCTATGTTCATGTTATTTTAACATATTTTATAGTGGCTTAGTCATAAGATGTGGTAGGATATTGGTGTGTATGCACACATATGTGTGTACATTTATATTTACAATATTTGAAATGTCAAGAAAAAGACTTCATACTGAAAAACTTTAACATCAGGATCTTATTCCGTGTTCTAATTTCAAGCTAGCCACTTATCCTCTCCAGCCTTAGTTTTCTTAGCTGAAAAATGGGGAGTAAAATCCATTGGTTACATAACTAATAATATAACCTGGAAACCCTTCTCCCACAAATATGCAGAAATGTGGCATAAAATATAATGACTCTTTGAAATATAATGCTGGAAATGAAGAGGTAAATGGAAACCATAAAATTAAATTAGTAAGCTAATGTTGCCATGACCCTGGTTGTGGGTGAGGGTGGAGGGTAGTCAAGCTCAGTAATTTAGGAGCTGTAATTTTTTATGCTTAATCAGAAGTTAGAAGTAAGACCTAGGATTGCACCAGGAAAGGAAGAAGAACTGAGAGACCCCTGAATAAAATTGAGACCTTCCAATAGCTGCTTCCTCAGTGAAGGATAGACTAGAAACACATGCACCCCTTGGCACAACTTCACAAAACAGAGAGAAAAACTAATGAATTACAGATAAATGCCAGGAAAGTATCCCAAAGAGCAGAAAGAGTTAAAGATACAGAAAATACAAAAGAAAAAGTAAGAAGTACAGGATGAGATGTTCAAATGTTTATCTAATAAATGATAAAGAGGAGAAAATAGAAGGAAAAATTAAAATTCAAAGAAATAATTACTAAGAGTTTTCCAGAATTAAAGAAAGATATGCATCCTCTGTTTCTAAAAACAAACATTCAAAACAGCATTAATTAAGAATGTTTTATACCTAGGGCCATAGAATGGAAACTGCAGAACACTAAATCCACAGTAAGAATTTTAACAGAAAGAAGAGCAAAAATACAGATTACCTAGACAGGAACTACAATTAGGAAAATGAGAACAGACTTACCAATAGGCCAGAAGAAAGTGGAAAAATACTTTCCAATTACTGAAGGAAAATAGCTATTTCTACTTAGATTTCTAAACAGTCAGATTATAACCCTTTCAAAAGAGATAAATTGAGGCAATATCAGACCAAGATTGTTTTATTTAAAGAAATATTTATGGTTGTACTTTAAAAGAAAGGGATGGGATACAAGAAAAAATAGTGTGAAAATAAACTGATAAATATGTGAACAAATCTAGACAAGCATTGATGACTAAAACAACTAAAAGTAATATTCTATTTCAACAGTATATGTGTAGCATGGAACAGTTTTATTATTAAACAATGTATGTGCAGTGGAAGGAAATGATTCACTTTAAACAATCTAAAGGCTATGTATTTTTCAGGAGAAGGGTGTGGGTTTTTTTTTTTTTTTTTGGTTGTTTATTTATTTTTTTATTGTTATCCTAGGTCAAATCTGCATTTTATGGGTAACCATTAAAAGAACAGAAATAGATTATTTAACTTCTTATTTAATTATTTAAACAGTAGGTTAAATAATCTATTTGTGTTGTTGTTATGTGCCATCGAGTTGGACCCGACTCATAGTGACCCCTCCTTGGATTTCTGAGGTGGTATCACTATGGAAGTAGATTGCCCAACCTTCTTTAGAAGTTAAATACTCTATTTCTGTTCTTTTAGTGGTTACCAGTAGGAAGAGCTCTGGTGACATAGTGCCTAAAGCATTTGACTGCTAACTAGAAGCTAGGCAGTTCAAATCCACCAGCCACTCTGTGGAAGGAAGATTGGGCAATCTACTTTCATAAAGATTTACCACCTTGGAAACCTAAAGGGGCTTGCTATGAATTGGAATTGGCTCGATGGCAGTGAGGCTTTTTTTTTTTTTTTCGTTAAAGCAGTAGGACAAAACCCACTTCAATGGAAAATGAGAATAAGTTAGAGAAGAATAGAAACAATATGAAATAATATGCAAACATAATCCAGATATGTTGTTACTTGTAATAAATGTAAACTGGGTCATACTTGCCAATAAAAGAGATTCTCAGATTGGATAAAATAGCAAAGCTATCCATATGCTCTTAGAAGAAATAAAGTAACATAAAATGATACATAAAATTTTTAAGTAAATGATAGAAAAAGAAATAGAAGGCCAATTCTAACCCAAATGGAGTCCATATATATAAAATAATATCATATTAAATGTTAAATTATGAAGCATTATTAGGTATAACGTGAATGATGATAAAAGGAATAAAGAATATGTATCTTCCTGAGGAAGATATATGAAAGTTTTAAACTTGTGTATACATAATTGTACATAATTGTAGTGGGAGATTTTAACAGAGCTCTCTGAAATATTGATGGATATCAGATACAAAATTAGTAAACTACAGAAGATTAAAATGGCACAGCTGTATGATTGATGTAAAGGACATATATGGAACCCTGATTCTAATAGTTTCAGAATACATAACTAAATAGTATGCCCTAAAGCATAGTACCTAAGGCACTTGAATGCTTACCATAAGGCTGGCGGTTCAAACCCATCAGTCACTCCTCAGAAGGAAGGTTGGTCAATCTACTTCCATAGAGATACTGCCTTGAAAACCCAAGAAGGGGTCTGACTCAATGGAAAATAACAACAACAAAAGGAAATATTAATAAATGCAAAAGATGTGATATTCAAGTCTCATCCTCAGATAACAATCCAATAAAATTATTACAAAAAATAAATAAAATTACTTGGAAATTAAAGCCATACTACTATATAATCCATGGTCAAGAATGAAAACTAAAAATATTTTGACTTGAATAATAATGAAAACATTACATAAAAATATATAGGATGGATTTAAAATAATAATTAAAGAATTATAGACATAATGGCATGTGTTAAAAAAGAAGATTGAAAGATAATGAGCCTAGATCTCAAAACCTACTCTTCAGCCACAGTAGTCAAAACTGCCTGGTATTGGTACAACGACAGACACATAGAGCAATGGAATAGAATTGAGAACCCAGAAACAGATCCTGTTCTGGTTACCTAGTGCTGCTTTGACAGGAATATACCACAAATGGGATGGCCTTAACAGACAGGAGTTTATTCTTACAATTTAGAGGCTTTAAGTGCAAGTTCAAAGTACCAGGCTGTAGGGGCTAGATGAAAGCCCCCTCAACCTTGGGATTCAGCTCTGCCTCCTGCTTCCAGCCCACTGGAACTAGAGGCTTTTTCTTCACTCAGATAACTGCTGGCTGCTGAGACTGACAAACCCAAGATTGACAAGTAAAAAGGCACAGCCTGATGTTACCAAACCACATGGCAGGCCATTAACTTAAGTCTATTGTAAGTCCCAAGGTCGGCAGAGCATGGCAGACTGCTGAAAAATGACATGGCTACATGTATGGTCCAAACATGTCATAAACTCAAGACTATCCCCAAGGCTTTTCCTTATATACAGGAAGCAGACCACATTCCTGATTACCAGTCTCATCATGGGGAATACTACATCCAGCTGCCCAGCCAATCAACCAGGCCCAGCCAAGTTGGCACACAAATTGAACTACCACAGATCCATTGACGTATGGTCAACCGATCTTTGATAAAAGGCTGAAATCCATTAAATGGACAAGAGATTGTCTGTTTAACAAATGGTGCTGGCAAAACTGGATATCCATTCACAGAAAATTGAAACAAGATCTGTACCTCACACCATACACAAAAACTAATTCCAGATAGATCAAAGACTTAAATGTGAAAACCTAAAACTATAAAATTCCTCAAAAAAAGGGGGGGTGGCAAATTTAGGGGTCCACTATCAAGCATAACCCAAAATGTGCAAACAGCAGAAGATAAACTAGATGAATGAGTCCTTCTAAAAGATAAATTTTTATGTGCTTCCAAAGATTTCTTCAAAAGAGTAAAAAGAGAATCTACAGATTGGGAAAAAAAATATTTGTCAACAACATATCTGACAAAGGACTTATCTCTCAAATTTATAGAAAACTCTAACACCTCAGCACAAAAGCACAAATAATCCAAATGAAAAATGGGGAGAAGAAATGAATAGACACTTCACCAAAGAGGATATTCAGGTGACCAGCAAACACATGAAGAAATGTTCATAATCTTAGCCATTCTCACTGCCGTCAAGTTGGATCTGACTCATAGTGACCCCTACTTGGGTTTCTGAGACAGTATCACAATTAACTTGAAGGAGCTCTGGTATCATAGGGCCTAAGGCACTTGAATGCTAACCAGAAGGCTGGCAGTTCAAACCCACCAGCCACTCCTCAGAAGGAAGATGAGGCAATCTACTTCCATAGTGATACTGCCTCGGAAACCCAAGGAGGGGTTGCTATGAGTCAAGTCCGACTTGACGGCACATAACAACA
>NW_006921712.1:4318205-4319564 GCF_000298275.1 Orycteropus afer afer
GATATAGAAGTGGACTAAACCCTAACTAGCAGAAAAATTTGCATGGAAATACCAAAAAAGGAGATATATGGAGGTGCGGTCTGGCAGAGATCCTGAGTGATTCTGATGGCACAGACAGCTTGGAGATTCCCGAGTGCTGGTAAGACCTAAGAATTAACGTAAAAATCAGCCCTGCTAGCCAGGGACAGCACGGAGGACTGCTCTGGTGGCTGGGGAATAAACAGAGAAGGCGAAGAGAAAGGCGGGCTGAGCTGTGGACATTTGCCTGTCTGGAGGGTGCCGCCATTTTGAATGTTCACAAGCAGCTTGACCATTTTGGATATTTAAAGAGACAGCACTCTCCCAGATCCAGGGGCTTAAGAACATGTTCTGCTTGCCAGCAACCCCAAGGACACTCCAGACCTGCAGGACTGAAAAGGTGCGACATTCCTCTTGTTAACTCTTATACCTCACACCTGCTTGGTGAATGGAGGTGCAGCCATCCCCTACTCCCACCCAACTTCTGGGCCCGCAGGAGCTCCATCCCAGTCTGTGTGTTCAGAGGGAACCTTGGTGCCCTGCCCTATCCTCCACCGATCTTTTTTTTTTCTCTATTTTTATTTTTTTTTTATTTTTCACTTTCTTTTTTCTGGTGTTTAGTTTGGCTATATTTGTATGTTTTAAAACTACTATTATTACTAATACTTTTGTACTTTTTACTATTATTCTTAATCTTCCCTCCCAGGTCCTACTTATCAGATTTTTTTCTTTTCCCTGTTCCTGGTTGAAAAAAAAAAAAAATTAATTTAATTTTTTCCCCCTTTTTTCTCATAGTTAACTGTGTTCCTTGTTTTACTTTTTGTATTTCTCCCATTTTCTTTCTTCATTATTCTCCTTCTTTACCTTTTTTCTCTTAGTGCCCTATCCCCAGATAGTGCAGGTTTTCTTGTTTTTTCCTTCTTCTTTTTCCCTTTTTTGGTTACTGTTCCTGTGTGATTACATGGTGTGTATTATGTCCATGTGCTTTTACTTTTTTGATTATTATTTAATTGTAATTGTTGTCTAACTGAGTGGGAGACAGCAACAGTCCCCATAAGACACAACTACATCTACACCTCCTGCAATTTCACTTACTGAGCAAGAGCCACTACCTCCTTCTCCACCAACATGCCAATGATAAAAAACCACCAAGAAGAGCCTGAATCACCCTTGGCTGCTCTTCACAGTTAACAGAGATCTAAATAGAACAACACCATGATGTCTCAGAGACAACAGACCATCACAGTCCACATAAAGAACCAGGATAAAGTGGTAGAAACAAGGGAGCAGGACTAAGACCCAGAACACATCCTTGAGGAAGAAGCAGCATTGGAACTCTCT
>NW_006921712.1:4322907-4336471 GCF_000298275.1 Orycteropus afer afer
GGTGTCCATCAACTGACAAATGGATAACCAAACTATGGTACATACACACAATGGAATACTATGCAACCCTAAAGAATAATATAGAATCTGCAGAACACCACATAACATGGATGAACTTGGATGACATTATGCTGAGTGAAGTAAGTCAATCACAAAAGGACAAATATTTTATTAGTCCATTATTGTAAAAGTCAAAGAAATGTTTATCTATGGAAGGACATGTTCTTTTTTGGTTACCAGGGGTGGGAGGGTAAGGGAGGGAACACTTAGATAGATAGAGATATGTATCGATTTGGGTGAAGAGAAGGGCAAAGTACCAACTGTGAGTGGTCATTATAGTGGCATTGAGGAAGAGAAAGACATAGAGAGGTACGTGGGAGGTACAGACAACAAAGATGAACCCTTTTTGCACATATGGTACAGCGTTGTCAGTGAAGGCAAACATGGGTATATTGGTAGGTAGATGCATGGACAGGCTCAACTAGTAGGTATCTCTATGAAGCAGGGAGTATACCCAAGAACATGAATAGGGTTGGCAGACAATGGTCCTGTAAGTTTATGTGTATGATCTGAATTCCCAGGTGTATAGTAGAGCTGACAAGGGGCATAGTTGTAGTCACTGCTTGGTCACAGCCAGCTACCAAGAGGGACTGAGTAGTTGAACCTGTGGGCTCAGGACCATAGTCTCAGGGGACATCAAGCTCGATTGGCATAACACAGTACACAAAACATTGTTCCACCTCCTACTTTAGCGAGTAGCGACTGGGATCTTAAAAGTTTGCAAGCTGCCATCTAGATGCAACGATGGGTCTCTCCTCGTCCAGAGCAAAGAAGAATGAAGAAAACCAAAAATTAATGGAAACAATTAGTCCTAGTGACTGGTACACCATCTGACCTTCAGCTTATCCGACTATGAGACCAGAAGAACTAGATAGTGCCCGGTTACCAGTCATCCACTTGGAAGGGGATCTATGTAGGAAATCCTTGATAGAGAGGGAGAACAATGTGGAACAAAACTCAAAATCATTTGGAGAAAAAAAAGGGGGGGGCCAGGTTTGTTGGTCCAATAGAACCTGGTGGAACCACTGAGACTATGGCCCCTACCTGCCCTTCAGGTCTGGAAGTGAACCCATGCCTGTGACTTCCAGCCAACAATAGACAGGTATATGAGTTGAACATTTCCCTGAGATAGATACACTGCTTGGAGAGAACAATCGTGGGAGAAAGAAGAGCTGCTTATGCACAGGGAGACAGCTCAGGGGGCAGGATTGCATGGAGGGATGGACACAGGGAAGAGGTAACTATAGGGAGGAAGTGGGAGGGGAGCTGTTGCATTGTGGTAAATTGTGGTCAATGTCTTGAGACAAAGTTTATTTGAATTGCTGTACGGAAAGTGAATTTGCTCTGTAAATTTTCACCCAAATCACAATTAAAAAAAAAGAAGAAATACCATTTGACCCAGGCATTCCATTACTAGGTATGTATCTTAAGGAAGTGACAGGACAGGACAAGAACAGATACATGCACACCCATGTTCATTGCAGCACTTTTTACCATAGGAAAAAGAAGGAAACAACCTAGGTGCCCATCAGTAGAAGAATGGATAACCAAACTATGGTACATGCACCCAATGGAATACTATGCAACCCTAAAGAATAACATTGAATCTGCAAAATACTGAATAATGTGGATGAACTTGAAGGGTATCATGCTGAGTGAAATAGGTCAATCACAGAAGGACAAATACCGTATTAGTCTATTATTATAAAAAGTCAAGGGAAGGTTTTTATATGGAAGGAAATTTTCTTTGTTGAGTACCAGGGGTGGAATAGGAGGGGAGGAACATTGCTAGATAGGTAGAGACAAGTATTGATTTGGGTGAAGGGAAGGGCAATGTGTGGGTGATCAATACAGTAACATTGAGGAAGAAGGTGAGAGAGGTGCATGGGAGGTACAGACAACAATGATAAACCCTTTTGCATATACAGTACTGTGTTGTTAGTGATGGCAAACATTGATCTACATACAGGTGGATAGATGGCTGGATAGGCTGAACAGTTAGGTATGTCTGTGCAGGGGGGATTGTGCCCATGACCATGCACAGGATTGGCAGACAATGCTTCTACAAGTGTATTTGTATGTTCTGTAAGAATTTCCAGGTATATGGTAGAGCTGACAAAGGACAAGTTTGTAGTCACTTTTTGGCTACAGCCAGCTACCCAGAGGGAATGAGTAGTTGGACCTGTGCGTTCAGGACCATGTTCACAGGGGACAGCAAGCTCAATTGGCATAACATAGTACACAAAGTCATTGTTCCACATCCTATTTTGGTGAGTAGCAACTATGATCTTAAAAGCTTGTGAGCAGCCATCTAGATGCAATTATGGGTTTCTCCTCATCTGGAGCAAAGAAGATTGAAGAAAGCCTAAGACACGTGTAAACAATTAGTCCAAGGGACCGGTACACCATGTGAACCTCAGCCTATGACTATGAGACCAGAAGAAGTAGATGTTGCCGGCTACAACTGTCAACCACTCGGAGGGAGATCTATGTAGGAGATCCTGGATAGAGTGGGAGAACAATGTGGAGGAAAACTCAAAAGCATTACAAAAAAAATTAAAAAGGGGGTGTCAGGTTTGTTGGTCTGATAGAGCCTGGTGGAACTCCTGAGACTGTGGCCCCTAGCTGCCCTTCAGATCTGGAATTGAACCCACTCTTGTGGCTTCCAGTCAAACAAAAGACAGGCATGTAAGATGAACATTTACATTAGGTAAATGTACTCCTTGGAGAGATCAGTCATGGGACAATAGAAGGGCTGTGTATGCACAAGGAGACAGCTCAGGGGACAGGAGTGCATGGGAGGGAAGGCCTCAGGGAAGAGGTAACTATGGGGAGAAAGTGGGAAGAGAGCTGTTGCTTTGTGGGAAATTGCAGTCAATATCATGAGACAAGGTGTATGTGAATTTCTGTATGGAAAATGAATTTGTTCTGTAAACTTTCACCCAAATAAAAAAAAACAAGAGTCATCAATGGCCATTTATGGTAAAAACTCAATAATAGTAGTATACTTTCTTTGCTTAATAAAACACATCTTAAAATCTACAGCAATCATCCTTAATGGTGAAGAGTTAAAAGCATTTATTAATTAATTCATTCCACAAATACTTTTGAGCACCTATTAAATATTAAGCACTGTTCTAGGCTCAGCTAAACAAAATTGCTGCTCTCATGATTGCTGTATTGTGAGAGATCAGCAAATTTAGGTCTATTTATAAATAAATCTCCTAGGTACTTTTTAGTAGATATGCTCATAAGTAATTACTTAAATAAAAAAACAGAAAACCAAATTCACTGTCGTCGAGTTGATCCCAAGTCACAGCGACCCCTCCTTGGGTTTCCGAGGTGGTATCTCTACAGAAGCAGATTGCCCAGTCTTCCCTCTGAGGAGTGCCTGGTGGGTTTGAACCTAGATTAGCAGTCAAATGCCTTAAGCACTGCACCACAAGAGTATATGCTGCAAATAAAGTGTGTACTAAATACTAGTTTTTATAAACATTGGTTAAAAAATGCATTCTTGGGTAATTAATTCTATTAGTTAGGTATTTCTTCACATAGAAGTTATGATTTGGAGTCTCTGAAGCCAAGTAGCCCAAGCTGTACCAGTAGCCCATCTATCAAAGGTGATAGTGGTTCTGGTTAGACTCAGTTGTGTCCCCTTTATAACACTCAGCAGGGATCCAGGTGCATACAGGCTCAGTGAAGAATTGTGGAACTATTCATTGAATGAATACCTCTCTCTTTCTTAGGGCAAGAGAAATTGGCTTAAAATTGCCACAAATAGTTCCAAAACTATTGTGGCAGTAAGAATCAAATGTCTTACACCCACTCTTTACTTGTCATCATGGTTAGGTTCCAAAGACCAGGTCGTTATGTGAAAATTGATGTTATGAGACATTGACGGATGACCACATTGGATCATGAAATGGAGGGTGACTGCATCATTACATAACTGTTAAACCACTGAGAATCATGGCCCAGCCAAGCTGACACATAACCTTAACCATCACAGCCAACATTAGTCTTCATCTTGTATCTCAGCATTCTTTACTGCCATATGTTGTTGTTGTTGTTGTTATGTGCCGTTGAGTTGAACCTGACTCATAGCAACCCCTCCTTGGGTTTCCGAGGTAGTATCACTATGGAAGTAGACTGCCCAACCTTCCTTCCAAGGAGTGGCTGGTGGGTTTGAACTGCCAGCATTCTGGTTAGCAGTCAAGTGCTTTAGGCACTACGCTACCAGAGCTCTTTTAGTGCCATACATGTGTCATTAATACACAAAATAGTCAGAGAGTAGATTTCTCACTATCTTGTAAATGCAAAATGTCTCACTATTCTTATAAATGCTTAATGGGACAATAAATGAAGAGTAGGTGTATTGTGTATTTTTTCTCGGTTCCCAAAGCATATTTATTGAACAATATCATTAATATCACACACAAGCAAAATTTTGCTGAACATAACTTAAAAAAAAACAGCTGCATCAGTATATTGACATGGAACTTCCAGAAATGCAAGCTGGATTCAGAAGAGGGTGTGGAATGAGGTATACCATTGCTGATGTAAGATGGATCTTGACTGAAAGCAAACAATACCACAAAAATGTTTACTTTTGTTTTATTGACTATGCAAAAGCATTTGACTGTAACTATAACAAATTATATATAACATCATGAAGATTGGCAATTCCAGAACACTTATTGTGCTCATGAAGAACCTGTAATATACCAGGAGGCTGGCATTCAACCAGAATAAGGGGATTACTGTGTGGTTTAAAATCAGGAAGGGTTGTATCCTTTCACCTTATTTATTCAATCTGTGTGCTGAGCAAGTAATCCAAGAAGCTGGACTATATGAAGAAGAATGTAGCATCAGGATTGGAGGAAGATTCACTAACAACCTGCAATATGCAGATGACACAATTTTGTTTGCTGAATGCTTCAAGATGACTTGAAGTACTAGCAAATGTGAACATGGTGATACTTATGAACCTGTGTTTTACTTATAGTTGTATTTCCTAGGGAAATTACTGTACAAACATACATGTTCAGGGATGTTTATTTGCAATGCTATTCATCAAAAGGAAATGGTGTGGGAAAAATGCAACCAACTGTGGCTCCACAACAGATGAATGGATAAACAAATAGTGGTGAATATATTCAAGGGACCACTGTGTCGCAGTTTAAAAGGAGTAATTACATATATAGGAGCTCTGGTAGCATAGTGCCTAAGGCACTTGACTGCTAACTAGAAGGCTGGTGGTTCAAAGCCACCAGCCACTCCTCGGAAGGAAGATGGGGCAATCTACTTCCGTAGTGATACTGCCTCATTAACCCAAGGAGGGGTCGCTATGAGTCGGGTGTGACTCGACGGCACATAACAACAACAACAACAAATTACGTATATATACTTTGTTGTATATACCCAGACAACATTTAATTTCTAGAGTTTTTAATCAGATATTTGGATGATCTGTTTTGTAGTCTGAAAGAATTAATCTGAATTTATTGGAAAAATTTTTAAAAAAAGTACGGTAGTATGAAATATCAGTAGAATTTTGAAATGAGAAGTTAATGTCTAATTTCTCATTTGCAATTAAAACAAATGTTTGTTTTAAAATGTCATTTGTATACTAAGTTTGATTTTGCCCTCTAGAATATATTAATCAGTGCTTAATTACTATGAGTTTAAGGCCGTATTTTATTACAGTGAACATGAGGACCCACAAGGAGTAAGTTTAATAGAGAATATGATTATATTTTTAAGACCCGGAAATGCCATCCTCTTATTACTTTGTACAACCTTTAAAAGAAAATCACTCTTAATCTCATGAAGCCGTTTATGTAGAAACATCTGCTAAAATAAAGAACTATTTATGGGTTCGATCCCGAGTTTTGGCACCGAAAAAAGAGAAGTGCTTGTGGTTGTTTTTGTTGTTAGCTGCTGTTGCGATGGCCCCAAGTCATGGTGAGCCATGTGTGACAGAGCAGAACTGCTCCTAGGATTTCTGTGTCTGTAATCTTTACAAAAGCAGTTGTGAGGGATTTGTTCTGTGGAGCTTCTGGGTGGATTTGAATCATCAACCTTCAGGTTAGCAGCTGATCACAAACCACTTGTGCCACTCAAGCTCCTCTCTTTATAGTAGCGTATTTAATGAATAATAGAAATTAGAGAGACACTAATATTCTAGGAAGGAGCTTGGTGGTGCAGTGGTTAAGCCATTGGCCGCTAACCAAAGGGTTAGTGGTTTGAACCCAGCAGCTGCTCTGCAGGAGAAAAGACCTGGTGATCTGCTTCCTTAAGTATTACAATCTAAGAAATCCTATGGAGCAATTCTACTTTATTCTATAGGGTCATTATGAGTCGTAATTCCATGGCATACAACAGCAATAACAATATTCTGAGATTTTGAAGAATGACATTTTCATTCTTTGGAAGGCTTATTGCCAGTGACCCTGCATTGAAATACAGAAAATAAAAGTCTGTATGTATTTTCACGCTGTACTATGTATTTTTATATTAATCAGGGTATATCACATAACTCCTCTTTGTCTTGATAAGTTTGCATCTATTTGAAGGAAGCATATTAATTATGAATATCAAGTCTTTTTGCTTGCTATGGGAATACAGAGAGGCTCGTGAAGCAACTCAGTTCAGTTTAATTCACATTTTCAGAATACAGATTATGAAATAAAAGACAGGGACTTTGCCCTCAGAATTTTCTTTATAAAGATACCTTGACATCATATTTGGTAGCAAACATGATATGTTCTTCAATGATTCTAAAATGATTGATGTGATAAAACCATTTATTACAGTAGTAGATTGTTTATAAGTTTTATTAGACGATTTTAAGCATAAAAGCAAATTTTACCATTGTTTGAAGTGAGATACTTGCATCAGTCTTTGAATATCATCTGTCTATATGAGTCGGGGCCGACTCGACAGCACATAACAACAACAACAACAACATATCTATTTAAGGAGCTCTGGTAGCATAGTGCCTAAGGCACTTGACTGCTAACCAGAAGGCTGGTGGTTCAAACCCACCAGCCACTCCTCGGAAGGAAGATTGGGCAATCCTACTTCCGTAGTGATACTGCCTCGGAAACCCAAGGAGGGGTCGCTGTGAGTCGGGGCCGACTCGAAGGCAAATAACAACAACAACAACATATCTATTTATGGGAGCTCTGGTAGCATAGTGCCTAATGCACTTGACTGCTAACCAGAAGGCTGGCGGTTCAAACCCACCAGCCACTCCTTGGAAGGAAGGTTGGACAATCTACTTCCGTAGTGATACTGTCTCAGAAACCCAAGGAGGGGTCGCTATGAGTCGGGTTTGACTCGACGGCACATAACAACAACAACAACAACATATCTATTTATGGGAGCTCTGGTAGCATAGTGCCTAATGCACTTGACTGCTAACCAGAAGGCTGGCGGTTCAAACCCACCAGCCACTCCTTGGAAGGAAGGTTGGACAATCTACTTCCGTAGTGATACTGTCTCAGAAACCCAAGGAGGGGTCACTATGAGTTGGGTCCGACTCGACAGCACATAACATATCTATTTATATTCCATATTTTTATCTAAAGAAAAATTTTCCTTCATAAGTACTCTACAGTCTGCAAATGATTTGGTGTAATTGTGATCTTCAGCATATGAATGGGGCTGAAGGGTCTATCAGAAACACCCAAAGAACTTTTCAAATTGTACAGCTCCCAGTTTAACATTCTGGTCGTTCTGATTGACACCTTTCTAGAGGAGCGCACCTGAGGCTCTGCATTGTTCCTCCCAATTATTCTCTTCTGCTTCTGCTCTCCTCCCTAGACCATAGGGTAGAACAACAAACCAGGACAAACAATAACTATTGAACTCTATATTTTTATGTTAATTTAATTTTGGAATTTTATTCATTCAGATGAAATGATTTATGATGATGTTGAAAATGGGGATGAAGGTGGAAACAGCTCTTTGGAATATGGCTGGAGCTCAAGTGAATTTGAAAGTTATGAAGAGCAAAGTGACTCAGAGTGCAAAAATGGAGTTCCTAGGTCCTTCCTGCGTAGCAACCACAAAAGACAAGTATGTATTTTGTTCATTTGTGTAACAATATTCTTACAATGACATATAAATGGGACTGCTGAAAATCTAATTTAGGTCAATAAAGTATTAAATGTTCATTTTTAAAAATGTTGGTATGTATTTTAAGAAAGCATACTGAAGAAAAAGGCATATTTTATTATACAGAGTAAATATTGCCATGAAATTATGTCACCAAAAATATTCTAAACAGGCTTACCATCTTGACTATTTTAAGAAAGTAAATAATTATCCTGTGAATTTTTTGTGTTATATAATATTATGTACCTCACACGTAATACTGTTTATGCACATTTACTATTTGCTGTGCACATTGAATAGAGGAGGTTTACTTAAGGAACAGTCCAACTTTATTTTCCTTTAAAGTGATATTTGGAACTTCAGTGTTTTCCTCCTGAATAATAAGATAACTCCTGAGATTAGGATCCTAGGAGAAACTTTGAAGATTTAGACAGTGAATTCTAAGATATTGAACTAAGATATCAAGGCAAATCATCAAATTAAGGCTTTCACTTTTCAATAGTAACTGGCTATGCCATATATGTAATAATAAAAAAAATTGTATTTTATTTTTGGCTGTTTATAAAAGGTTTGGTTTATACTAGTTCTATAGGAATGGGAGTGTACTGTATATACTTTACATATGAGATTGTTATGTGGGTTACATGCACTTCTTAACTAATGACTGTCAGGTTTATGCCTAGTGTGATAGTCTGGTCAGTCTGATATTGTTAAGGTGAAATACTTATTGATCCAAACTTTGACCTGATGCCCCCCCTACCATCAAGTCAATTGGAGATACCTGGATTGATATATCCTTTAGATGTAACCTACAGATATCTTAGCATTTACAAGTTATTACAGGTTTCTTAGTATTCTCATATTCTGTAAACTTGTCTCATAAAACTCAAGAGGAATCTACAAATTTTTGGTGATCAACTTGACTACCTGATATTATTAACAAGTCTTTTCTAGGTAGTTCTTTTTAATTACCTAGAACTATGACAACTAAGATTCAATAAACAAATTATAGTTTTTAACAGCTAATAATTAAGGTGATATTTCACTGAATATAACTTATTCATATATTATGGATTTATATTAAGATTTTAAAAATAATATGATGGGCTTTTATTTCAACAGATGTGGTACAGGTAGTCCCTAGGTTATGAACCTCCCAGTTCTGGACAAATCATATTGGCCCTTTACTGTTATGTAAATATGCCTTCGCTTTAAAACAATTGAACTTTCTACTTGAAATTCTTCATCACAATCACCTTCACTTGGTGCCCATGCAGCTTTTAAATAATTGAAAAGACTTTAAACCTTTTCTTGCACTAAAACCAAACCCACTACCATCAAGTCAATTCCGACTCATAACCACCCTATGTGACAGAGTAGAACTGTTCCTTAGTATTTCCAAGGCTGTAAATCTTTACAGAAACAGATCACCTCATCTTTCTCGCACCTACCAGTGGCTGGTAAATTCAAACTCCCAACCTTTTGGTTAGCAACCAAATGCCTTAACAACTGCCACCACCAGAGCTCCTAAAACAAAAAACCCACTGCCACGGAGTCGATTCTGACTCATAGTGACCCTATAGGACAGACTTGAATTACCCCATAAGGTTTCCAAGGCTGTAAATCTTTATGGACACAGAAGCAGAATGCCTCATCTTTCTCCCACAGAGCAGCTAATGGTTTAAAACCGCCAACCTTTTGGTTAGTGGCTGAGTGCCTTAACCACTGCACCGCTAGAGCTCTTTAGTGCTCTGAAAACAAGGCTACATAAGAACTGTGTGTACCTGTTCTGATTGACAGTTAGGAGTGCCTGTATTCAGTGGGTGCCTTGGAACAGTTGTAAAATATGCTTACATTTTGTGTTCATTCAACATAGTTGATTATAGTACAAACTGAGCTAGGTCAGGTGTTGCATCTCTGATGAGGCCATTGATATTAACTTAAAGTCTTTGCCTCAGAATAAATGTATATTATTAAGAAAACCTCCTGCAATGTCCAGTTGAGAATGTGTAGATGGTTCAGCAGCCTTTCACTGCTAGGAGAGTATATACATTAAAAGCTGTAACAAAACTGGTTCATGAGTGCAGAAAAATATTAATGAAAGTAATACAGAGCCCTGTACTTACTTTATTTTTCCAAACTTCTGCATAGTACAGCATCCTGGGACAGGAGTGGGGGATAATGGGATGAGTATATATGGAAAGTTACAACAGTGCGTTTGTTGTTTATGCCTGTTCAAGATAGAAGTACCAAATTTTCTAGTTTAAGAAGTCATGTTTTAAAAAGTACAAAATAAAACTGCTTAATTATTTAAAAGTTATCTCAAGAAAAGTCTTAAATTTCTATTAAAAATTGCCTAAAATAGTATTTGTCTTAATTACCATGGGAAGTGTTAGCACAGGAGCGGTGGGACTTTAGCTTATGTGTATTTGAGTTATTTGTGATCATGTGAAGAATCAAGATTTTCCTCCATCTCCATAACTTAGAAAGTTTGGAGACAGTCTGGAGACTATTAAATATCCATGTTGGCCATTTCAAGAAGATGCCACTATTCAGTATAATTTGAAATACAAGCAACTTTTGCTTTGGTGATGACATAATGGAATTATTTTATGTATTTTTTTATATAGTTGGTCATTTTAATTTCATCAAAATGTAAAAGAATGATTTTACATAGATTTTTGTTTCATTTATTTGCCCTTGGTTGGCATAAAGAAGTCTCCATTCTGGCTCACTTAAAATAGCATCAGTCTTTTGATCATGTTTTTATTTATTTATTTTTCAAAAATCAGCTGGGCTAGCAATAGGGCCTGTCCTGTGGTACGGTGTACATGGTTCCTGAGAAGCATTCATTCCAAGTTATGCTCTGGCACGTGAACACCATTCGCCAGACACTGATGAAGTACTTTTCAATGTAAGATTGTCTAAAAGTGCTACAGAGCATTTTGTGAAAAGATTGTATCTCTTTATGCTATAGCTTTCTCATGACCTAACCCGTTTAAAGGAGCACTATGAGAAAAAGATGAAAGATTTGATGGCAAACACTGTGGGAGCAGTAGAGATTCAGCAACTAAAGCAAAAACATGAACTGAAGGTAGTGTGGTTCATTTTTTGACCAGCTACATTGAAAATTATTATCTAAAAATAGACTATACTTAAACAAAGAAACAAACAAATGAAGAAAAAAAAAATGTGGCAACAAACTCAGTATCAATTTTGAGGATAACAGTGGTTCTCAAAGTGTGGTCCATTGAGCCCCAGGAGTCCCCAAGATTCTTTCAGGGGATTCTTGAGAAAACCTTTTTTATATTAATACTAAGGTATTATATACCTTTTCACTTTCATTCTCTCACTAGTGTGCGGTGAAATTATCCAGAAGCTACACAACATGTTATAATGTAGTTGATTGGACGCATAGTCCAGCTGTCTCTAAGCCAGACAAAGAGATTTCCAAAACTGTAAAACAATGCCACTTTTCTAAATTTTTTTGTTATTTTAGAAAATATAGTTACTTTTCATAATAAATATTATCTAAGATAGCATGTAATGGGATTGTTGTTGTCTTAATGAATATTAATAAGTAAATATTTAAAATTTTTCTGTTTTAATTTTTAATACAGTAAATATAAATAAATCAAACCCAGCTCTTTAGATTAAAAAAAAAAAACCTCTTTGGAGTCTGCAGTGATTTTCTAGAGTATAAAAGGTCTGAGTCCAAAAAGTTTGAGAACAACTGGATTAGAATATAATAATGACCAGTTCTTTGAAATGTGTTTTAAAAGGGCACTGTCAAGTAATTTTAACTTCAATTTGATCTTTGTTCTTTTGTGATTTGTTTATATGTGTTGAATGGTGCTAAACTGACAATAGATGTTCACTTAGGACTGTCTTCTGTCATAATCAGCTACTTTATTTCAAAATACTTTTGTGCCCCAGGCTTTTTAAAGGAGTGTCAGAACACTAGGAGTCACATCATTTTGTTAAGTTCAGTGTTGCACTGGTTCTCATGTAAGACACAGGTACAGGGGGATCATAAGCAGCAGTTCAGATGGTGTGGCCCGGAAGAATGTCAGGCTTTCAGGGAAATGTAGAGCTCCGTCAGGGTCAGTTGAAGCAGGGAGGGGAGACTGAGTGAAGGAGGCCAGCTCACTGGATAAGTCAAATTTGAAAATATGTACACCTGGGAGGAAGCACATGCTAGGAGGAACAGAGAGAATGAGAAGAAATGTGGAATCTTGTTGAGAATCAGTGAGAAATAAATTTGGGTAAGTAATTCAGGGCCAGGCCCAGAAGATTCACTTCATTTAATAAATGAGAATTAGAATTGCACTAACACGTAGGAGACCTGGATGCTATTAATTGACGAGCTCTGTGGCCTTGGGGAAGCCATTTAATATCTCTGGAACTCTGTGTCTTTATCTGCTTAATATGGAAATGGGGCTTTCAAATTCCTAAGGCTCCTTTCAGATCTGTCTTTTTGTGAGTCTCTGTATAAGGGAACTTGAACAAGGATTATGCTGAAAACCAAGGTTTAGTAACAAAAGTCTAGGATTAAGACAGACCACGATTTGGAGGGATAATGTTGGGGACAAAACTAATTAGAGGTGCCTTGCAGTGGGTCTGGTTTTGTTTGGATGTAGTAAAATAAGCACACAGTAAATGGACCAGAATTAAGGCTAAAGCAGTGAAAATGTAGAAGAAGGGAAATAGACAAGATGTTGCAAAAGATACATTAGCAGGACGTGATAATATATTAAATTTTAGTATTATAGGAGTCAGATAAACCAAGACTGACTTTGAAGTTATTAACATAGTAGAAAAGGAGAATTGCTGTGCAATCAGAAATTGTAGTTGGGGGTTATGGTTAGGGAGTATGAACATGGATGTCATTTCAGTTATGTTGAGTGTGTGCTCATGCTAGGACATCCTTAGGATGTTAGTCTTTAGACATTGGGAAATAAAAGGACTTGATGAAATGGTCAAGGCTAGAGTTACAGGCCTCAGTATGGCGGCTACCACTAATGGTATTCAAGTCAGTGCACTCTCCAAAGTAGTGAGGAGCAAATAGCAGAGAGCCCCGATCGGCAGGGCCACAGCTACAACTTCCAGGGCTTTCTGCTAATTAAAAACAGGCTCCCCTTCTTCTGGCTGACCTGGTCCACATCTAGGCAAGACTAGTTAGCAGGCAGAGCATAGGCTAACCTTCAGCCCCCACCTGGCCTCTCTGTTGGGCACCTCCAATGCACAACGAGAAGCAGCAGCCCTAAAGGTTCAGGTCTTGTACTAGGTTGGCAGGAGAAATAAGTCCCATGGAGGAGGTAAAAAATAGACAGAAGTAGGAGAGTGCAGGAGCAATGAAGGCAATAGAGAAGAGAATGCCAAG
>NW_006921712.1:4337211-4338750 GCF_000298275.1 Orycteropus afer afer
TCCACTTGGAAGCACTTTGCACAGGAACGGCATCCGTGAAAAACATAAAGTGGCTAATGCTGAGTTGGAGAAATGAAAGTGTATAGTTGTTTTTCTCTTTCTTGTGATGTGCCATTTAATTTGGGACAAGTTGTTTAATGTTTGTGTATTTTAGTCTCTTACCTGCTTTTAGGTGATGTCTACAAAGCTCTTTGTGGTTAGAAGTGATTGTTATAATAGTAAAGATTGACTTTTAAATGTAGTAGGAAACTTTTTTTCTAATCATGTTAAGGGATGACTCTATTTTAAAATTTGGTTTTCCTTTTTTTAAAAAAAAAAAATACAATACAAAATTTAAAAAACAAAGCACAACTGAAACACACACACAAACCAAAAAAGTTCTCCCTGATCAAAAAGTCATTTGCAGGTAATGTTTCAACACCAAACTACTTGACAGTATTCTTTTAAAATAAACAACTCAGAGGCACCAAGTAGCTATTTCTTGAGTTATACCACTTCTCACATTTTCTCACATTTTGCCTTTTTTCACAGATGCAAAAACTTATGAAGGCTGCAAAGGAAGGAACCAAAGATGGACTTGAAAAAACGAAAGCTGCTGTGAAGAGAGGCCGTTCATTCATTAGAACCAAGTCTTTTATTTCTCAAGGTCTGTGACCCAGGCTTTTGTATAGTGAAATAATCCATGCTTGTAGGTCTCCTTCTATCCTAGAGCATATTCATGGTGGAGAGTGAAGCCAGAGTGAATTCTTGTACACTCTCAGTGGAATGTGATAGTGCTGTGACTGTAATATCTGTCAACCTGTTTATTGCTAGGGTTTGATGTAGCCCAGCTGGCCAAATGGAAGAGCGTTTGTCTTGTAGGTTGAAGGCACATGAGTAGCCATAGAATAGGTGAGACCCATTGGAAAAGCAGAAAATTAAATAAATTCTCCTAGGCAGCTGACCTCTTTTCTCTTTTAACGGTCTCTTCTCAGCAGATTATTAGTGATTACTGACTCCAAGGGGCCTCATCCACTTGTTGTCTTACCTTCAGATGTCCAAGGATCACAGTATAACATCATAGGCTATGCGTTAGCTCTCTTAGTTATGCTTATTTTCTATCAATGATTGCAGTCTTAAGCTAAGAAGCTAACATTCTAAGCAAGAATTTTAAGAACTTTTTTCTGGTGATGGAAGATTTGGAATGACATTACAATTTTCAAATTTTCCTAAAAATTTCACTAAGGTGGTAATAGCCTGTGCTTTTTATATGTAAAAAAATAGTGTACATTTATAGCCCATGTTGGTGACAAAGATATATGCAGAAGATTATTTAATATTTGAGAAAATTGGTTT
Organism: Orycteropus afer afer; assembly: GCF_000298275.1. Taxonomy (NCBI): domain Eukaryota; kingdom Metazoa; phylum Chordata; class Mammalia; order Tubulidentata; family Orycteropodidae; genus Orycteropus; species Orycteropus afer. The sequence goes on from NW_006921712.1 coordinate 4,338,547, forward strand.
TGTATCTTCTATGTATATATTATGTATATATTAAGAAATATAATTGTATAGAGGGTATAAACCAGATGTCATTAAATTGGATGCATCTCATGGCGACCCAGCATGTGTGTCATGGTACAACTGTTCCTCATAGTGTTTTTAACGGGTGAGTTTTCAGAAGTAGATCTTCCAAGGCACTTCAGGATGATCTCAAACCAGCAATCT
>NW_006921712.1:4339625-4341924 GCF_000298275.1 Orycteropus afer afer
TTAAAAGCCATTCTTTGCTTTTGATAGTGATATTTTATAGATTAGGAAAATATTTATTGCTATTCCAATGACACTACTGCACTTTGAAATTCTCTTTCATGCATTGAAAAAATTTAAGTGTTGAAAAACACCACATTACTCTTGTGGAAAGGATATTTTATTCGATTTGTTAAAATTTCAATTTAATAGTCTGTAAGTAGAAAATAAATATGTAAAGTTGAAATTTCTACACAAAGCATTTATTTGACATCTTATTTTACTATGCTATGTTATAAATATGTTATTTCAACTTAAAACGAGTGCATTTTAACTTTTTTTTTAAGATCACAGATCTTGTCTTGAAGAAGAGCAAAATTTATTTATTGATGTTGACTGCAAGCACCCAGAAGCCATCATGACGCCAATGCCTGAAGGCTTATCTCAGCAGCAGGTAGTATAAGCAGGACTGATATTCAGGAGCTTTTTACCAGTACAACTATGCTGGACATTAAAATAGTTGAATATTTCATAATATTTGATGAATATCTGCTATTCCAAAGTCCCTGTTGCCCTGTCCATGTTGAGCCTTCCACTGGACTTTCTTGTGCCTCCAGCAATCAAAAGGTTAACATCTGACTCAGGAGAGGGTCTTCGGGACTCTGATCCATAGATGTGCCCTGTTCTCTGGACATTATGATTGTTAAAGATTTTTAATATCACCCCTCAGTATAGTTGTGATAAATGTGTGGAACTTACCATTCTTTGTGAACAGTGAGTTATACTAGTTCATACTTACCTGAATTTTTTACAAAGGGAGAGTATGTAGGTGTGTGTAAAGTGTATATGTGTACATAGGTACATGAGACTGAGATGGACATAGAAGATTCAATAACTAATTAAATTACCTGAATATAAATGAATTTTTAAAGTTGTGGTAATAAGTACTAAAGGAAAAACTAGCAGTGGTTTCCATCTGATTATCTCTGGGTAAAAGGAAAAAGAAAGCCTCAGGAACAAGAGCAGTATGACAGAGTTTGTGGGATTAAGGCACTAATGCTTGGGATAGGATTTGAGTTCTTTTCCATGTGGGTAACATAATGCAAATCTTGGAGACAGGGTTAGTAGAAGACAAATAAAAGCAACATAAAAATGCTTAAAAGTAAGTCAGAGTCTAAGTGTAAGAATCTAAATGGAAAAGGATATACAGGGGCTATTAATAATTAGACCAAAATAGGAACCTTACATTTCATTTGAGTTGAAGATGTCATAAAGGGAGCTGTGTTGAAATTAATGAGACAAAACCTGAGAAAAATGAAGTTGTTTGGTTTGTGGTGAGATATAGATGGAATTTTGGAAGCAATAATTATGATAACAACCCCTTTTGGGGGCACCCTTTTGCTAGGCATCAGGCTGAGTACTGGGAGCTCTGGTAGCGTAGTGCCTAAGGCATTTGACTGCTAACCAGAAGGCTGGTGGTTCAAACCCACCAGCCACTCCGTGGAAGGAAGATTGGGTGATCCACTTCTGTAGTGATACTGCCTCAGAAACCCAAGGAGGGGTCGCTATGAGTTGGATTCAACTCGATGGCAGTGAGTTTGGTTTGTTTTGGTTAGGCTGAGGACTTATTACTTCACCTCCTTTAATCCTCAAAAATCCCTCTTGGTGTCAGTATGCATTTTACAAATGAGGAAGCTGAGGTTCAGGGAAGGTAATTTATCTGAACAGTATCATACAGCTTGTTGTTAGGTGCTGTCGAGTAGATCCCAACTCACAGCAACCCTGTGTACAACAGAACAGAACACTGCCCGGTCCTGCATTATCCTCATAATCATTGCTGTGTTTGAGCCCATAGTTGTCAATCCATCTCCTTGAGGGTCTTCCTTTTTTTCGCTAACTTCCTACTTCACCAAGCATGATGTCCTTCTCCAGGGACTGGTCCCTCCTGGTAACATGACCAAAGCACATGAGACAAAGTCTCACCATCCTCACTTCGAAGGAGCATTCTGACTGTACTTCTTCCAAATCAGTTTGTTCATTCTTCTGGCAGTCTATGGTATATTCAATATTCTTCACAACCAACCCCATGATTCAAGACAGTTCTTAACCAATTCTTCTTCTGTCTTCCTTCTTTATTCCAGCTTTTGCATACATATGAGGTAATTGAAAATACCATGGCTTGGATCAGGCACCCAATAGTCCTCAAAGTAACATCTTTACTTTTTTACTCTTTTTATTTTTTTTCAGTCACACAGCTAGATGTGGTAAATCAGATTTCTTATCTAAATCTATCTGATGCCAGAGCCTATGTATATAAAGGGCT
>NW_006921712.1:4342894-4354337 GCF_000298275.1 Orycteropus afer afer
TTTTTTTTTTTTTAAATTATAAATCACTAAGCTTGACTTCAAATGTTCTGATTTAGGAAATATGGCCTAAGGTCTGGGAATCTGAATGCTGGGAAGCAAAGACTATCCTGGATTCTGATGATCAGCCAGATTTGGGGTCTCTTGTTAACCTAGGGGCTAAAACCCCATTTTAAAAATAAAGTGTCTGCAGTCAGACAGGTTTAGTGAATTGACATAGATAGTGAATCTTGTTTCCCGGTTTCTGGTGTTGCATTTTCTTTTTTAATCTCGGCCACATCTATATTTTTTAATACATTGTTTTCTTAAGTATGCTAGAAGAATTTATTCTTGTATTTCTTTTTATATAGAAAATAATCACACCCTTGTTAATAATGTTTTGTAAATCTTGGTTGTCCTGTAATTTTCTTAACTGTAGACATTTCTTTAGTGGAAAATTCTCTCTTTACCCACTAGGTGGCAGTGCAGATTCATTAAATGATGCGCTCTCTGGGCTGGCTGGTGGTGATTGCCTGTTAAAAGAAATGCTTGGTTATGGAAAATATTCTGGCATCTGTGTCTGTGTGCGTGCATGCCTCTGTAGTTTAGAATCAATTGTATTGTAGTATTATGATCTATTTTCCATTTATTTGTGATCAAAATTGCCAAAATGTGTTTAGGTTTGATGAAAGTGCCAATTATCATCATTGGCCTTTAATAGAATTTATAGAGCCAGAAGTTTGTAGTTGTTCAACAACTACAAACAAAAACAAAAAACAATGAAAAGCAAGAACAAATGACAATGCTAATATTTGAAATGTAAATGTCTTAAATTATAGAGGTGTTTTTGCACCTGTAAATGTCACTAGTAATTTACCCATTGTATGCTTGACCTTGTAGATCAAAATATCTTTGCATGGTCAAAAGATCTTTGCAAAAACAAAACTATTCCTTCACCTTCCAAAAGCTTTTTGTTTTTCTATAACTTTTGCAATAATTATTTTAGGTAAGTGTTGCTAACAGCATTCTCTGAGTCAAGACTGGAACTTTTTTATACTGAATTTATACTTGAAATATCATTTAATTTAGACTTCAGCACATAAAATACAGTCAGTTATGCTTGTTTCGTTCTGCTGTGCATGGGGTCGCTATGAGTCGGAAATGACTCAACGGCACCTAACAACAACAACAACATGCTTGTTACAAAGAGCCCTAGTGGCACAATAGTTAAGTGCACAGCTGCTAACCAAAACATCTGTGGTTCAAAACCACTAGCTGCCCCTCCAGGAGAAAAGACCTGGCAATCTGCTCCCAAAAAGATTACAGCCTTGGAAGCCCCATGGGACAGTTCCACTGTGTCCTATAGGTTTGCTATGAGTCAGAATCCACTCAGTGGTAAACAATAAAACATGCTTGTTACATAAATAAACAAATTTATTTTCAATGCTATAATTTTACCCTGGTAGCATAGTGGCTAAGGCACTTGAATGCTAACCAGAAGGCTGGCGGTGGAAACCCAAGGAGGGATCGCTATGAGTAGAGTCTGATTCGATGGCACATAACAACAACAACATAATTTTACTTGTTGTGCTGTAGGTGTAATTTATAATTTGAGATTTCAGGAATAATCATCATGAGGGAGGGCGGTATGTTTTGTGTCTAATGCTATTTCATTAACACAAAAATTTAATATATTTTAAAAGGCTTTGAGAGTGAGAGAGTAAGAGTTTTCCTTTTCCTCTATCTCCTGTTTCAGGAGGCAAAAATAACTTCTTTATTAACAAGCCTCAACACAGAGTAAAATTTATCTGTACATTTTCTGAAATGATTTTCTACCGTAGTATTTTCCAATTTCCAACAGGTTGTAAGAAGATATATTCTGGGTTCAGTTGTTGACAGTGAGAAGAACTACGTAGATGCTCTTAAGAGGGTTTTGGAGGTACTCAAATGTTATATTTATATATATAATGAACCATTTATACACTTATATATATTTTGTTACATGCAAGTTTCTATGTCTATATATTTATGAATCACTAAAATATGCAAATATACAAAATAAAGAATGTAAGTATTGTTTCTATGTGTTGATATAGACATGTGACATGACATCAACATATAACATATGTATTGCTTGGTTTTCCAATATAATTTACATAAGAAAATTCTACAAGGAAATTTTTAGATATTCTTTTTTATCTCCTTCAAAATGTTTGTGCCATCTTGATTTATTTTTGTCTTAGCTGTATGAGAAACCACTGTCTGAGATGGAGCCAAAGATTCTGAGTGAAAGGAAACTAAAGATGGTGTTCTATCGAATTAAAGAAATCTTGCAGTGCCATTCCATGTTTCAGATAGCCCTGGCCAGTCGAGTATCTGAGTGGGATTCTGTTGAGATGATTGGTGATGTCTTCGTTGCTTCGGTAATTAAGCTAGTACACCAGACATTCTGTAGAGTTCTCTGCTCAGACCCTCTTTTTTCATACTTAGAATGATGTTGTAAACTTAATGTCCACTGTCTTAACAGTAGGATCAGTGATGCTTTCCATAAAGATTTGTAAGATGAAAGTAGATAGTTCTCTGTCTAGACCAATTTGATGTCATACCACTTTTGTCCAAGTACATATGTTAGAGAAAATTATCATTATGCTGTTTCAGACTCAAATGAACGTTACTCAGGAAGCCCAAGATAAATATTCATATGCTTAGGGGAAAAGATGCATTTTTTAAGTTTTCATAATAGGTATTTTATCAAATTTTGGATACATCATTATGAAATTTAATAATCCTTTTTGCTTCTGAACTAGGGCTGTGCTTATTTGATGATATTGCAGAATTTTCATACTTAAACTTTCTTACATTAGACTATCAGTCCCCTTATATCTAGTTCACTTTTTGTGTACTTAATTATCCATACCCAGTAAAAACATGCTGTGGGGAAATATCTGGGTGTTTTTCTCAAATTTTCACTATCTGATGTACAGTTTTATGTTGGGTAGTTAGTCTTTCTTTCAGCCCTGAACTGTGACACAGGATGTAATGGAATGCAAGCTGATGCAACACAAAACCCAATGAATAGTAGTATTAACATTTCCTGGCAGAAGAAATGTTTGTTAGCTGCCTGGAAAATATCAGCACCAAGTGTCTGCACTGGGCAATCCTGAGTCATTTTAGGAATTGTGTATTGGTTAGATTTTTATCTAGAAGTAGAACATTTTTGGATATAACAGATTTGACTGTGTAATTGATTTAAGATGATAATGTTATCAGAGGGTTATAAGCTTAAAAGTTGTTTTTTTTTTTTTTAAGGTATTATTTTACTTAAATGAATAATGATGTAGGAAACATTTTTTTTTATGTAATTTGTATATGTGCTTGATGAAGTGTATAAATTACAGGATGCTTTGAACATAACATTAGAAGCAAAGTTATGACTAGAATATTTACATAATACCCTTCATGGATCTTTATAAGAAACACAAAAAAAATATGCTATTTTTTGTTATTCAATTTTCTGGCTATTTTATATTTCTTCTTCAACTTTCACTATATCCTTTTTCTTAAAATATTTACCTAGAGAACATTTTTTAAAAATTAAAGCATGTTTTTAAAACAATGTATGATTCAGATTAAAGCATTCCTGCTCTAAGTGATAGCCACATCAGACCTCTATTTATGGGTATTGCCATCTGTCCTAGAGGACATGTGGAATATAGTATAATAAGATGGGATACTTTTTCCCCTGTTTGAGAGTTGATAACAAGGGCAAGAGTTTCTGCCTCTTGAAACATTTGTGCTTTTAGGAAAATGAATATGAATGACACTTTACCTGAACCTGGAGAAGCAGGGAGGGTATCAGTGGCCTTTGTGTCCTGGTACATTTCCAGAGTTGATTGCCAATATATTTTGACTGCCATCTATCAAGGTGCATGTCATTCTGGCCCTGAGACAGAATCCACCAAATAAGGCTTGGTGGCAATTTAAAGGAAAACAGCTGTAATTATCTTTCTAAGTTTTATAAGCAGGAAGCATTTCTTAACTAAAACCTACACTGCTTTGATGTTGAACAATGATGCCTAAAAATGCATTTTACCAGTTGCCATCAAGTGGACTCCAACTCATAGTGACTAACTGTCAGAGTAGAATGGAGCTCCATATAGTTTTCAGTGGCTGGTTTTTCAGAAATAGGTTGCCAGACTTTTCTTCTGAGGCACCTCTACATAGACTCAAACCCCCAACCTCTTGGTTAGCAGCAAACACTTCCCAGGGACTCCAAAAGTGCATTGAGATCACCAAAGTGAATTTCAACCAGCCATTTAAACAATTTCTAACAAGCTTGCTAAAAGAAAAGAAAAGAAAAAAAAAAAAAATCACTCACAGTCATAATAAAGTATGTTCTATTAGAACACACAGTGATTTAAAATTTATTCCTAGGGCAGGCTTCAAATGGTCTCTTTATTTTAAATTGGAAAAAGGAGTATGTGGACTCCACACATTATTGATATTTCTCCATTTCCTCCAATATTTCAGTTTTCTAAATCTATGGTACTGGATGCTTATAGTGAATATGTGAATAATTTTAGCACAGCTGTGGCAATCTTAAAGAAAACATGTGCTACAAAGCCTGCTTTTCTTGAATTTTTAAAGGTAAGCACATTTTTTTTCAGTTTGGTTTTAACAACCTCTGATAGCGGGTTCCATGTCAAACTACTTGATAATGAAACTTCACCAGACTTTGCTGCTAAATGTGTAATATTTATTATGAAAATTTCAGGGCCAACAAACCCTAGGTATTAGATTAATGCTAGAAATGAAGATGAATATTAGGCCTTTGGAAAATAACTTTTATTTGCTATCCTTAAAATTATATATGTTTAAATTGCTTGACACCATCTGGTTGGCTCCAGCTGGCTGTAGTGACAGACAGACATTAAGATCAGAACCCCAAAGAATGTAGCCTATTTCTTCCAGTGCTTCAGCATGATACTAGGAATAACAGAAGCATAGCATTTAGATTCTGAATTGGTAAAAGGGCCTCTTTAGGGTCAGAGTAATCTGAAAGAGCCTGGAAAGGCATACCCCCTAAGGGTAAACCGCCAGTTGGTGGGAACATTTGCTTTTTTTTTCTCCTCTGATGTTAAGGGGAGATAACTGATGACCTTCCTCTGAGATTGTCTGACTTTGAAGTTATGAAGAATGTTTCCCTGACTTCCTTTAAAAAATATTCCTAATGAATATGGACATATGTTATTTAATCAGCTGGCAGTGCTTTTCCCCAGTCATAGATACTTATCAAATCCTGTGATGTAAATATGACAGGGAAGTTTGCTGCACATTTGAACTAAATTAAAATTCTCTTTCAAAAGCTATAGCCATGCACAGTAGCTCAGAGTCTCATTTGCATGAGGCTCCAATTTGCATTATAAAAACCTTAGAACAAAGTGTGTTCTTGTTACTTGAACTGTATTGTTAGAACTTCTGTTACCTGGGGTGAGTGAACACATGCCAACTGTTTCTGCCAACAACAATGTTTTATTAAGCCAAAATGTTTTTTCTCCCTCTTTATTATTTAGTAAGTGATTCCTGCTATTGCTAGAACATAGTAGGTGGCCAATAAAGGTTTGCTAAATGATTAAATCAGTTCCCAACTTTGAAGAGTTGTGGTACGCTATGTACTTTTGATCTTACAGCATTTCTTTCTCTTAAGAAGAAAAAGCACTGAACAAATTAAAAATCTATTTCATCTGAGGGTTTTGTTATGGTCTTTCTGATGCCAACAGTGAAAAGATTTCAACATCGGCAGCAACAATGACCACTGATCACCTTGCCATCTGACAGGCATCCTCCTACATGCCCTCTCCCTGTCTTTACATAGACACGCATCCCACCACAACCACCGCCACTGTCATCACCATCTCATGTAATTCTTCCAGCAGAGAAAGGTTACATTACTTGCCCATTTCACACAGCTGGTACCTGGCAGAGCTGAGTAGCCAATGTGTCTCTCTCAGTCTGAGCTCTTTCTTCTGCACTAGACAGTGACCTTAATTGAAATTAACTGGACACCCTGAGAATGCAACCCAATGGTCAGATCCACAAACATAATTTAAATTTTTTTTTTTTTTTTTATCTCAAACATAATGGAACACCTCTTAACAATGCTTTGTGAGGTGAGTGAGAGCACTGCTCTGGTCACCTGCCTGCAAGCAGACGAGCAACCTCAGGCATTAGAGGTTTCTTCTGCCCTAGCAACAAGAAATCAGTTGCCATTGGTTGATCCCAACTCATGTCAACTCTGTGTGTGTCAAAATAGAACTGTGCTTCACAGGGTTTTCAATGGCTGATTTTTTTCGGAGCTGGGTCTCTAGGTGGTATACATGGTTAGTATGCTCGGCTGCTAACAGAAAGGTTTGAGATTCATTCTACCCAGAGGTTCCTAGAGGAAACACCAGAAGATCTACTTCTGAAAAAAATCAACCATTGAAAACCCTGCAGAGTACAGTTTACTTTGACACACAGGAGGTTGCCATGAGTCAGAAATGAGTCCTTGGCAACTGAATTAAAAAAAAAAAAAAGGCAACAGAAGGGGCTGCTAACCTCTCCTGGTGGCCAACTTTGCAGCCAGTAAGTACACAGACATTAGTGTCACCTCCTGGAGTCTCCCTGATGCCCTACCGTGGGGTAAATTTTTATTACCCAGCGTTAAGCCCACAGTAGTGAGATTTGGCCCTTACATTATACAATCAATAGCTACTACAGAGAATTCTCCCCCACAGCAGGTATAGATAGTATTTTGAAACAAATTTTGATGAAATTTCTTCATAGAGGTAAATTTGTTGTTGTTGTTGTTATGTGCCGTCGAGTCGGCAGTATCACTACAGAAGTAGATTGCCCCATCTTCCTTCCAAGACAGGTAAATTTACAGCCCAGTTAATTCTTTAAGATTGGGGAGAATACTGCTGTTTTCAAATATGAGTCAACAATTAAACTTTCTCATTGCAGCAGTGCCAGGAATCAAGTCCAGATCGAATTACACTCTACAGTTTGATGATGAAACCAATACAGAGATTTCCACAATTCATTCTTCTGCTTCAGGTAAATGACATTGTGCATTTTGAGTTGAGTTTGATCAGTCATCCTAGTCCTCTGTAATTCATTTTAAAATTGTGTTTTCACATTTTCAAGCATGATGATTTCCTACTCCTCATTTCTTCTCCAGTCAGATCACATAAGGTCATAGCAGGAAGGGCTCAGGGGCAGTGACATTTGCTGAGTCTAATCCTAAACTTGATGGAGATGTTGAGCCTCTGGGTTAACAAGACCCAGAGCCCCATGAGGCGTGGCCTGGGAAGGGAACAGAGCTGGACATCCCTCACAAGGATAGTTGTCACGTGTGTCCTGAATGCTCTTGTTGCCTTAGCCACCGCTCCGTGTTCTGTTTAACAGGAACAAAGGAACTTGTATGAACCTGTAATACATAAGTTATTAGCTGTCTGATAATGGTTTCCTTCCTAGATGTACCACTGTCCTGGTCTAAAACAGTGTGGAAAAAATTATTCACTTCTTTGTGCCCAGGGAAATGTGCAGTTTTGGAAAATAAAGGATAGATTTAAACAAATTTTCATTCATTCATTCACCTAACAAACTATCCTAGGAATAAGAGATAAAATGATGATGGCAATACTGTCTAGTGGATCCTACGTGTTTTTGAAACTAAAAGTTAGATATATTTGCTATTATAAACAGTAAATATAATTTGGAATGCTTGAAGAGATATAAAATATTACCTTATTAGGAAAACCTTTCTTCTTGTGTTTGATGCATTATTAGTTTGGCCATTTATTAGCTGGCCTTTAAATTTACCCTAAAACTTCATGATACTCTGTAAACTGCATTGATTCAGCAGTTGCAACTCTTGGCAACCCCATGTGTGTCAGAGTAGAATTTTGCTCCACAGGGTTTTCAGTGGCTCATTTTGCACAAGTAGGAGGTAGGTTGCTAGGCCTTTCTTCCAAGACTCCTCTAACCTCTAGCTTTTTATTTAGCAGCTAGGAGCTCTGGTAGTGCCTAAGGCACTTGACTGCTAGCCAGAAGGCTGGCAGTTCAAACCCACCAGCTACTCCTTGGAAGGAAGGTTGGACAATCTACTTCCATAGTGATAACTGCCTCGGAAACCCAAGGAGGGGTCGCTATGAGTTGGACCCCATGGCACATAACAACAACAACAGCCTTAACTGTTTGTACCACCCTGGGACTCCTAATTCAACACTTACCTTATTTAAATCAATGACATACAGGCTTGAAATTACATTTCAAAGGACAATGTGTTCTGGTTTTACCTATACTGATTTCTCAATGATTACTCTTTAAATTCCTTCAGCTTGGTTTTCCTAATTAAATCAAATGGACTTCACTTGATTTGTCAGCTTACTTAAATTGATTAAAGGTTAATTGGTGAAATTGTCCTTAGAAAGAAGCTGTCATTTGGAAAATACAGCTTAGCCTTTTTTCATTTAGATTGTCCCTTTTTCTTTTTTTTAACCAACAAAATCTAAGCAAAACAAATGTCTCATAACAATCCGATAAAAAGATACACACTAAAATATTAATACAGGCTTATAGGTTTTTTGTTTTATTCTTTTTTATATTTTCTAATGTTATGTAAAAGCAAAAGGTCATTAAAAATACAGGACAGGAAGAAAAGACCAAAGTGAATGTCAGAAGAGACTCAAACTTGCTCTTGAATGTACAGTAGTTAAAGCAAATGGGAGAAATGATGAAATAAAGGAGCTGAAAAGAACATTTCAAAGGGCAGCTTGAGAAGACAAAGTAAAGTACTATAATGGAATGTGCAAAGACCTGGAGTTAGAAAACCAAAAGGGAAGAACATACTCAGCATTACTCAAGCTGAAAGAACTGAAGAAAAGCTTCAAGCCTTGAATTATAATACTGAAGGATTATGTGGGCAAAAAATGAGCTCTGGTGGAACTGTGTTAAAGCATTGAGTTGCTTACCCTAAGGTCACCAGTTTGAACCCCCCAGCCACTCCACAAAGATGAGGCAATGTGCCTCTGTAAAGATTTACAGCGTTGGAAACCCTATGGCAGCAGTTCAATCCTGTCCTAGGGTCACTATGAGCAGTTTTGTTTCATTTTTTTTTATGGGAAAAACATTCAGTGATGCAGGAAGCATCCAAAGGAGTTGGAAAGAATACACAGAGTCACTGTACCAAAAAGAATTGGTTGACGTTCAGCCATTTGAGGAGGTAGCATATGATCAAGAACCAATGGTATTGAACGATGAAGTTCAAGCAGCACTGAAGGAATTGACAAAAAACAAGACTACAGAAATTGATGGAATACTCATTGAGATGTTTCAACAAATGGATGCAGTGCTGGAGGTGCTTACTTGTTTATGCCAAGACATTTGTTAGATAGCTACCTGGCCAACCAACTAGAAGAGATCGATATTTGTGCCCATTCGAAGGAAAGGTTATCCAAGAGAATGTGGAAATTATCTAACAATATCATTAATTTCACACACAAATAAAATTTTGCTGAAGAAACTCAAATATGGATGCAGCAGTATATTGACAGGGAACTTCCAGAAATTCAGACTGGATACAGAAGAGGACATGGAACGACGAATATCATTGCTGATATCAGCTGGATCTTGGCTGAAAACTAAGAATACCAGAAAGATATTTACCTGTGTTTTATTTACTATGAAAAGGCATTCGACTGTGTGGATCGTAACAAATTATGAATAACATTGCGAAGAATGGGAATTCCGGAACACTTAATTGTGCTTATGAGGTACCTGAACATAGACCAACAGGCTGTCATTCAAACAGAACAAGGGGATACTACATGGTTTAAAATCCAAATGGGTGTGTATTAGGACTGTATCCTTTCACCATATTTACTCAATCTGTATGCTGACCAAATAATCTGAGAAGCTGAACTTTATGAAAAAGAATATGGAATCAGGATTGGGGGAGGATTCTTTAATACCTGTGATAAGGAGATGACAGCCTTGCTTGCGGAAAGTGAGGATGAGTTGAAGCACTTACTGATGAAGATTAAAGACTGTAGTATGGATTATATCTCAACATAAAGAAAACAAAAATCCTCACAACTGGACCAATAACCAACATCACGACAAATGGAGAAAAGACTGAAGTTATCAAAGATTTCATTTTACTTCAATCCACAACCAACAACTATGGAAGCAGCAGTCAGGAAATCAGATGTCATACTGTACTGGGCAGATCTGCTACAAAAAGACCTCTTTAAAGTATTCAAGAGCAAAGATGTCACCTTGAAGACTAAGGTGTGCCTGACCTAAGCCATAATATTTTCAATTGCCTCATATACATATGAATGCTGGACAATGGATAAGTAAGACAGAAGAGTCGATGCCTTTGAATTGTGGTGTTGGTGAAGAATACTGAAAATACCAGTGACTGCCAGAAGAACAACCAAATCTGCACTGGAAGAAGTGCAGTAGGAATGCTTCTTGGAAGCGAGAATGGCCAGACTTGTCTCATGTGGTTTGGTCATATTGTCAGAAGGGACCAGTCCCTAGAGAAGGATATATGCAACAACAACGCAACACACTGCCGTCGAGTCGTCGAGTCGGCCCGGACTCATAGCGACCCCTCCTTGGGTTTCCGAGGCAGTATCACTACAGAAGTAGATTGTCCAACCTTCCTTCTGAGGAGTGGCTGGTGGGTTTGAACCGCCAGCCTTCTGGTTAGCAGTCAAGGGCCTTAGGCACTATGCTACCAAAGCTCCTAGAGAAAGATATAATGCTTGGTAAAGTAGAAGGTCAGCGAAAAGGGGGAAGACCCTCAACGCAATGGATTGACACAGTGGCTGCAAGGATGGGCTTAAAGCTACCAAGGATGTTGAGGACGGCACAGGACTGGGCATTGTTTTGTTCTCTTGTATACACTGGGTTGCTATGAGTCAGTGTCAACATGATGACACGTACCAACAACAGCAATGTATGTATAGTTAACCTGTATTAGAGTATTAATAACAAAAGCTATTTTTTCCTAAAATCAAAATATTCAGAAGATATACTTTATTACTTTAATTGACAAAATTTACTGAGGTCTTTTAATATGTACAAGATACTGTTAGGTTGTAGGGAAATAGCAATGAGCATGACAGACACTATTCCTTGTATTATGGAGGTCATATTTTGGGTGGCAAAAATGGTTAATTGCTGGAATAAAACCAAAAATAAGGAGCTTTGGGGGTGTAGTAGTGCCTATTGCATTTGACTGCTAACCAGGAAGTTCGCAGTTCAAATGCACCAGCCACTCTGCAGAAGGAAGACTGAGCAATCTACTTCCATAAAGATTTTCCATCTTGGAAACCCAAAGAGGATCGGTATGAATTGGAATCTACTCAATGGCAGTGAGTTTCGTTGTGGTGCTGGACTACCAACTGAAAAAAAT
>NW_006921712.1:4355032-4358785 GCF_000298275.1 Orycteropus afer afer
AATATTATGCCTGGGTATTTATCAAAACATACATTTTTAGACAGAAAAGGCAGGAATGGATTGTTGGAAACAGAACAAATGAAAGCCACAGCGGCAGAGAACAACCTTGGAAATCTTCACCAGATAGTTTACAAATGGTCATTAAGAAGAAGAATAACATGATTCCACTTAGTATTTGTGTAGCTCTTTAACAGATATGCAACTCTTTTCTTTGCATTAATTCTTTTAAAATGACTCCGGAAAGGATGTTATTTCATTCTTTATGAATTATAAACTAGGGCTTATAAACATTAATGACTTGCTCAAGGCAACACAGCTAGGTAGTAGAAGTGCTGAAATTCTAACTTGGTTGTCTGACTCCAAATCTAACACCTTGGTGACACTGTGTCATCAGGATAATAGCAGCTAACTGAAGCATTGCACAAGACCCCTATTGAGGACATAAATTACCTATTATATTATTCACAATTTTTTACAGATTGGACCATATAAGAACTTTACACTGTTTTCTTTTTTCCACTTTCCTCTAAATAAATTCACTGAGGAGGAATAGATAAAAGTTCATGAACTCTGAATTTCAGCAAATAATTGCCTCAAAAATTTTGGCTTTAAACCACTTCCATTTAAAATGCTTTAGCAAATTCTTCTAAATTGTTACCCTAAGATTTACTTTGGCAGTTTACATATAGTTTTTTTTTTTTTTTTTTTCTTTCCTTTCCCTCCTCCCCGCACCTGGAGTGCCTTAAGACTTTCATCAGAATTTTCCATAAATGATATATTCATCCATTAAGCAGATAAACATCTTCAATTTTATCTGATGATAAAATTGGAACTAAACTGCTGATGCCAGATTTGTGTGAAGGGTTTTCTGTCATGTCCAGTTTTTCTTTTTTTTGCCATTTGTAATTCAATTGCTGATGTACCTTAGAGGATTCTTTGGAGGGAGAAATGGGTAGGTCCACATTACTTTAGAAAAAGCACTGTTGAAGTAAGAGAAAAGTAGTTTCTAAGTCTGAAACACGTATGTGAGTGTGGCCAGAGATAATTACTAAGGGGAGAGGAAGACGATGGGAAGAGAATTGGCAAGAATTACCTTTTGTCCTAAGTTCTGCTGAATTCCTCCTGGTTGGGGGAGGTAGGATGGGGATACAAAAAAAAAACAACTCACTGTCGTAGATTAACTCATAGCATCCCCTCCTTGGGTTTCCTTCCGAGGAGTGGCTGGTGGATTTGAACCGCCAACCTTCTGGTAAGCAGTCAAATACCTAAGGCACTAAACCACCAGAGCTCTCAGGATGGAATAGGTAGCTTATTTTCAGCTTGTCCTTCTTTCTCTTTTCTCCTGCCCTTGAATGAGCTGGCACTCTTACTAGCTACTCCTTGTCTTTGCTCTGTGGTTCTAAGAGCACCTTATCAAAGTTAGCTCTCCTCTGACCTTTTTACTTGTGGTTGCTATGATACTACAACTGTTCTGCATAACATGAGGTAAAGTTGACTCACCCTGTGGCTTTTCTGGATCTGTTTGTTTCTAACAAGTGGCCCAGAAACATCTGCTGTGTGACCTTTGTGGTGCTTTATCACAACTAACATTTTCTCTCCTTTGTTGTACAAAAATAAGTAATAATTTTTGGTAACAAACAAATAAATTAAACTTTACTCTTCTCCTGTGTGGCTTTGCTAATCCCATTCAAAATGCTAGTGGAAAGTGGGGAAGTTCTTCACTGTAATGTTCAGCAGCTTAGCTTCACAGATGTGTGATGCCTTTACTGTTAGTGATCTGTGGTGTAGTGCCTAGGCATTTGACTGCTAACCACAAGGCTAGCAGTTCAAATCCACCAGCCACTTCTCGAAAGGAAGGTTGGGTAATCTACTTCCATAGTGTTACTACCTCAGAAACCCAACGAGGGGTCTCTATGAGATGGATCTGATTTGACAGCAGTGAATTTGTTTTGTTTTGTTTTTTTTTGGTTTGATTTTGTTATATTTACTAGTAGTATATAATGTTGGCACAAGAATTAGTTTTGGCTTTATAAATTTGATAAATGACTCCTAGAGAAATGAACATATGGAATAATATATGTTGTCCATTCAACTGGAAACTGAATCATTTATACAGTGTTCTTATCAGATTATAAAAACATATTTATGGAGTTGGGGGCATAGTTGAATTCTGTTGCTGCTTTATTGCATATAAAATTCAGTAGGCAAGAGATAGAGCCCTATTTAATTCTGAAAAGAATGTTTCAAATTAATGTTTGCCCTCCTTCCACAAATGTCAATAAGTGAAAGCAAGTTGAAAAACATAAGGCTTTGTTTTATATATATATCAAACTCACTGCCGTTGAATCATTTCCAACTCATAGCAACCTCTCTCTTTGGGTTTCCTAGTAGGTATCTCTATGGAAGTAGATTGCCCAACCTTCCCTTCAAAGAGTGGCTGGTGGGTTTGAACTGGCAGCTTCTACTTAGTAGTTAAAATGCCTTAGGCACTCTACCACCAGAGCTCTCTCTTTATATATCTGCATATATATATATATATTTATGTGTGTGTGTGTATAAACACACACACACACACACATACTATGTTTATTTCCTAGGGATCATATATCAAGTTTATAAAGCTAAAAGTAATTATGCTGACATTATACATATATGTATATGCATGTATGTATATATGTGTGTGTATATGTATACTACTTTTTGAAGTTTATTCAGTATTTTAACATTTAAATCTTTTTATTTAAGATCATTATCATCATTTTGTACCATGCAACCACCTTACAATTTCTTTTTGCTTATCTGATTCATTAGAAATGCAGAAAACTCTGTTTCCATCACAGAGTTATCTCAGGTTCCTTTTTTAGTTTGAATTTGGGGGAATATGTGAGGGAGCCATTATAAGAGAGATTGTGCTATGTGAATCGAAACCATGGGTCCAGTAGGTAGCACAGTGTTTTGACTTACCTAGTGCTACTCTGAGAAGAATATACCACAAATACGATGGTGTTAACAAACAGGAGTTTATTCTCAGAATTTGGAGCCCGAGTTCCAAGTGCCAGGTCCTAGGGGTTGTGTGAGAGCTCCTCAACCTTGGGCTTCAGCTCTGCCTCTTGCTCCAGGCCCACTGAAGCTAGAGGCATCTCTTAACTCAGGCAGCTACTGGCTGCTGAGGCTAACAATCCCAAGGTCAACAAATAAAATGGCACAGTCCCGATGTTATAAAACCACATGGCAGGCCATTGATTCAAGTCCATTGAGAGTCTCGAGATCGGCAGGCAGAGTGTGCCAGGCTGCTGAATAATGACTTGGCCACATGCAGGGTTTAATCATGCCGTAAGCTAGAGACCATTCCCAAAGCTGTTTCTTATATGTAGGAAGCAGACCACATCCCTAAAGCAGCTACTCAACTGCTCCAATAGATTCCACCACGTAGTAATTACCAATCTCACCATGGGGAATAACTATATCCAGATGCCCAGCCACTCAACCAGGCCCAGCTAAGTTGAAACTTAACTACCATGCACAGCAAAACTGCTTCACATTTCTATGTGGTAACTGATCTCTTTGAAAAAATAACTGGGAGAAACTTAGAGGGCAATGAGTTTGTGTTGATGATGGTGAAACAGTTTGGGAAAGGTAGCACAACTTGAAGACTATAACCAATGTCATTGAATTGTACGTGTAGAAATTGTTGAATTGATCTATGTTTTGCTGTGTATATATCTTCACCAAAAAAATAATATATGTATATAT
>NW_006921712.1:4359225-4397194 GCF_000298275.1 Orycteropus afer afer
ACTATGCTAGCAGAGTTCCTATGGGTCCATTAGTCTGACTCAAATATAGAAAAACAATTTGTCTTCTTGCACATAGTTACAGAGAACAAACCATTTCTATGATTGTGGCATGTTAGTATTTATAGTGTCCTTTGTTATAAAATGCTAGCTTTTTTCCTGTTAAGAATGCCATTGAATAAGTCAATTTTGTTTTTGCAAAAGGAGGTCTTCAAATGTTCAGCCAAATCATGATTCACATAGTTTTGTATCCTTTCCAAAGTGTCTGATTTATTTTTCACTAGAAGTAACTGATGTCATTGCCATCTTTCCAGTTGTCTGTTTTCGAATGATGTAATTGTTTGAGACTAAAAGTTTGCATGTGATAACTGCCTACGTCCCTCAATATCCAAAATCACACTTCCACCATTTTACCTTGTTTCTCAAAGGATATGTTGAAGAATACATCTAAGGGACATCCTGACAGGCTTCCTCTTCAGATGGCGCTTACAGAGCTTGAAACATTAGCAGAGAAATTAAATGAAAGGAAAAGAGATGCTGATCAACGCTGTGAAATTAAACAAATAGCAAAAGCCATAAATGAAAGATACCTAAACAAGGTTGAGAGAGATTTTTTTCAATTCTATGGTGACTTAATTTTGTTTTATATTAATCAACCATCACTATTTGAGCCATTTATTACTAACTTTTTTTAATAAATAAAAAATATAGTATACTGTTAATAATTCTCATAAAATTGTATAGAGATTAATGGAGAGCTTCAGGTAGTTCATAATCTGAATATTGCATGAAAGCCTTTATTTCTCTGTTAGTATGTGCATGTTTTCACAAAAGAGGTTCACAGATTCATTAGATTCTTAAATGGATGGCACCTCAGAAAGGTTGAGAACAACTTTCTTAGCTTAATTTTACTTCCAAAATGCAGTATTTCATTTTAGATAATAATAATAAAAGCTCAAAATAATTACACATATTTTTATTTCTACTCATCTGTGCTTGGGCAAAGCTATGTTTATCATGAAAAAATGATGCATAACACAGTATGGAAATAGTTCATTTGCAAGGCTGTGGTGCAGCTTTATATTTACAAAATAATTTCCCTGCAATAACAATTTCATTTTATATAGGCTTTTGCCATATTTATTTAAGATCCTGACCCATGGAAAGATCTTATTTTGTATGAGCAGTATTAAATAATTATACATGATGTTTAGTGTTGCTAAAATCACCTTTTGTTTTTGTCGGTGGGGATAATTTCCTACCGTATATCGCCACGTAGTAATTTAACTATGAGAGCTTCATAGTAATACCATTTTAAGCCACAGCTTTTAGCTTTCTGTGAATCTCCAAATGATTTTTGTAGCAATTTTTTAAGCAGAAAATTATATTAAATTATATTCTTGATGTCACTGATAAGTTATTCAAAATAATGCATGCACATAATGTTTAAATACCCATCTCATATAAAGTAACCACTATATAGTACATAAAAAGTAGTGATGCATTACTTAGAGTACATAAATATGTATGTACATGGCTTCATTATTCCTAAGAGCATGTCAAGAAAACTTAAACTGTGAGAATGGTGTCTGCATTGCTTGGAGCTAGACAGCTTATGTAGACTTAGGATCAGAGGCCTTAAAGATCATCTGAGCTAAGAATTCTAAATTTTATATTTGGCTGATGTGTTTAATAGGTATTTCTTCTCTATGACTTTAATCACTAATTACTATAAAGGATCTTTTCAAAGCTCTAATGATATTTTGTTTGTCTCCTTGAAATAAAATACAGTATACCATAAAAAGTTAAAATTTTAATTATACTAGCTTTTGGTAAAAGTAAAATTAACAAAAATAATTTTCACTTATAAAGATTTCTAATTGATGCGTTGTTACAAAAAACAGAATGACTAACCATGGAATGAAAGTTTGTAGTGAAGAAGGCAAAACTTCAAAGAAGTCATTTTTAAGAGCGATATTATGTTAAATAATAGGTAAAACTAATGAAGCTCTTCTGTGATCAATCAGTTGTTTTAGCGATAGAAATTGTGTTAAGGAGAAACTATGATTTTATTCACTGTTTAGTATAACTGCCAGCATTGATGTTTGTAAGACATTCAGTAAATTAAAAAAAGTCACTTTCTAAACTTCAATCTTATGTACATAATTGAAGTGAGTAAGAGTAGAAGAGTGAGTGGGAATATGTGGATTATCTTTAAAGAAAAAAACCTGTGAAATGTTAACACTATAGAGTCATATGTTTTGCAACAATCATTTTTTTCTCTCTTGGTAAAAGCAATATTAGTAACTTTGTCAAGTGTTATTTTGAATATTCAGCTTCTCAGCAGTGGAAATAGATACCTCATTCGATCTGATGATATGATAGAAACAGTTTACAATGACAGAGGAGAAATTATTAAAACCAAAGAACGTCGGATCTTCATGTTAAATGATGTATTAATGTGTGCTACAGTTAGTGCACGGTAAGAAAACATTTTATTCATATGTTAGATTTAAATTACACTGTTACATGTGTCTAAGAATAAGTGAAGAATGTCATTATTTTCTCATTCTAACTGAACTGATCTGTACACCAAAGCTTAATCATTTAGTTCTGTGATTACGGGAAACCTTAAAATAAATAATCTTATTTTTAAATATATTCACTGAAAATCCCCATGTCAATGTCGTTAGAAATTAGAAACATGTAGAGGAATATTTATTTTTTAGACAAGGCTAATGTTAAATTTAGAAAGTAAATTGACTCTTTTATCACCCTCTGGTAGCATAGTGCCTATGGCACTTGACTGCTAACCAGAAGGCTGGCAGTTCAAACCCACCAGCCACTCCTCCGAAGGAAGGTTGGGCAATCTACTTCCATAGTGATACCGCCTCGGAAACCCAAGGAGTGGTCACTATGAGTCAGGGCCGACTCAACGGCACATAACAACAACAACGAATAATAATAATTTTGCATTTATTTATTTACCTTGTTCATTTTTCAGTTTCTTTCATGTTAGCTACTTCTCTATCAATACATTTTTTAAAAATACATTTTTGCTCTATGTTTTTCCTATGTAATTAGATTTGTGGTTGTTGTTATGTGCTGTCGAGTCGGACCCAACTCATAGCGACCCCTCCTTGGGTTTCCGAGGCAGTAGCACTACAGAAGTAGATCACTGCATCTTCCTTCCAAGGAGTGGCTGGTGGGTTTGAATCGCCAGACTTCTGGTTAGCAGTCTAGTGCCTTAGGCACTATGTTACCAGAGCTCCTATAATTAGATGTAGCATATTCATATTTAGTGTAAACCAAGAAAATTAGTAGCATTTTAACCTACTTTTTCTATCTTAATTTTTTCATTTAAAATAATCTTGCATGAGAACTGTTCTCCAGTAGTAGAATAATAATGTATGCTGAGGATAGTTGAGAACTTAAAAGCTCTTCAAGTATAGGAAGATTAGAAGGAAATTATTATAAAAATGAGTACAGTACTTGGTGCTATATAAAGTAATACAAGAAAAAGTAGTGTCCAGGAGCCAGTTCATAAAAGCTTGTGAGAATTAACTGTTAAATTTCCAGGTATTTTGGAGCTGGTTGCTAAGCCATTGGGCTTCAGATCATCCATGATGAGAGTATTTATTCCATGAAAACTAGCAAATGCTCTAAGTCAAGGCTCTCTTCTCCCATAAGAACCAGTTGTTTAACATTTATTAGCACAACACTGAGCATGACAATTTTCATGCCAAACATCCTCATTAAGGAGTGTTGGTAGGGCAACAATTAATCATTCAGCTGCTAACTGAAAAGTTGAAGCTTCAAATCCACCAGTTGCTCCACAGGAGAAAAGACCTGGCAATCTGCTACCATAAAAATGTCCAGCTTAGGAAACCCTATGGGGAAGTTATACTCTGTCCTATAGAGTTGCTATGAGTCAGAACTGACTTAACGTCATGTAACAACATCATCCTCATTTACTATCAAATACATGTTTCCCACCTTCCTCACCATTACTATAGAGTCTGAGGCAGTGAAGCAGTATGGATTAATATTTAAGAGGTCACCTTATGGAGTCAGACTTCTTAGAGTTGTATTCCAGCTCAACTTCCTTATAACATTGAAAAATTACCCACTCTAAGCCTTAGACTCCTCATCTGTAAAATAAGAATGGTAATAATTAAAATAATAATGATAAGGATGATAATGGTATCATGTTGTTGTTGTTATGTGCCCTCAAGTCGGACTTAACTCATAGCGACCCCTCCTTGGGTTTCTGAGGTGGTATCACTACGGAAGTAGAATGGTATCATAGAGTTGTAAAAATTAAAGTGAGAAAACTCATTAAAACTGTTAGCATAGTGCCTGGCACATAGTACTGTCAGTAATTATCATATTTTATTATGTTGTTCTCATATTGTTGTGGCTACAAAGTAAGTCTGAGTAATACAGTTTTAATCATGTCCTCCTTTTGTAAAGAATTCTTTTTGTTTCACTCATATTAATGTCTTGGGCTCTATTGTTGAATTTACCTTTGCCACACATTAACCTCTGACAGTCTGTATTCATAACTCTGTAGCTTTCCTCAAGTAGAAAAAAGCCATTCAGATTCTTGCTTTGGAGATAGAGCTGACTTAGTGAAGCTGTGAAAGGACATAACTTAAGATTTACCCAATTTGGATGTGTTGGAATAGTTTATAGGTTTTTAGAATCATTAGAATTAAGAATAGCACATTTATGCATCTGTTTTTCTCTGCTTTCATAAGGTGAGACTTTGTCTCACTTACTTTGTCATGTTATCAGAAGGTACCATTCCCTGGAGAAGGATGTCATGCTTGGTAAGGTGGAGAGTCAACAAAGGAGGGAAAGGCCCTCAACAACTTTTGTTTTCATTCTTAATATTTCTCAAAAAGTAGGAGGAGAACCAGTGCATCAAAAACACTGCAATGCTCAGAGAAGGACTAAGAGCTCAGGGGTGATTCTTAACCCTACTAAAGGTCCACTATTAAGGCACTTGACTGTTAACCAGAAGGCTGGTGGTTCAAACCCAACAGCCACTCCTCGGAAGGAAGATGAGGCAATCTACTTCCGTAGTGATACTGCCTCGGAAACCCAAGGAGGGGTTGCTACGAGTCGGGTCTGACTCGACGGCACATAACAACAACAACAAGTAAATTTGAGTGTTTTGGAATTTTACTTATTTTTAAGTTCTTGAGTTGACAGAATGGGTAAGCTTTCAAAGAGAATAAGAATTGATCCTTTCAAAGTAAGGGAGCTCTGATGGTTCAGTGTTATGAGCTTGACTGCTAACAGAAAGGTTAGCAGTTAGAACCCACCAGCTGCTCCATGAGAGGAAAGACCTGGCAATCTGCTTAGCTGTGTTTACTATTAGGAGTATTTCTTAAAATAATACTTCCCTGCCTTCTAGCATAGATTCCATGTTTTGAAAGATCTTTTTACAAAGTGAAATAATGAGTAACAGCTCATTTACCCATCCATGTTTTATCAGCGGTTTTCAGTGATACTGACTTAAGGTGGTAAGATGATGGTCTTCCTTAAGGTAATGGAATAAGGATATATTTTGTTAGGCTAAAATGTTAAAATTTTCCCTCACAGCCCTGTTTCAGCCACTGAGGACATCAAAAGTCCCAAATTTCCTTTATAGGAATAATAAGGTTTGAACACAAGGAATGAAACTTTTGGTGAGAATTCATGGTCATCTGTACCTTTTTTAAAAATGTAAGGCACACCAAATCATAGAATACACAATCTGTTTTCCTTCTGATCAGTATCTGAATTGTGCTTCCTCTTCCTTTTCCATATGGACTAGAAGTTGAAGAGGAAAGTGGTATTGTCTAAAATCAGAGGGAAATTGGATAGCTTAGGTGTGAGATGGCTCCCAGTAAGTCAGGTACTTCAGTTTAAGGCACAGCATCAAACATTTTTATAATTCTTATCTGCATTTTGATTGTTAAAAGTACATCTTGAGTGAAAGCAAAAACACAATTTTCACCAGATGTCAGAGTAATGGTTACTGCTTGAAGGATGGGTTTTCATGGGCACACAGAGAACTACAGGGTGCTAGCAGTGTTACAGTTCATGAACTGGGTGGGTGGTAATTATACAGATGTTTACTTAGTATTTGTTCATTAGACTTCACATGTGTGTTTTAGGTATTTCTCTGCATATATGTTGTATTTTATGATAAAAGAAAATAATGTGGTCTTTTTTTTGTCCACTTAATTTCTATATACTCAATAAAATACTTTAATGATGGAGTATAGTAGTCTAACTTATTCTATTTAAATGGTTTTAACATAATCAGATATGAATAAAGAACGTATTTTAGAGTTAACTCATGTAAAACAATCAGAGTATTTCTTATCCACATAGGAGATTTTATCTGCTAACAGTCTTCTCAGAATATTTCAGAATCTTTGGTTGGATAGTCATCATAAATGTCCACCTTATCCCTTTTAAACGTTTATGGAAAACCTTAAAGCTTTCTGGGAAATACACTATTTCACCGTTCTCCCCTGTTTTCTGGATTAAAGAGTTAAAATAGTTCCCATTCTTTCTCTAATTGGAGACCTCATGTAGAAGAACCATGTAGTAACTATTCATAAGAAAGTCAGAAACACTATAATTTAACAGTTTAAATGTTTCTCACTTGAATATTTTTAGGGATAAAAAATACTATAACATAATCATATAATCAAATAAAAATATTTTGTTTGTTTCAGCACCTCTCATGAAAGTAATGCTATAATAACAACCAGCCAAAGGTATTTATTAAAATGGAGTGTTCCTCTTGGACATGTAGAAGTAATAGAATATGGCAATAATGAAGGTGCAGGAGAAAACAGCAGATATCCCCAAGTGCACTCACCGGAAAGCCTGGTGGTTGTTGCTAATGCTAAGCCAAGTAAGTGACACTGTTATTAATGTTTTGGCAAATTGTTAGGTCAGAGTAATCTCTGCCATAATTGAACTCTACTTCCTCAACTTCTAATACTAAAACAGTAAATGTGTCGGGGTAATGCAGTCTTTACAATCGATATTTTATATTGTCTGATAACCATTAACATGGCTAAATCATTTACTGATCTTTGAACTTGTTTCTCCAGTTGCTATTCCTTGTGGTGGTTTATGGTTAAATACTGTGACATTTGGAATTGTATTCTGTCTTTTCAGTTTTGATTTGTGCTCTGCATTTCTCACTAAGCTGATTAGCTCATGTCTTTTTGGTGTGCATTGAAATGATGCATAGGAAGTCCTAGAGGTTTTAGACCTTGGTTATTTGGCTCAGTTCTGTTGCTAACTTGCTTATAATGTCGAGTCAGCTATTTGAATTTCTCTTTTCTTTAGTTTCTTTTGGAGGTAGTATTTATTCTATTAACTTCACAAAGTGAAATGAGAGAAAGATGTCAAGATACTTTGGAAATATTTTTACAGTTACATAATACTTATGAGTATTATTAGTAAATGTTCAGATTGTAGATTTTAGCTTAGTGTGATAATCATTACCATCTCTTCTTTCTGTCTTTTTTTTTTTTTTTTTAAATCCAAAGAAAAACTGGCTAAGTTTTACTTGCTCTCTGGCCATTGAGCTTGTGTTTTGGAGCAATTCAATACAGTGAATGAGGATTTTAATAAATCTTTTTGCATATCAAATGAACATTAACCTTACAGATTATTTCACTTCTAACATATTCAGAAGCAAAAAAGGCAACTTCTGTAGAATTTAAATTGTCTCGGTTAATATGCACACTAACCTGGATTTACAGGAACACAACATAGTGAATTTTTGTCTAATTTGCTATGAGATCTCTTATTTTTCTTATTTCCTTAGTGTGAGTAGTCATTCAGTTTGATAATCTGCCAGATAGAATACTTCCTTAAGCATATGCTTACAATTCTAAACTTTTGAATTGCTGACTACTAAATCATATTCCTGTTTAAAATAATAATGTGTGAAACCTCTCAACTAAAACCAAAATACTAAGCTGTATCCCAGATATTCAAATGTAGTGTGCACTGAAGAGTAATGTGGAGAGGGAAAAAGGAGAGGGAGGAAGGGAGAAATATAAAGGTAAGGGTGGGAGGGGTGGAGAGAAATGATTGTCAAATTGATACCTTTCATTAAAATCCTACTTAAGAACAATGGGGTGTCTTATTCATTAAAATTTAAGACTAAATTATTTGAAAATACTGATTTTAAGTCATATTGATGGTTTGATTTTTGTGAGTAGACATGCTTTAATGTATTTTATAATGCCAACAATATTAAATGTATTTATAATTAGGAGTGCCTTACTGTGTTCAAATAGCTAAAGATGACTTTAATCCATAAAATAAGTACTGTGTAGTACACACAATATTACATTTTCTTATTCATATTTTTATTTATGGCTTATACTGAACTAATGTAGAAATAAGATTAGAATCATTAACAGTATTAAAAAAAACATAACGCAGGATGAATAAATCAATTTTTATAACATCATATGGAAGAAATAACCTGAGTAAGTTTATTACTGCATTTGAATCCTAAATTTTGCTTTGAATTCCCATTAGCTGTGGCAAAAGAATATACATTGGATATACAATCATTCATTTTGTCTATTAAAATAAAATATATCACTTGGTGAATGAATGCTTTTCTTCACACTGAATTCAATACAAATTTGTTGTAGTATCCTAAGTAAAGGGACTTTTGGAAAATATTTGAAAAGATATATGGTTATGTTTAGCACTTGTGCAGTGATTTTTGTTTTATTATGCTTCTAATTAAAAACTAGGGAGTTCTGGTGGTGTAGTTCCTAGGCACTTGACTGCAAACCAGAAGGTTGGTGGTTCAAACCCACCAGCCACTCCTCAGAAGGAAGATTGGGCAATCTATTTCTGTAATGATACTGCCTCAGAAACCCAAGGAGGGGTCACTGTGAGTCAGAGACAACTCGACGGCACATAACAACAACAACAACAATAAAAAACTAAGGACATAATTTCTGTAAAAGGAGTTTTCCTGGAAGCATCTTTTTTGCAATGCCTTAAACAGAGAATTCAAGTGAAAAACTTTGTTCAGCCATCAATAGCGAGTCATTCTACATATTCTGTGCAGAATCCATACCTTGGGCGTAATGTATCTAATCTTCATTTGCCTTTGATAGTAGAGTTCAACATCACTGAGTGTGATCTATTACTGTAATGTCCTGTATTTTAAGAAATTAGATTCTGACCATTTAATGAGTGAAAGTAGTATGAATTCTTGTCTTGTGAATTTTACCCATCTTTATGACTTTGTGCCTGATATGCAATAGGTATTCAATAAAATTTATTAGATGAAGGGAAAGAAAAAATGAGATCACCAGTCACTATTAAATTCTTAATTAAACTTTATCTATCTAAATAGATCTTTTCTAGACCAATCACTCTTCTGGTAATCCAAAAACAAATAAGGAAATGAATAAGGCATAGACTGTACTATCCTCATAGGGAAGGAGACAGACTTATTAATACACTAATACAACCCAATGTAATACATTCCATAATCGAAACAAAGGCAGAATACTTTGGCAGCTCAAAAGGAGGTGATATTCTTAGAGAAGATGCCTTTTAAATTTGGTTTTGAAGAGTGACTGGGGTTTTAATAGATGGAAAATACTGATTAATTAAGTCACATTCATTCATTCACTTTAGTTAATCTTTATTGATCAACTAACTACTCAGGGCTGCTTTTCTTGGGATGGCTCTATATTAAGGCTGGGGCTGAGGCAGGAGGGCCGGAGACTCAGAGGCTGCTTTTTGCTTGGGAGCAGCTCTATTTTAAGGCCAGGGCCCAAGATATGTGGCACAGGGCTTGGGGGCTGCTTTTGCTTGGGGGAGGCTCTATTTTACGACCAGGGCTGAGGTAGGCAGGAACAGACGGGTTAGGAACAACTAAGGGAGATGAACTTGTCTGTCAGTTTGTCATCCTGTGGTGGCTTAAGTGTTGCTGTGAGGCTGAAGGTTATGCTACCAGTGTTTCAAATCCAGCAGATTACCCATGGTGGATAGGTTCAGCAGAGCTTTTGGGCTTAGACAGAAGAAGGAAAAAACCATCCACTTCTCAAACAACTGGCCAGTGAAAACCTTATGAATAGCAGTGAAACGCTGCCTGACGTATTACTGGAAAACTTTATGAATAGCCCTGAAACATTGTCTGATATAGTGCTGGAAGATGAACCCTTTATGCTGGAAGGCACTTAAAACTTGAGGAAGAGCTGACTCCTCAGAGTAGAGATGACCTTAATGATATTGATAGAGTAAAATTTTCAGGACCTCCATTGGCTGATGTGGCATGACTCAAAATGAGTAGAAACAGACACAAGTATCCATTAATAATTGGATCATGAAATGAAAGAAGTATGAATCTAGGAAAATTGGAAGCTGTCAGAAATGAAATGGAATGCATAAAGATCGATATCCTAGGTGTTAGTGAGCTGAAATGGACTGGTTTTGGACAATTTGAATCAGACAACCATATGATCTACTATGTCGGGAATGACAAATTGAAGAGGAATGGTGTGGCATTCATTATCATAAAGACTGTTTCAAGATCTGTCCTGAAGTACAATGCTGTCAGTGATAGGGCAATATCCATACACCTACAAAGAGGACCAGTTACTACTTGTTGTTGTTGTTTGCCGTCGAGTCTACTATTATTCAAATATATGCACCAATCACCAAAGCCAAAGGTGAGGAAATGGAAGATTTCTACCAACTTCTGCAGTCTTGAAATTGACCGAACATGCAATCAAGATATGTTGATATGACTGGTGACTGGGATGCAAAATTTGGAAACAATGAAGAGTTACAGGTAGTTGGAAAATAGTCTTGGTGATAGAAATAATGCTGGAGATTGCATGATAGAATTTTGCAAGACCAAAGACTTACTCATTGCAAATACCTTTTTTCAACAACATAAGCGATGGCTATACACATGCATCTAAACCAGATGGGATACAAATGAATCAGATTGACTACATCTGTGGCAACAGGCTATGGAGAAGTTCAATATCTTCAGCCAAAACAAGACCAGCAGCTGATTGTGGAACACGTCATCAACTACTCATATGCACATTCAAATTGAAGTTGAAGACAATTAAAACAAGTCCACAAGAGCCAAAATATGATGTTGATAATATCCCTCCTGAATTTAGAGATCATCTAAAGAATAGATTTGATGCACTGAACACCAGTGACCAAAAACTAGAGGAATTGTGGGATGACATCAAGAACATCATCCATGAAGAAAGCAAGAAGCAATTAAAAAGACAAGAAAGGAAGAAAGGGTGAAAATGGATGTCAGAGTAAACTCTGAAACTTGCCCTTGAATGGAGAGTAGCTAAAGCCAATGGAAGAAATGACAAGATAAAAGAGCTGAACAGAAGATTTCAAAGAGCAGTTCGAGCAGACAAAGCCAATTACTATGTGCAAAGACATGGAGTTAGAAAACTAAAAGGGAAGAACACACTTGACATTTCTCAAGCTGAAAGAACTGAAGAAAAAATTCAAGCCTAGAGTTACACAATCTTGAAAGATTCTATGGGCAAAATATTGAATGATGCAGGAAGCATCAAAAGAAGATGGAAGGAATACACAGAGTCACTATACCAAAATGAATAGGTCAATGTTCATCCATTTCAGGAGGTGGCATATGATCAAGAACCAGTGGTATTGAAAGAAGAAGTTGAAGCTGTACTGAAGGAATTGGCAAAGAACAAGGCTCCAGGAATTGGTGGAATACTCAATGAGATGTTTCAACAAATGGATGTTCCATTGGAGGCACTCATTTGGCTATGCCAAGAGGTTTGAAAGGCTACCTGCCTAACTGACTGGAAGAGATCCGTATTTGTACCCATTCCAAAGAAAAGTAATCCCACAGAATGTGGAAATTATTGAACAATATCATTAATATCGCATGCAAGTAAAATCTTGCTGAAGGTAATTCAAAAACAGTTGCAGTGCTATATTGACAGAGAGCATCCAGAAATGCAAGCTGGATTCAGAAGAGGATGTTGAACAAGGGATATCATTGCTGATGTCAGATGGACCTTAGCTGAAAGCAAAGAATACCAGAAAGATGTTTACTTATGTTTTCTTGAGTACGGAAAAGCATTCGATTATGTGGGTCATAAAAAATTATGGATAACCTTGAGAAGAATGGGAGTTCCAGAACACTTGATTATACTCATGAGGAACCTGTAGATAGATCAGGAGGCTGTCTTTTGTAAAGAACAAGGGGATACTGCATGGTTCAAAATCAAGAAGGGAGTGCATCAATGTTGTATCCTTTCACCATACTTATTCAGTTTGTATGCTGAGCAAATAATCTGAGATGTTGATTATATGAAGAGGAATGTAGCATCTGGACTGGAGGAAGACTCTTCAACAATCTGCAGTACATAGATGACACAATTTTGCTTGCTCAAAATGAGGATTACTTGAAACACTTACTGATGAAGATTAAAGACTACACTCTGCAGATGGATTACACCTCAATATAAAGAAGACAAAAAAACCTCACAACTGGTCCAATAAACAGCTTCATGATAAATGGAGAAAAGGATGAAGTTGTCAGGGAGTTCATATTACTTGGTTCTACAATTAACACCAATGGAAGCAGCAGTCAAGACATCCAATGATGTATTGCATCGGCAATATCTGCTGCAAAAGATCTCTTTCAAATGATGAAGAGCAAAGATGTCTCCTTGAAGACTCAGGTGTGCCTAACCCAGGCCATAGTATTTCCAATCACCTCTTATGCATGTGAGAGCTGGACAATGAATAAGAAAGACTGAAGAAGAATTCATGCTTTTGAGTTGTGATGTTGGAGAAGAATGTTGAGTTCCAGGACTGCTAAAAGGACTAACAAATCTGTCCTAGAAGAAGTGCAGCTGCAATGCTCCTTGGAAGCAAGAATGGCCAGACTTCATCTCACCTGCTTTGGTCATGTTGTCAGAAGGAACCATTCCCTGGAGAAGGATGTCATACTTGGTAAAGTAGAAGGTCAACAAAGAAGGGGAAGACCCTCAACAAGATGGATTGACACATTGGCTGCCACAATGGGCTCAGCAGGGATATTGAGGCTGGTACAGGACCAGGTAGTGTTTCGTTCTGCTGTGCGTAGCATCACTGTGAGTGGAGAGGACTCGACAGCACATAACAACAACAACAACAACAACAACAAACTGCTATTTGGAATGTTGAATGAGAGTGTTAAAGGGCATATATGTTCCAGGAATGGTGAATGGTTGTATGACTAGAACCGTGAAAACCCTGGGCCATCCATCTATATCTGGTGGAATGCCTGGCTGTCAAAATCTGAGATCTTGTTCCATCCACAAGTATATAAAACTGTAAAAGGCCCAGAAATTTCCCTGCTTATACTTATTTTCTGATTGCTTAAGACTTCAGTGAATCATTGAGCTCTGGTTTTACAATTAGCAATTATTGCTAAGTTTTTCAAAAGACTCTAAGACTCTTTAAGGAGTATGTTGAATACACTTTTTTTTCCATCTTAATCTTATTATCCTCACAATCTTATGGTTTCAATTATATGTATGGTCAGACCCAAGGAAAGCAAGACCTAGTATCAGAGAAAGAAAACAAAATAATTGCTTGTGTCTTGTAAAGTGTCTGCATTGTGGAATAAAGAAGAGCAAAATGGTTCTTCATGTTCAAATAGTGTTAGCTTCCTGATTAGAAA
Source organism: Orycteropus afer afer (assembly GCF_000298275.1). Classification (NCBI taxonomy): domain Eukaryota; kingdom Metazoa; phylum Chordata; class Mammalia; order Tubulidentata; family Orycteropodidae; genus Orycteropus; species Orycteropus afer. Next base: position 4,372,970 of record NW_006921712.1, read on the forward strand.
GAATTAAGATATCTATTCTTCCATTGGATCACCACCAGTTGGAATCCACTTGACGGCAACTAACATTCATTTACCAACTGATATTTATCATTAACTGATTGTGAAAATAAAAGAGTTTAATTGGGCATTGTCTCAGTGCAGCTTTCCAAATGGGAAGAGCTGACAAAGAAGTAGTGTTTTCAACCTACATGTCCTTCAAAATATACTTTGCAGAAACACTGCCAATTCTGGTATTCATTTCCTGAAGTTACTATTTAATAATCTAAAGAATGTTTAACAAAATGGTTCATGACAAAAATAAGTATGACTAGCAAATACTGAGGAGTTTTGTCTATATCTTGAGTCCTTCCAGAATTATAGCCTTCCAAATTTTAAATGTATCATGTAATATGCAACTATTAGTATCCCTTCATCCAGAGTAAAGACAAGTAAAGAAAATCAAAGACACATGGGAACAGTTGATCCAAAGGACTATTATCCATTGACCATGAGAACCTCAGACTATATGACCCTGAGACCAGAAGATCTAGATGGTGGCCAGTACCAATGCCAACCACTCAGAAAGGGATCAATATTGGAAATTCTGGATAAAGTGGGAGAAAAACGTTGACCAAAACTCAGTATCATTAAAAAATAAAAGACCAGGCTTACTGGTCTGATAGAGATTGGTGATTCTGACAGAGTCTGGGCCCAAGACTATGGCCCCAAGTCATCCTTCGGGCCTAGAATTGAACTCACCCCCATGGCTTAACACTCAGCCAAATAATAGACAGGCCTAAGAGCTGAACACCTATACACTGGGGAGATGCACTCCTTAAACAATCAACCATGGGAGATCAGAAGGGCAGGGAGAAAGGTAGGGAGGCAGAAATGCATAGATAAGAAGGACACAGGGAAAGGGTAACCACAGGGAGGAAGTGGGAGGTGAGATGTTACACTGAGGAAATGTAAGCAGTATCGCAAAACAAAATGTGTATATGAACTGTTGAATGTGAGATGAATCCGCTTTGTAAAATTTCACCCAAATCACAATGAAAAAAATAAAAGATACAAAAGCTGCAATGGGGAAAAAAAAGAAAGGAGGAAAAGCTGAGGAGGAAAAATGCAAAAAAAAAAAAGAAAAAGAAAACTGTGAATATCATACTGGAATTGTTCCATATCTAGAACACCCATATCTTAAAAAAGAAAAAAAAAAAAAATGTCAAGGAAACTATTGGCTTACCTCCAATCATTTGAGGGATTAATATTCACATTAAACTAAGGTGTTTGGTAAATTGAAAGAGGTATGGACATCTTTGTCTTTGTCAGGCATTTGCTCATTCATTCAGTTATTCTAAAGACATTTAGTATATTCCACATACTAGGTCTTCCTTCTTCTAGGGGGTAAGATGGATACTCATGGTTTGGCCAGGGTGATGGATGTACTGTTATTAGCACCTGTTTCATCAGGGGTTAATTGGAAACTTCAGCAATTATCTTAGAATCTGAGAGAGTCACTTCCTCAGGCAGGAGATGAGCAGCCTTACATTTAAGTAGCAGCACAATTCTTTAATTTCCTGTGGAGGTTAGTCTTTAGTTTTCTGGAGGGAGCATTTCTATTTCACAACTAGTTAAGGAAGCTGAGGCTGAGAGAGATTTTAGACCCCAAATCTTGTGGGTATTTCCTCTCCAAAACCAAAGACAAAGAAAGAATCTTGGGAATAGTTCAGGAAAAACAAAATATCACCTACAATGGACAACCAATAAGACTAAGCTCTAATTTCTCAGCAGAAACCATACAGGCAAGAAGGCAGTGGGATGGCATATATAAAACATTGAAGTAAAAGAACTTCCAATCAAGAATTATGTATACAACCAAATTGTCCCTCAAATATGGGGGTGAAATCAAGACAGTCTCAGACAAACAGAAATTAAGGGAGTTTGCGAAAACCAGACCAGCCCTACAAGAAATGCTAAACAGAGTCTTTCCAATAGAGAACCCACAACAGAGAACACCAAATTAAAATCAAGATACTTGACACCACCGCCTAGAAACCAAATCAGAAAAAGGCTCTCAAAATAAGCTCATAAGAAATGTACATAGAGAAATAAAGGAGTCAGTCTGCTGACAACAGCAACAAAGCAAATAGAGGGAATAAAAGTTTTAATGACAAAACTTCCAAAAGGAGAGGAAGACAGGACTATGTCTTTATAGAAGAGACTGTTCCAAACTTAGGGAGTATAAGTATGTACTTCAGGGTAACTAAAAAGATAACTGACAATCCTTCTAAGCAAATTCAGAAAAAAGAAAAACATAAGAGCTTAATAAGCACAAAACCAACAATAATGAAGAAAAGAGAAAAAAACACTTGATAACACAATGAAGTCAGCACAGAAAAATAGTTAGGACAAGGAATTCACCAACCACACAACAAAAAACACAATAGAATGACAGCAATAAATTCATACCTATCACTAATTTCACTTAATGTGAATGGAATAAATGCACCAGTCAAGAGAAAGAGAGTGGCAGGTTGGATGAGAAAAGAAGACCCACCGATATGCTGCATACAAGAGACCTACTTTAGACACAAAGACAAAAAATAAGTTAAAAATTGAAAGGTGGAAAAAAATATACCGAGCTAATGATAACCAAAAAAGACCAGGAGTGACAATATTAATTTCCAGTAAAATAGACTTAAAGGTGAAAAACAGCATAAGGGACAAAGGAGGACACTATATGATGCTAAAAGGGTCAAATGCCTAAGAAGACATTACAGTAAATATCTATGCATCCAATGAAAAAGCTCCAAAATACATAAAGAAAATATTAACTGAGTTGAAAGGAAAAATAGGTAACTCTGCATTAGAAGTAGGAGACTTTAACACAACATTTTAAGGAGGGACAGAATAACTGGAAAAACTCAACAAAGATACAGAAGAACTCAACAACATAATCAACCAACTTGACCTCATAGACACATACAGAGCACTCCATCCAGCAAAAACACAATACGCATTCCTCTCCAGTGCACATGGATCATTCTCCAGAATATACTGTATGTTAGGACACAAAACAAGCCTCAATAATTTAAAAAACATTGAAATACTACAAAGCATCTTCTCAGATCACAATGTCGTAAAATTAGAAATCAATAATAGGAGGACCATAGGGAAAGCAAATATGTGGAAACTGAATAATACACTGCTCAAAAATTACTGGATACAGAAGAAATAAAAGATGAAATTAAAAAAAAAAATCCTGGAAACAAATGAGAATGAAGATACAACTTACAAAAACCTATGAGACACAGTGAAAGCAGTACTCAGAGGTTGATTTAAAGCAAAAAATGCACACATCAAAAAAGTGGCAAGAATCAAAATAACACTTTAACTCAACAACTCCAACAATTAGAAAGAGAGCAACAAAAGAAACCTGTAGTATCCAGAGTAAGGAAATAATAAGGATCAGAGCAGAAATAATCGAAGCAGAAAACAAAACAACAAAAAAAAATTAACAAAACAAGAAGCTGGTTATTCGAAAAGATTAACAATTTTTTAAAAATTGACAAAACCACTGGCAAATTTAACAAAGGGAAAGAACAGGAAGATGCAAATAAATAATAAATGATAAAAAGGCGACATCACAATAGAACTAACTGAAATAAAGATAATAAAAGAATATTATGAAGAACTGTACTCCAACAGATTTGAGAACTTAGAAGAGATGGGCAAGTTTTTAGAAACACAAGACCTACCTAAACTATCCCAGTCAAAGATAGAATACTTGAACAGACCCATAACAAAAGAAAGAAGTGAGCAGGTCATAAAAAATTCCCCACACAAAAAAGTCCTGGCCCAGGCGGCTTCACTGGAGAATTCTACCAAACGTTCAGGTAAGAGTTGACACCTGCACTACTCAAACTGTTTCAGAACATAGAAAAAGATGGAATACTCCCAAATTCATTCTATGTAGCAAGCATAACACTGATACCAAAACCAGGGAAAGCACCACTGAAAAGGAAAACTACAGACCAATGTCCCTCACAAATATAGATGCAAAAATCTTCAACAGAATCCAACAACATATCTAAAAAATAACACAGCATGACCAAGTGGGATTCATACCAGGTATGCAAGGATGGTTCAACATTAGAAAAACAATCAATGTAATCCACCACATAAGCAAAAGAAAAGAACCATATGATCACATCAATTGATGCAGAAAAGGCACTCAACAAAATCCAATACCCATTCCTCTTCAAAGCTCTCAGTAAAATAGGGATAGAAAGGAATATCCTCAACATAGTAAAGGGCATATATGCAAAGCTAACAGCCAACAGTATTTTTAACAGAGAAAGACTCAGAGCATTCCCTTTGCATACACAAACCAGACAAGGATGCCCTCTATTACCACTTCTATTCAACATTATATTGGAAGTCCTAGACAGCACAATAAAGCAAGAAAGAGAAATAAAAGGCATCTGGATTGGCAAAGAGGAAGTAAAGCTATCTCTATTTGCAGATGGCATTATCCAATACATAGAAAACCTAAGAGACTCAGCAAAAAAATTACGAGAACTAATAGAAAGGTTCAGCAAAGGGGCAAAAGACAAGATCAACATAAAAAATCAGTTGAATTCCTCTACACTAACAAAGAGGCCTCTGAGAAGGAAATAAGGAAAACAATACCATTTACAATAGCTACTAAAAAGATGAAATACTTAGGAATAAATCTTACCAGGAACACAAAAGACCTATAGAAAGAAAACTACAAACCACTACTGCAAGAAAGTAAAAGGGATCTACATAATTGGAAGAACATGGAAGTTCATGGGTAGGAAGACTGAATATTGTGAAATGTCAATACTACCCAAAGCAGGGAGCTCTGGTAGCATAGTGCCTAAGGCACTTGACCACTAACCAGAAGGCTGGCGGTTCAAACCCACCAGCCACTCCTTGGAAGGAAGATAGGGCAATCTACTTCTGTAGTGATACAGCCTCGGCAACCCAAGGAGGGGTCGCTATGAGTTGGGTCCGATTTGAGGGCACATAACAACAACAACAACACCCAAAGCAATTATACATTCAATGCAATCCCAATCCAGATTCCATCAACATTTTTTAAGGACATGGGAGAAACAATCTCTAAATTCGTATGGAAAGGAAAGAGGCCTCAGAGAAGCAAAGTACTGCTGAAGAAGAAAAATAAAGTAGTAGGTCTCACACTCTCAGACTGCAAAACCTAGTATACAGCCACAGTAGTCAAAACAGCATGATATTGGTACAGTGATAGAAAGATAGACCAATGGGACAGAATCAAAAATTCAGAAATAGAGCCATCCATCTATGGACAGCTGATCTTTGACAAAGGCCCAAAACCCATTAAATGGGGGAAAGATAGACTCTTTAACAAATAGTGGTTCCAAATTGGATATCCACTTGTAGAAAAATGAAACAAGACCCATATTTCACCCCATACACAAAAATGAACTCAAGTTGGATCAAAGACTTAAATGTAAAACCCAAAACTATAAAGCTCATCAAAGTTAAAATTGGGGCAAATCTAGGGGCTCTAACTTATGGCATCACATAACCCAAAATGCATGGGCAGCAGAAGAGAAACTAGATGACTGGGACCTTTTAAAAATTAAATTCTTATGTGCATCTAAAGACTTCTGCAGAAAGGTAAAAAGAGAACTTACAGATTGGGAAAAAATATTTGGCTATGACATATCTGACAAGAGACTCATCTCCAAAATTTATAGAAAATTTCAGCATCTCAACACCAAAAAGACAAACAACCCAATTCAGAAATGGGCAGAGGAAATGAACAGACACTTCACTAAAGAGGATATGCAGGTGGCTAAAATACATGTGAAGAAGTGTTCACGATCATTAGCCATTGAGATGCAAATCAAAACAATGAGATATTGTCTCACCCCAGCAATAATAGCAAAGTTCAACAAGACAAAATAACAAATGCTGGTGAGGCTGTGGAGAGATTGGAACTCTCATACACTGCTGATGGGATTGCAAAAGGGTACAACCATTGTGGAAAATAGTATGGCATTTCCTTGTTGTTGTTATGTGCTGCTGAGTCATTTCTGACTCACAGCAACCCTATGTACAACAGAATGAAACACTGCCTGGTTCTGTGCCAGCCTCACGATCCCTACAATACCTGAGCCCATCGCTGTAGCCACTGTGTCAATCCATCTTGTTGAGGTCCTTCCTTTTTCGTTGACTCTCCACCTTACTTACCAAGTATGACATCCTTCTCCAGAGAATAGTCCCTTCTGACAAAATGACCAAAGTAGGTGAGACAAAATGTGGCCATTCTCACTTCCAAGGAGCATTCTGGCTACACTTCTTCCAGGACAGATTTGCTAGTTCTTTTAGCAGTCCATGGTACTCTGAACATTCTTTGCGAACACCACAACTCAAAAGCATCAACTCTTCTTCGATCTTCCATATTCATCAGCTCTCACATGCATAAGAGGCGACTGAAAATAGCATGGCTTGGGTTAGGTGCATCTAGTCTTCAAGGAGATATCTTTGCTCTTCAGCACTTGAAAGAGGTCCTTTGCTGCCAATTTTCCCAGTGCTGTACATTGTCTGATATCCTGACTGCTGCTTCCATTGGTGTTGATTGTAGAACCAAGTAATATAAAGTCTTTGACAACTTCAATCTTTTCTCCATTCATTGTGATGCTGCTTATTGGTCAAGTTGTGAGGATTTTTGTTTTCTTTATATTGAGGTATAATCCATACTGTAGACTGTAGTCTTTAATATTCATCAGTAAGTGCTTCAAGTCATCCTCACTTTTAGCAAGCAAAGTCATGTTGTCTGTGTATCTCAGATTGTTAACAAGCCTTCCTCCAATCCTGATGCCACATTCTTCTTCATATAGTCCAGGTTCTTGGAAGATTTGCTCAGCATACAGATTGAATAAGTATGGTGAAAGGATACAACCCTTACACACTCCTTTCCTGGTCTTTGTACAGGTGTACAAATGTTGTTGTTGTTAATGGTGTTTCCTTAATAAACTGAAAATAGAAATACCATTTATCCTGCAATTCCATTACTAGGAATATATCCTCAAGAGATAAGAGACAGAACACAAACAGACATAAGCACACCCATGTTCATTGCAGCATAATTCACTATAGCAAGGAGATGGAAACAACCTAAATGCCCATCAACAGATGAGTGGATAACCAAACTATGGTACATTCAAACCAAAACCAAACTCACTACTGTTGGGTTGAATCCAACTCATAGTGACCCCTCTTTGGGTTTCCAAGGTGGTATCACTACAGAAGTAGATTGCCCAACCTTCCGAGGTTCTGAGGAGTGGCTGGGGGGTTTGAACCACCAGACTTCTGGTTAGTAGCCAAATGCCTTAGGCACTATGCCACCAGAGCTCTTTTGGTACATTCACTCATTGGAATACAATGGAATACTATGCAACATTAAAGAATAATTAAAGAATGCATGAATCATCTTACAACATGGATGAATTTAGAAGGCATTATGCTGAGTGAAATAAGTCAATCATAGAAAAACAAATATTGTATGAGCCTGCTATTGTAAAAAGTCAAGGAAAGTTTATTAGGGAAGGAAACTCACTTTGTTGGTTATCAGGGACAGGAGGGAATGGATGGGAAAATCTCAGACTATTTGGGGATCACATGTTACTTTGGGTGAGGGGAGGAATGATATGGAAAGAGTCTGTGACCAGCATGGTGGCACTGGGGAAAGGAAAGATACTGAAATATACACAAAAGATATGGACAACAGAGGCAAGTACTGTTACAGGCAGAACACTGTAGTATCACTGGCATCAAATACCAGGCTACAGATTAATGCATAGACAGAGAAGGTGTGGGTAGATGAACAGAAATACACCCTAGACCAAAGATAGATTTGGCTGAAGATAATCTTAACATACGCACTTGTGCTACAAAATTAGCCCCACACATTACAGAAGCAACAGAAGACAAGGTGGGAATAACTTTGCAGAGACAACTAACATCTTGTGAGAGAGAATCTCCAGGCCTGGGGGCTTGGGACCATAGTCTCGGGGGACATCATGTTCATTTGGCTCAAATAGTTCATAAAAATTTGTCCTACAGACTACTTTGGTGAGTACTGACTGGGGTCTTAAAAGGTTTTGAGCAGCCATCTATGATGCAACTATTGGTTTTCTCTTGGTTGAAGCAAAGAAGAGTGAAGAAAATCAAAGTCATCTGGAAACAGTTAGTCCCAAGATAAGATGGACCACAAGAACCTGATCTATGACCAGAAGAAATAGATGGTGCCCAGCTACCAATGCCAACTGCTCGAAAAGGGATCAAACCTGGAGATCCTGTATAAAGTGGGAGGAAAAATGGGGAACATAATTCAAAAACACAAAAATGACCAGAATTACCAGTCGGATAGAGAATGGTGGAAACTTTGAGACTATGGCATGTTTACCCTTCAAGCCTAGAAGAGGACTCAATTACATGGATTGACTCTCAACCCAACACTAGAAAGGCCCACATAGAGAACACCTACTCCAGGTCAATTCACCCATCTACGCTAGGGAGATGCATGCATTGGATCAAACACCTGTGAGACACAAGAGGGGTAGCACTCATAGAGGAAAGGCTGGAGAGACAGGAATGCATGGATGAGATGGGGCACAGGGAGGGGGTGGTCACAGGGAAGAGAGAGGAGGAGAGTTTCTTACAGTTGGGGACAATAATCAGGGCCATGAAACCAGATGTGCATGGACTCTTGAATGTAAAACAAGTTTACTATGTAAATTTGTGCCCAAAGCATGATTAAAAAAAAAAAAAAAAACTTGTGGGCTTTTCATCATTAACATGATTCCTTCTATAATAATACCTACTACTTATGTAATAATGTATAATGTAACTACTACCTCTCTAATAATAACTACTACTTTTTCTTCTTATGAATCAAGTAATTTGCTTATAAAGTTATACTTGATAATTACAACAACTCTTCAAGTTAGCTATTTCAATCCTTCTGAATGAGAAACTAAGGTTCAGGGAAATTACTTAACTCATCTAAGTTCACACAGCTTGTAAGTGTCTAATCTGGTATATCACATCAGAATTGCTGTTTTATTATGCTATGATATTCATGTAAAATGAAAGATGGATTATTTCTGACAAGAATATGCAAGTCTTCTTAATCATGCCAAAGTTAAGTTGTGGTTCCATAATTAGAAAATGAAAAGTCTTTTGTAGCAGGGCTGCATTGCTATCTAAATACTCATATGTGATTGAAGCACCCAATATAATGAATGTTTACTTCTGGAGAAATAGTCCTGCCACTTCAAAATAATATGGGCTTTGTTAAGTATAGAGTGTTATTATCATCTATATATTTCAAGGGCAACTGATGGTCACATAAATAAAAATCACATAGATGGGAAAATAAGAGCACCTCTAAGGAGCCTTGCTGGCACAACAGTTAAAGCACTTAGCTGTGAACTGAAAGGTTGGTAGCTTGAACTCAGCTGGCAGCTTCCCAGAAGAAAGACTTGGGGCATATAGCTCCTGTAAAGATTACAGCCTAGAAAATCCTGTGGTGGAATTCTACTCTGTCACATGAGGTCTCTAAGTCAAATTTGACTCAGTGACACCTAACAATAACACCAGTAGCATATCCATTCTAGGAATTAGGGATGCAATTAAAAATATGAGAGATGAAGTCCCTCTCCTCAGAAGATAGGAATTAAAGAATGAGAAGGTGCTGAGGAGTGGAAAGAATTTCACAGTTCTGTGTTGGATGTGTTACTTTTTAAAGTTTTTAATTTTGAAATGTACTTACATATAACAAAAGTCACCCATTTGAAAGGTACAGTGACATGTTACTTTTGAAGTGCTTAGACCAGGAGGCAATCAGATACAGAATCTGGGGAGAGGCCTGGGCTGGAGACACACACAGATTTGGGAGTCAGCATGTAGACTGCATTTAAATCCATGCAACCAGATGTTCACTTGAGTTCTTATTTTAGGGAGCTCTGGTAGCATAGTGGCTAAGACACTTGCCTGCTAACCAGACGGCTGGCGGTTCAAACCCACCAGCCACTCCTCGGAAGGAAGGTTGGGCAATCCTACTTCCGTAGTGATACTGCCTCGGAAACCCAAGGAGGGGTCGCTATGAGTCGGGGCCGACTCGACGGCACATAACAACAACCACAACATCATTATGTGTGTGGACCTTGTTACCTTAGTTACCATGTCCATAAAGTAGGGCTTGCTTTTTTGCTCTCATCTGTGAAAGTAGGGGCACAGAGTAAATTATCTTTAAAATTCCTTCTCTATTTAAATTTTTTAAAAAATTAAATTTGCTAATTCTGTGTGTGTAGGATGACTTAATGAATGTAGTCTAATGCTATCTTTCATTTACAGAGATGTTGTAAATGATCATCATATTCATTGACATATTTAGTACTGTATCGGTAAAGGATTTTTTCAGATCAGCTAAGGCTCATTTTAGGATAGAGGAACAGTATGTTGTTGTAGCTGTCATCAAGCCAGCCCTTCACTCATGGTGATTCTAAGCACAACAGGATGGGATAGTTGTGATCCCCATAGGGTTTTCATTGGCTGATATTTTGCAAGTAGATCATCATCAGTCCCTTTTTCCTAGTCCTTCCTAGTCTGGAAGGTCTGCTGAAACCTGTTCAGCATCATAGTGACATGCAAGCCTCCTCTGACAGATGGATGGTGGCTGAGCTTGCGGTGCATCGGCCAGGTCTCCCTCATGGAAGGCAAGGATTCTACCTACCACTGACCCATCTCTTCACCTCAGTATGTGATTGTTGTTGTTGTTGTGTGCTATCAAATAAGACCTGGCTCATAGCAACCCCTCCTTGGGTTTCCAAGGCGGTATCACTATAGAAGTAGATTGCCCAACCTTCCTTCTGAGGAGTGACTGGTGAGTTTGAACCACCAGCCTTCTGGTTAGTGGTCAAGTGCCTTAGGCACTACGCTACCAGAGCTCCTCAGTATGTGATTAGGGATAGATTAGGATTTCCTGGTCCATATAGTATCAATCAATAATATTGATCAGTGACATTGATCTCATTAGAGACAAGCTGTAGCCAATGCATTAAGTTACTTCTCTTGTTCTTTTTTATTACTGATGCTTCCTTATTGCTTATGCAGATAAGCATAAGAACCATGTCCCCTCTCCGAGTCACACTATAGTTGGATTGCATTGGGAGTCTCTTTCAGACTTTTTATAGAAGAACTTCAAATTTGCCTTCAATACTTTTTGTTTCTTCTGCTTCTCTTAAAATTGTCATCCCTAAATTATTTTGAGAAGTTAGAAATTCTTATTTTGATGTTCATATGACTTCTTTGCTGTTTGAATGAATCTATTTTAAAATTCAGTACTGAGAGCTTTAGTCTATTATTCAACACTGAAAACAGGGTGTAGGTGTCATTGCCTAGCAACCACTGCCTTTAGAAAGTATGATGTGGTAACCATCAATGAAACTCAGCCAGAAACTGCATAAAGAAAACTCCAAGTTCCCCAGTAAAAGACTATTTGGGGTCTGCATTTGCTCTGCAGGTATAAGTCTAGCTTTGGTATGATATTTTATTGGCAGTAAACTTTTCTGTCTGGAGCAGTGGCTGGCAAGTTGGTGTCCATATATCCTCTAGGGATCATTAGGTTGGTTTAAGCTTCTAGACCCTCTGAAGTTATTTTGCAAACTTCTGTGCATTTTTTAAAATCAAAAAGGTATTTTATTATTATCATCATTGTATACTTTTTTCTTTATTTTTAATTTTTTTTTATTGTGCTTTAGGTGCAAATTTACAGAGCAGAATTTGTTTTACATTCGATATTTCGTGTACATTTGGTTTCTCTCCCCAATAGCATGGCCGATTGCTCCAAGGGATGTATCTCCATAGAGTAGTTAGGTGCATCGTCCTTGGTTGAGTGTTCTGTGTATGTAAGTCTTATTTACTGTTGCACTGAGAGTCAGCCCTTGGAAATGAGTTTTATCCCAGGTCCAAAGTGTATCCCAGGGCCACAGTCTTGGGGGTCCCACCAGACTCCATCTAGCCAGTAATGCTGGTCATTAATGTGTTTTTGGATTTTGTTCCACATTTTTCCTCCCACTCTATCCAGGATCTCCAGTTTTCATAATTAAAGAGATTTATTGAGAAATAAAAGCAACTCGAATTGGGGAGGCAGCAAGTCTTACAGGGTAAGATTAGCTGCTCCTTCTGTGCATGACGGGTGATATAAAAGGCCTCACCAGCTTCCCAAATTGAGGCTGGTGATGGGGCAGAGAACGATTATGAACTGTTTGTTGTACTGGTCTAGTGCAATAGACTTTGTGGAGTTAATGTATCACATTTTCAGTTTGACTATGTTCCATTCTGTCTAGAGGGGCGACTTAATGAGGGAAAAGAAAATTTTCTGCATCAGAATTAAGGTGACTCTGTAGAGTGTTTTTCTTTATACAGGTTCTTTATAACCTCAGTTCATTTTCAATAAATAGACTATAAAGCACCCTCAATTTGCAAGAGATTGTGCTAAGTAGTAACAGTGAAGGGTGTAACAAGAAATGTTGTATGTTTCTGGCTTTCAAGGTGCTTTCACTGCAGTAGAAGAGAGATAATTGTACTAGATGGGTTGTGATTCCTTTCTCAAGTGGTGTTTTCTATGAATGGCCACTGGAAAGCCATTATTACCTAACTTTTAAACAATGCCCATGGAGAAGTTCTTAAAATGTTTTGAGAAATTAGAGTTTAAGTGGGATATATATAAAAGAGAGAGATATATAAAAGAGTTATGTACATATAGATATATTAATACTGATATAATTAATTTTCAAAATAGTCACATTACTTAATCCTTAAAACTCATAGCAAAAGTAAACAGTATATCTGCACTTTTTTGTCATAAGGTAAAATACTTTTAAGAGTACAGCATTAGCCTTGGTTCTATATGCTTTTGGGTTTTTGATTATTGGGTTATTCAGCCAAAGTTTGGGAGGTTTTTGTATTGTGGAGTAATAATAAGGAATCTGAAAATAAAATTTTAAGATGTAAAATAAATGTAAATAAGGGTTGTCTGATATGTCTTAATAGCATTGTTTGCTTGTTAGGAGAAAATTGCATAGTGAAGGGATGGCAATGCCAGAAAAGAAGGCAGCCTATCTCTTTTGAAACAGTGCCTGTGTTTGCTATTGGTAACTTTACAGAGGGGATGAAAATTCAGCGAGACAACACTTCTCTGGATTAGTTTTCCTTCACATCCCCCAAAACATTTATTGAATGACTACCAAATGTTTAAATCTTCTAAAAGTGCCCCCAAACTCTTTCTACAATTTGGCTGTGAAGGAAGAAACACAGCAATAGCTATAGGGAGGTTGGGAAAAAGGGAGAGGTTTATTATTATAATTAACAGTAAATTGGAAGAGACTTAAACACTTATATTCTGAGAAGGGAGAAGTTGAGATTTTGAGAACATAGAGTTCCTAAAGAACGCAGAAAGTTTGCCTCAGAGAGATAGACAAAATTTCCAATCAAATGCCAAAATTTGGCATGAGGGAAGGGCACAAAATTGAGGGAGTTCCTCATAAAACATAAAACAAAAAAATGTAAGACCAGAATGATGAGCACAAAAAACAAAACAATTGAAAAAAAAAGCCAAAGTGGAAGGAAGGAGAAAGTTATGTATAGCTTTTAAATAGAAGTGAACTTGATTGAAGGAAACTTTTACAGTTGAACATAAAAACCAGTTCTGATCCTTCTGAAAATAGAAGTTAAAGAGAAAAATGTTAGATTATAAGTTGTAATTGTTTAGTAGAAATAAGCATACAGGCAGGTTAACTGAAGGGGGAAAATCTTTTTTTGCTAGCTTTGGACTCCAAGTAGAATTTACCACAAGAATCTCTATGTAAAGGACATTGGACAAGGTAATGAACAAATATCCTTATAATAATTAGACTTTAAAAAATATGAAATTACTCCTTATAAAATTGTTTCATAATGAGTCCTTGGTGAAAGGGCATATCATATAGCCAAATTATACTCCTACAGAGGCAAATCAGGAAAGACTTAGTAGGATAGAGTCCTGGTGGCACAATGTTTAAGAGCTTGGCTACTAACCTTAAGTTTAGCATTTCAAACGTACCTAACAGCTCTGTGGAAGAAAGACTTTGAGATCTGCTTTTGTAAAAATTACAACCTAGAAAACCCAATAGGGCAGTTCTGCTCTCTCACATAGCGTCACCATGAGTCGAAATTGACTCCTCGACATCTAACAACAACATACAGCTTTTGGAAGGTTTGTTTTGTTACAGTACTACACTATTGAGGGTCTCAAGAAGTGATTGGTTAATTTGGATTACACCTCAGATATCACTCTCAGACAGGCTTTTGAGAGCAGCTGCCACAATAGAACCTATAGGCAGCACATTAATGTCAAACAGGTCCTTTTCAAGAGTGAAGTACCTCCTGGATTGGAAGTTCTTGATCTTTATATGTCAAAGAATTGAACTTTATCTTGAATTTGAGGACAGGAGCTACTGAAGGCTACTATACCAGAAAAAAAAAAAAAAAAAGTTGCTCTTGAGAGGCAACTGATTCATGGGACCCTTGTATATCAGAGTAAAATTGTATTCTATAGTATTTTCAGTGACTGGGACCTTTCAGGATGATCACTAGGCCTTCTTCTGTAGTGTCTTTGGATAGATTCGAGCCACCAGCCTTCAGTTAGTTAGCACTTACCTGTTTGCACCATGTAGAGACTCCTCAAGCCTATTATACCAAAAACTAAAACCAAACTCACTGCCATTGAATTGATTCAGACTCATAGTAACCCCCTTTGGGTTTCTGAGGCACTAAAATCTTTACGTCAGTAGATTGCCCAGTCTTTCTTCAGTGGAGTGGTTGGTGGCTTGGAACCGCCAGTCTTCTGGTTAGCAGTCAAATGCTTTAGGTGCTACACCACCCTTTAATGATACAAAATGTGTAGCACTTTTTAGGATTGTACCTTGAAATTAAAGAGAATCAGAATAGGAGAGAATGTGTGTCTTCCCAATTGGTATGGCAAGAGAACCTGCATCCCATTCATCTAAAAGTTGTACTGTTAAAGTAGTGTGGGGAGGTGGTCCTAGAGCATGGATCATATATTCATATACTAGACACAAATTGGCAGGCCTTTTCCACTACAAGGACTCTAGAGACTCTTTAAATCCTTGGGTGAATATAGGAAGCAAGTATTGAAAGCAAATATTTGACAACTTGGCCAGAGATCCCTACCTAGGAGGTCTAAGTTCAAAACTGTGAATATGATTTAAAAAAAAAACCTTAAAGCAGTCTTTATTAGTCTTCATGTAAAGCAAAACTGAAGTGTCAGAAGGTTTATAATTAATTAAAAAATAAATGAATAAGCTCACTGCCATCAAGTCAGTCTCAACTCATAGCGACCCCTCCTTGGGTTTCCAAGGCGATATCACTATGGAAGTAGATTGCCCAACTTTCCTTCTGAGGAGTGGCTGGTGAGTTTGAACCACCAGCCTTCTGGTTAGCAGTCAAGGGCCTTAGGTACTACACCACCAAAGCTCCTTGATAATTTGTAGGGGTTGTTGTTGTTGTTATTATGTTCCGTTGAGTCAGACCCGACTAATAGCGACCCCTCCTTGGATTTCCAAGGCAGTATCACTATGGAAATAAATTGCCCAACCTTCCTTCCGAGAAGTGGCTGGTAGGTTTTGAACCACCACCCTTCTGGTTAGCAGTCAGGTACCTTAGGCACTACACTACCAGAGCTCCTTAATAGGTTAGTTTAGGTCGAAACATGATTGTTCCCCATAAGAGATACAGATTTAAAAGAAAAAAATAACTGCAGAAGATTGCTACACAACAGATGGATCTCTAATTGGGGAAAATTGATGTGTTGCACTTTATACATTTAGGGGGGGATGCTACACCTTGCGTCTTTCCTACAGCAGCTATACAATTAAAAAAAAAAAAATACTAATCTGTTGCTGTCAATTCAGTTCTCACAGAATAGAACTGCCCCTCAGGGTTTCCAAAACTGTAAATATTTATAGAACAGACTGCCTCCTCTTTCTCCTGAACTTACTGTAAGAGTCTATTAACAAGAAAAGAGTCTGTTAATACAAGTAGCCTTGTAAAGATTGGAGCTCATCATTCAGAGCAGCATTTGGGAGGTGGAGTTTGCATAAAAGCAAGAAGCTTTCCTTGGTTTAAAGTGGTTAAACCAGTGTCCCATCACTGCCTGATGATTATGTAACATGTTTGTTAAACAGTTCCACATCAGAAAAAGACTGCATATGTATACTGAAAAACACCATAAAAATATACATATATAATAAAATACATACCCATTTAAGAAAAACACGGAGTTCTGGTGGCGTAGTGCCTAGGGCACTTGACTGCTAACCAGAAGGCTGGAGGTTCAAACCCACCAGCCACTCCTCGGCAAGAAGATTGGGCAATCTACTTCCATAGTGATACTGCCTCAGAAACCCAAGGAGGGGTTGCTATGAGTCGGATCTGACTCTACGGCATTGAGGGTTTTTTTAGTGATCCCTCCTTTGGGTACTGCTACAGAAGTAGATTGCCCAACCTTCCTTATGAGGAGTGGCTTGTGGGTTTGAACCGCTAGCCTTCTAGTTAGCAGTCAAATGCCTTACGCACTATACTACCAGAGCTCCCATAGGGTAGTGTTGCATAAAAGCTGGAAATTATTCTACATGAAGGAAGATTTTACCTTCTCCTTTACTGTATTTATTTTTGTCTCTCAGTTACCTTATGAACAAATGGTGTGAATTTTGGGAAGACCAGTACTGGCATGTTGTTGTTGTTGTTATGTGCCGTCGAGTCGGACCCAACTGATAGCGACCCCTCCTTGGGTTTCCGAGGCAGTATCACTATACCTTGTTTTATTCTCTTTCACTTTATTGCACTCCACAGATACTGCATTTTTTACTGATTGAAGGTCTGTGGAAACCCTAATTTGACCAAGTCCTTTGGAGCCATTTTTCCATCAGCATGTGCTCACTCATATCTGTGTCACATTTTAGTAATTCTCACAATATTTCAAACTTTTTCATAATGTTGTTGCACTTAATAGAGAAGAGTATAATGTAAACTTAACTTCATTATGCGCTGGGAAACCCAAAATTTCATGTGATTCATTTTATTGCAATATTTGTTTTATTGTGCTGGTCCAGAACCAAACCCACAATATCTCTGAAGTATGCATAACATATCCCTAAAACTGGTTTTACTCTGTCTTCTTTAGGAATAGTATAGGAAGCAAATGGTAAATTGTTCTACACAAAACGTATACATATATTCTCTAGGTATAATACTATTGTATATAATATGTGACCACTGAAATATTCCAGACAGCCTATATAGGTGATCCTTGAATATACAACAAAATACATTCTTGGAAGAAAGACCAAAGTCAATTAAATTTGAATTTCTCCGGGAAACTTATTCAGTCTTAAGTCTTGTCCAGGGGCTTAATGGGCAACCTTTCAGTGCAATAGTCCTAGTAAATCAACTACAAATATTCCAAATAAAGTGGGTGTGTTTCTATGTTTGCATTTCAATCAACCAAGTCATTTCATTGAGGTTTGACAGAGTAGATTGTCCAGAAAACATATATACTCTAATATGAAGGTAATTAAATATGCTTCTGGAAGTATGGATTGCTAGATTTGGAAAACTACTTGTGTATAATGGTCTGTGTATCAGTGTCTGTGGATGTTATATTTTTCTGTTTGTATGCATTTATGCATATCCTTATACATATAGACACATACTAGTTTATGTTTTGAATAAATTAATAATAGATGCTAAGTTTTTAGACATCATATTAATTAATTAATACTCTTGACTTTGGCACATTATATATATATATATAATGTGTGTGTGTGTGTACACATATACATGTATATCTTAATGATATATATTTTTTCACATTATAATATTCTTAATTTTTATTGAAACCTTAAAAACCAAACAATTCTAATCACAATGGAAGGTTCTTGGTGTTCTATTATAACTTTAATATCATGGTTTCAGCTTTGAGAAATTATCTGTTCATACTTCAGAATTTCCTGGGCCTAGGGTTTGGTGGGCTGCTACTGGGAGTAACTTGTTCAGAACTAATTAGGATGTTTTGTCTGAGCTATAGCTATGCTTGTCACTGATTTACAGCCAAGAGTTTTCTGTGTCTTCCATGTCAGAAACACAGTTTGCTATTGAAGAAACTGAACTTATATGTGGTGGTTATGTTTTTGTGTCAACTTGGCTGGGCCTGGTTGAATGGCTGGGCAGCTGGATATAGTATTCCCCATGATGAGATTGGTAATCAACTCCTTGGTGGAATCTATTGGGAGCAGCTGAGTAGCTGCCTTAGGGAATGTGTTCTGCTTCCTGTATTTAAGCAGAAGCCTTGGGAATGGTCTCTAGCCCATGGCACACTTGGGTCCTGTATATAGCCGTGTCGTTGCTCAGCAGCCTGCCATGCTCTGCCGACCTTGGGACTTACAACAGACTTAAGTTAATGGTCTACCGTGTGGTTTGGTAACATCGGGACTGTGCCTTTTTACTTCTCAACCTTGGGGCTTCTCAGCCTCAGCAGCCAGCAGCTGTGTGAGTGAAGAAACACCTCTAGCTCCAGTGGGCCAGGAGCAGGAGGCAGAGCTGGATCCCAAGGTTGACGGGCTTTCACCCAGCCCCTAGAGTCTGGCACTTTGAACTTGGACTTAAAACCTCCAAATTGTAAGAATAAACTCCTGTTTGTTAAGGCCATCCCATTTGTGGTATATTTCTTGTCAGAGTGGCACTAGGTGACCAGAACATTATACCAGACTGAATTTATATCAGACTTTGGATTCACGTATATGACAATATTTAAAAAAAAAAAAAAAAAAATTTAAGCTCCCCTAGGAACTAATTCTTATTCTCTGTTGAAAAAGCTAAAATGCTTAAAGAAAATGAAAGTTACCTATAATCTCTGAACCTGGAGACTACATTAGCATTTCAGTATATTTATTTATAATCTTTTTACTATTCTTGTGTTCATATATTACAATATGAATCCACTATATATAATCCTGTATGGTATATCTTAATTGAATATAACCATTTTCATGTGTCCTTAAAAATTCTGAATAAAATCAAATTAATCACATAACATTTCAGCATGTTTATACCATAGTTTATTTGAATATTTTAATCTGGTCCTATTATTTTGCTATCATGAAGGCTGTGGTAGTTAAATTTGTGTGTCTACTTGGCTGGGCCTAGTTGAGTGGCTAGGCAGCTAGATGTAGTATTCATCATGATGAGACTGGTAATCATGGTGGAATCTACTGTGAGCAGCTGAGTATCTGCTTTTGGGAGGTCAGCTGCTTCTTGTACATAAGGAGAAGTCTTGGGGAATGGGTTTTTTAATATTATCAGTTTTTATGTTCTTTCTGTATACTATTTACGGAAAATAACTTCTCACTTTTTTATTTGTAGCTATAATTTTATAGGAGCTAAAACTTTTAGGTTTTATGTAGTTGAATCTATCATTTTCTCTGTGATTTCTACGGTTGTTCTTATTCTTAGAAACTCCTGACCCATCCAAAAGTTAGAAAGTGGACACCTAGTTTGTGTATATTTATTTTTTATACTAACCTTTTAATCCTTCTGGAATTTATTTTGATATTTGAGACGAGGAGTCAATATTTATTCCTCTGGCCATGCATCATAGCCATTTTCTAAATTTCATTTCTTGAATAATCTAGTTCACTTCCCATTTTCTGGTGATGTTAACTGTATATTGCATTCAATTTCTATTTATACTGAAATCTATTTTTGGTGATATTAATCCATTCTCTTGTACTGCCTAGTCTTGTACAAGTACTATGCCTTTTAAATTATTATTTATTTTACTTAAACACTGTCTTAGTCTCTCCATGTTTTTTATTCAAGAATTATCCTAGCTATTCTCTTGTGTTTCAAGGAAAAAAAGAAGCCTAAGATGCAGGCTTCTGTTTTCTTATCATTCTTTCATTTTTGTTTACCAATTTCATATTAATCATGTTATTATTAAGAGCCTTTTATAGTGGTTTGTTTTTAACCTTCTGGTTGACTGAATAAACCAAACAAAAACTGAACTCACTGCCCCCGAGTTGATTCCAACTCATAGAGACCCCCACTGGGTTTCTAAGGCTGTAAATATTTATGGGAGCAGACTGCCTCATCTTTCTTCTGTGGAACAGCTGATGAGTTCAAACCACCAGCCTTTTCGTTAGTGGCCACATGTCTGAACAACTGCACCACCAGAGATACTTTGAGTGACTGAATAGTAAATATGAACATATTATATCACAATAAAGTCTTGATTCCTCTTTTGAATTTGCTCATACCCAGAGTCCATACTTCTTTTCTCTCCATGCAACAGAAGAAAAAGAACTCCAGTGTCCTTCTATTACAAAACACAAACACAGCCACAGTGAGCTGGTAGATGGGCAAGAATCTTCATATGTATTTTCCACTCCTCAAGTATGGACATTTTCTGCTTTACAATTTTAACTTCTTATTCACCATTAGCTCTCATATTGGCAACTGGTAAAACTATCAGGTAAAATTACATTTTGTAACTGAGTACTTGGCTATTAAAAAACAGTATGTAGCAATTCTCTGAGATGATCATATCGAATACTTCCTCAAATTAAAACCCTTTCATCAGAAACCCAAGGAGGGGTCGCTATGAGTCAGAACTGACTTGATGGCAATGATGGTTTTGGTTTGGTTCATAAACCAAAGGTTTTGAACAGAATAAAATTGATTTCATCATAATGCCATAATTTCTTTGTAACATTATTTTTAAATTTATGTTTATTTTCTTTTATATTACAGTAACTATAAATATTGAGATCTACATAAGTCTTGAATAAATCAAATAATAAGTGGTGGTAGCTGAGACAGAAAAAGCTTTTGCTCATGAAAAAGTTAAGACCCATTTAAACTAGCAATTTAGTTAACTGAGATGTCAGGTAATAAACATCCACATGTAAAAGTAATACAATTATGTGATATATTATGAATGCAAAAAATGACTCACCTGATAATTCCATTCATTTAAACAACCAACAAATTAGTAAAATTTTAGTATCTAGTAATTCTTCCAACATGAAAGTTTATATTGTTATACTGTTACCCCTTAGGTTTGGTTTTAAATTAGAAAAGTTATTTCTAACTATAAGCACATCAGATGAAGTTAAAAAAAAAAAAAAAATACATGAAATGAAAGTAGATAGAAGGGAACTTGGCTACATAAATAAAAAACATAAAGACTATGACTATGCACATACCTTGGCATCAAAAGTGGCCAAGATGAATCTGTTCTAATTCAGAGCAGGATATTTTCAACCACTCTCACGAAAGCCAGGTCCAAAAATAAGTCCTGTTAGCATGGGTAATTAGAAAGCATTGTAGACTACACTGATATCCAGAGCCCACTTGATACCCTGTATCGTGCTACTTTGCAAGAGGAGATGCAAATGAAATGTAAGGACTTTTATATAAAATCAGTCCTGCTACTTTCATAGATAGATTATTCCATCTATCAATATATTCCTTCTACCAAGCTATGTAAGTTTTACCTCCTCCAGTTTTGCTGGTTTGAAGGATTTATGGATAATTCCTTCTCATTTGTTTAGATTATTTATCTGATTACTAACCAAGATTAAATTTGTATTGCAGTGTCTTTTTTTTTTTTTAAATCCAATGATTAAAAAGCTTTACAAATATTACATTGTGATAACATTATGGGTAAGTAATAGATAATATGATGTTATAGAGAAAAGTGTTGAGAGTCACTAAGTGAAGAATGACAAGGCTGGTTGTAAAATGATACTCTTTAAAGCTAAGCTATTCAATCAATAAAGAAGTGCATCAGAGCATGATGCAGCACATTTTGTAATTTTCCTCTAAGTATTTTAGAGAGCTTATTTTAAGGAGAGATTCTTATTGTTAGTTTAGAGGAATGGGCCAAGTAAGCTAGTAGACATTTTCTAGTTCTCATTTTAGTCATTTGAATATTCATTAAAAGTGTGTAATTTAGGAAAAAAGTTCTACTCTAGCTTAAGCAAAATTTTCATTTTATAATTGGAAATGCCTGACTGAGCATTAAGATAATAGCTAAAGAATGACTTGATATTTTTTTCCATAGTTTCACCTCTAGTGCCTTTATGGATGCTGTATGCATATAAATAGTCACAATGATCTACGGTGGACTCTTTATATGGGAGTTCCATTGGCATATCCAGAATCTTGAAGCTTCTGCTCACGCACAGGCAGTCTCTACCTCAGGCATTTACTCATTGGAAGCAATGTCTGTAACAAATATCTGTCCTGGTGACCTGGCAGGCCTAGGAAAGCTCTGCATCTCTTCTAACTAAACTAAGTAACTCACTGCCATCGAGTTGGATCGACTCATAGCGACCCTTCCTTGGGTTTCTGAGGCAGTATCAGTATGGAAGTAGATTGCCCAATCTTCCTTCCAAGGAGTGGCTGGTGGATTTGAACCACCAGCCTTCTCTGTTCATCAGTCAAATGCCAAAATGACTTTTTTTTTTTTTTTTTTCCCAAATAATTATAGACTCAGAAGAAACTGCAAAAATAATACTAAGGGGTCCCACCATACCCATCATCCAGCTTCCCCCATTGTTAACATCTTACACAGTAATAATATCAAAACCAAGAAATTGACATGGGTACAATATTTTTAACTAGACTACAGACCTGGTTCAGACTTCACTAGTTGTTACATGCACTCATTTGTGTGTATGTAGTTTTATTAAATTACCGCAGATATAAATTCATTTACAACAAACTTTTAAGTGATTTAAAATAGTTTTTAGAGGGAAAGCAATGAAGGCAGACATGGGTTTTGGAGTTGGAACATAAAATTTTGAGTCCTAACTCTGCCTTTCTGGTTATTTGTCTTTGGGCAAATTGCTCACTTTCCTTAAACTTTGGGAGTTTTTATCTATATAATGATGGTGATAATACTATCTTTCTCTGAGAACTGTTGTGAGTATTAAATGACATAATGTACGTAAAGTGTTTAGAACAATACCTCAAAGGTAGTGAACACTCAGTAGTTCAAGCTATTGTGTTGTTTTTGTTTTTACACTATTTTTAATTGTGATTTGAGTGAAAGTTTACAGAGCAAATTCATTTTCCATACAGCAGTTCATACACATTTTGTTTTATATTGATTGCAATCCCCACAATGCAATAGCTCTCATCCCACTTCCTCCCTGTGGTTACCTTTTCCTTGTGTCCTTTCCTATGCATTCCTGCACTCTGAGCTGTCTCCCTGTGCATATACTTCTCTTCCAAATGACTCTTGGAAACCATGTGAGTATTTTTGTTATAACTGTACCTGAGCTGAATTATTTAATATGGATCTTTTTAAGTAATAGAATTCGTTATGAAAGACTAAAATGGTACTTGTGCACATGTTTACTAATTTCTAAAACATGGGTAGGATTCTGCATTGTAACTGCCAATCCTCTTCTCTGTGTGTTGATTAACTACTGAGGCCAGTTATTATCTATATTTGCTAATGACTTTGTAACACTGGCTTTTCTTACATTGGGATTCTCTAGAACACAGGTCCACAGGCACTGAGGAGCAACCATGGCTGGCAGCTGCAGGGTCAGCCACGCTGTCAGTCAGAGACCTTGGAACAACTGACCATAGTATGACTGACAGCTATGTAGCACTGATATAGATAGCACTACTTCACCTTTATCCTCTTTTGTGTTTCCTGACCTTCGATACTTTCATATCCTCTGGTTTTTGGTCTTAGTGTACATAAGTAAGGATTGTTGTTGTTGTTAAGTACCACTGAGTGAATTTCAACTCATAGTCACTCCATGTGACAGAGCAGAACTGCCCAATAGGTTTCTAGGCTATAATCTTTATAGGAGCAAAGCACCAGGTTTTTTTCCTCAAACAACTACTGGGTGGATTTGAACTACCAAACTTCTGGTTAGCAGCCAAGTGCTCAACCATTGCCCCACCAGGGCTCATTTGTCCTGCTCCTCTAATTTAAGGGAAAAGCTGTTTCCAAAGTCCTTTTAGGGAGATTAGTCACGAGAAAACAAGATTCTTCTTTATTATAGAGACTTTTGTTGTTCTGCCTAT
>NW_006921712.1:4400859-4408720 GCF_000298275.1 Orycteropus afer afer
ATTTTCACGCAAATTCTTCTGCTATTTGTGGTTTAGTCCACTTCTATATCCTTCCCTTCAAGGCTCCGGGGTCCAGGATTATCTTCTCTGTCTGTGTTAATTGTTTTCCCTTTTCTTTGTTGAAGAGGGTCTGTGCAGTCTTTCCGCCGAGTCCGCCATCTTGCTGGAGACTCTCTTCTGCCTTTTTAAACTGTCTTGCTTCGGTAGGAAGTTGGGGAAAAAAAAAACCAACAGTGTTTATTTTGTAAAAGCTACAACTCCATTTAAGCTGCTTCTCTGCTGCAAGAGCAGCCCTTTATAACACTTTAAATCTTGTATTCCTTTTGATACTCTTATTCTGGTTCGCACTTTCTCTGTGTTACAGTGATATTGTAGACTAATACCTTCTAGATTTTATAAATTCACACTTTATTTTCCAGCTGCAAGGGTCATGTGACTTTTGGTAATTACATTCTAAAAAGAAAAGCTAATTACTTGTTAAATTAGTTTCTTTGTAAGTACCAGCATTGTCATTTGAGAAACCAAAGGAAAAAAAAATGTCTTGATTTAAAAATTATCTGCAGGAAATAGAAGCCATATTATTCAATAAATCCTATGAAATAAATAGGTTTTGCTGTGCTGTAGGGCATATACACAGGGTACAAGATGAAGGCAGTTAGACAAGGACCCCTCATAATACTGGACTTGGATAACAAGTGTGAGATGAATGTGATTTATAGTCAGGCTTTTGCAGGGTTCTAAGAATAAAGGAGATTGAAGGAGAAAAAGATGAGAAAGGAACGAATACAGAAGTCCTGGAAAAGAACGCTTACATGTTGGAATGAAGATTGATGGGCAGCCCTGGAAAACATGCATGAGAGCTTGTTGGTATTCATAATTAGGCTATTACATTGACAACTTCAGCTCTAGATCCCATCACTTTCCTCCCCCTTACAAAATGTTGAACAAATCCTTAATTCTTTCTTCAAAGTGTTCCCATTAATCCCTTATTTCTTCCTTTCTCACCCTTCTCCCTCAGACTTGGAGACATCTTCTGGTTCTGAAATCTCTTACAAAACTTTAAAAACTTTTTTAACACACATGATTCAGTGTAACAAAATGGGAAGCTGCCTTTATGTGATAGCTTTAACCAGGCACATTAAAGCTCTTTCAGTAAACCTAAATACACACAGCTGAGAATTTTTATAGGTATAGTTGCTGTTTATTTGCTTACACAGTCCCTTTCTTGTTTGCCACACTAGATTCCATTTAGCTTACAAAACACTGAATTTTCAAACAAATTGCAAGGATATCCATGGAAACAGTAGCAGTGTGTGTGAGAAAGAATTGGGAAGCCCTTTAGCAAAAATAGAGAAATGGAGCAATTGTCTGTTAGTACCACCATAAAGAACTTTACTCACAAAATTCAAATACTACAAATTTGTAACTTTATGGCTAGAAACCAGCTCTAGCCATAAAAAGAAAAAAAAAAAAAAAAAAATGATTTGCAGCTCTTTTGTTGTAAGAGAATATATTTATATATTTTAAATTTTGGCCAGAAAATCATTTTTTAAAACTGAACTTAATTGAAAAACACTGTTGTTTTTCATTTTTTTGTGTTTGTTTAGTTTAAAAAAATAATGAGTGAAGATGGCCTTTTTTTTTTTTAATATGTATAGTGTTTGTTCTTTATGAGTCTCTTATGTCACTATTTTGTGTTAGTTTGTGCCCTAAGTGTTCTCTTTTATAAGAACTATTTGTGAGGCTTAAGCAGAAATGTAAAACTTTGGTACATTTTTATATGTTTGAAATGGTAGAAAAACTCCTTTTGTACCGATATAGAAAATTCTCTAATCCACTAGAAACGAAGTATTCTTCTCCATTCCCATAATAGATCAATGTTAGTGGCAGCATTTTTTATACCAGATGAAATATAAGTTAGTACAGATGGAATGTTATTAATGCAACTTTAAGGTGGACTTGAGTCCCTGGGTGGTGCAGACATTGAAAATCATTTGCCTGCTAGTCAAAATCTTGGTGGTTCAAACCTACCCAGAGGTGTTTCAGGAGATAGACCTGGCAGTCTTTTTCCAAAAAGTCACAGACTTGAAAACCCTATGAATCAGTTCTACTCTGCACACATGGGGTCACCCTGAGTCTGAATAGACTCGACAGCAACTAATAACAACAAAGTGTAATTACATCTATGGCTGATCTGTGCGTTTCCTTTAAAGCAGAAAATAGAATTAGGAAACAAATCAGAAGTCTGGCTGTTCATATCACATACCTACCATTCTGAGAAAATTACTGCAAATTTCTGTGAAAGTGGCAAATAGCTCTGAGTCTTGATTCTTCAAATTTCTTGTCATTCTCTCCAACCTACCCACTCTATCTCCTGAGGGTTTACTTGCTGAAGAACCTCTCCTTTCCAGTGCTGCTCATCTGTCCTTAACTGACAAAAATAAGATTCCTTAAATCTGAGATAATGAAATATAGCAAGATGTGTTTTAATGAAGGAGAAAAAAAATACGAAATTCTGACCAGGTAAATGCTAGTCTAAATGGAGGATGAACCTAAAAGAGTGTAGAAAGGTTTTAGGGATATGACAAATAATCAGATGAACAGTCTCTAGAATTTTAATATACACTAAAATGTTAATAGTCAAGTGCATAACCATTTGTGCTACCCAAGGACCACAAGTTGGATAAGTTAGCTTATAAAACCCTACATGTATTTTTTTACTTGATCCTAAAAAAACACTTCTGTGGATCAGACAGGAAAGAATATTGTCTCTGTTTTATGGATTACAAAACTAAGATGTTGTTGTTGCTGTTAGGTGCAGTCAAATTGATTCTGACTCATAGCGACCCTATGTATAACAGAACGAAATTCTTCCCGAGACATCCTGACACAATCCTTGCTATGCTTGAGCCCATTGTTGCAGCCACTGTGTCAATGCATCTCCTTGAGGGTCTTCTACTTTTTCTCTGACCCTCCACTTTACCAAGCATATCTTTTTCTAGGGACTGGTCTCTTCTGACCACATGACCAAAGTAGGTGAGATGAAGTCTGGCCATTCGCACTTCCCAGGGAGCATTCCGGCAGCACTTTTTCCAGGAGAGATTTGTTCATGCTTCTGTGAGTCCATGATATTTTCAGTATTCTTTGCCAACGCCACGATTTAAACACATCAGTTCTTTTTCTCTCTTCCTTATTCATTGGCCAGCTTTCACATACATATGAGGCGTTTGAAAAGACCATGGCTAAGGTTAGGCACTGTGGTGGTTTTGTTTGTGTCAGCTTGCCTGAGCCTGGTTGAGTGGCTGGGCAGCTGGTGGTAGTTATTCCCCATGATGAGACTGGCAATCAACTCCATGGTGGATCTACCACAAGCAGCTGAGTAGCTGCCTTTGGGATGTTGTCTGCTTCTTGAATTTAAGGAGAAGCCTTGGGGATAGTCTCTAGCTTATGACACACTTGGACCCTGCATGTAGCCATGGCATTGTTCAGCAGCCTGCCATGCTCTGCCGACCTTGGGACTTACAATGGACTTAAATTAATGGCCTGTCATGTGGTTTGGTAACATTAGGACTGTGCCTTTTTACTTGTCAACCTTGGGTTTGTCAGCCTCAGCAGCCAGCAGCTGTCTGAATGAAGAAATGCTTCTAGCTCCAGTGGGCCAGGAGCAGGAGGCAGAACTGGATCCCAAGGTTGAGGGGCTTTCACTCAGCCCCTAGAGCCTGGCACTTTGAACTTGGACTTAAAGCCTCCAGACTATGAGAGAATAAACTCCTGTTTGTTAAGGCCATCTCATTTGTGGTATATTCTTGTCAGAGTGGTACTAGGTAACCAGAACAGGCACACATTAGTCTTCAAAGTGACATCTTTGATTTTCAACTCTTTAAATAGGTATTCTGCAGATTTGCTCAGGGCAATATGACATCTGATTTCTTTCTTTCTTTCTTTTTTTTAATTGTGATTTGGGTAAAAGTTTACAGAGCAAATGCACTTTCCATACAGCAGTTCAGATATCCTTTGTCTCGTGACATTGACTGGAATTTTCCACAATGCAGCAGCTCCCCTCACACTTCTTGCCCATAGTTACCTCTTCCCTTTGTCTTTCCATCCCATGCACTCCTACCCCCTGAGCTGTCTCTCTGTGCATACACAGCCTTTCTATTCTCCCATGATCGATCTCTCCAAGGAGTGTATCTACCTAATGTAAATGTTCAGCTCATATGCCTGTCTTTTTTTGGCTGGAAGGTACAGGAGTAGGTTCAGTTCCAGACCTGAAGGGCAGCTAGGGACCATAGTCTCCATGGCTCCTTCTGGCTCTATCAGACCAGCAAACCTGGTTTTTTTTTTTTTTTTTTCCAGTGATTTCGAGTTTTGTTCCACGTTGTCTCCCACTCTATCCACATCTCCTACATAAATCCCCCTCCGAGTGGTTGCCAGTGGTAGCCAGGCACCATCTAGTTCTTCTGGTCTCATAGTCATGTGGGCTGAGGACCGCATGGTGTACCAGTTGCTTGGACTAATTGTTTCCATGTGTCATTTGTTGTCTTAATTCTTATTTGCTCTGGACAAGGAAAGACCCATCATTGCATCTAGATGGTCGTTTGCAAGTTTTTAAGATCCCGGTCGCTACTCACCAAAGTAGGATGTGGAACAATGTTTTGTGTAGTTGTTGTTCTTAGGTGCCGTCAAGTTGTCTCCAAATCATAGCGACCCTATGCACAGCAGAACGAAACACCGCCCAGTCCCACACCACCTCCACAATCCTTGCTGTATTTGAGCCCATCACCACAGCCACTGTGTCAATCCATCTCGTTGAGGGTTTTCCCCTCTTTCGTCGATCCTCCACCTTACCAAGCATGACATCTTTCTCCAGGGAATGGTCCCTTCTGATAACACAACCCAAGTAGGTGAGACAAAGTCTGGCCATTCTCAATTCCAAGGAGCATTCCAGCTGCACTTCCTCCAGGACAGATCTGGTAGTTCTTTTAGCAGTCCATGGTACTTCAGCATTCTTTGCCAGCACCACATCTCAAAAGCATCAACTCTTCTTCGGTCTTCCTTCTTCATTGTCCAACTATCACATGCATATGAGGCGATTGGAAATATCATGGCTTGTGTCAGGTGCACCTTAGACCTCAAGGAGACATCTTTGCTTCTCAGCACTTAAAAGAGGTCCTTTGTGGCCAACTTGCTCAGTGCTATACATCGTCTGATGTCCTGACTGCTGCTTCCATTGGCATCAATTGTAGAACCAAGCAATGTGAAGTCTTTGACAACTTAAGTCTTTTCTCCATTTATTGTGATGTTGCTTATAAGTCCAGTTGTGAGTTTTTTTGTTTTCTTTATATTGAGATATAATCCATACTGCAGACTTTATTCTTCAGTCTTCATCAGTAAGTGCTTCAAGTCATCCTCACTTTCAGCAAGCAAAGTTTTGTTGTCGGCATATTGCAGGTTGTTAATGATTTTTCCTCGAATCTTGATGCCACATTTTTCTTCATACAGTCCAGCTTCTCAGATTATTTGCTCAGTATATAGATTGAATAAGTATGGTGAAAGGATACAACCCTGACACACTCCCTTCTTGTTTTTAAATCATGCATGGTCCCCTTGTTCTGTTCCAATGACAGCCTCCTGGTCTATGTATATGTTCCTCATGAACACAATTAAGTGTTCTGGAATTCATATTCTTCTCAATGTTATCCACATTTTATTATGATCCACACAATCAAATGCTTTCACATGTTGTTGTTGTTGTTATGTGCCGTAGAGTCAGCCCTGACTCATAGCGACCCCTCCTTGGGTTTCCGAGGCAGTATCACTACGGAAGTAGGATTGCCCAACCTTCCTTCCGAGGAGTGGCTGGTGGGTTTGAACCACCAGCCTTCTGGTTAGCAGTCAAGTGCCTTAGCCACTATGCTACCATAGTCAATAAAATATAGGTAAACATCTTTCTGGTATTCTTTGCTTTGAGCCAAGATCCATCTAACATCTGCAATGATATCTCTTCTTCCACGTCCACTTCTGATTTCAGCCTGCACCTATGGAAGTTCTCTGTCAATATACTGCTGCAACTGTTTTTGAGTTATCTTCAGTAAGATTTAACTTGCATGTGATATTAATGATATTGTTCAATAATGTCCACATTCTGTGGGCTCATCTTTCTTTGAATGGGTACAAATATGGATCTCTTCCAGTCAGTTGGCCAGGTAGCTGTCTTCCAAATCTCTTGGCATAACCAGGTGAGTGCCTTCAGTGGGGCATCTGTTTGTTGAAACATCTCAATGGATATTCTGTCAATTCCTGGAGCCTTGTTCTTTGCCAATTCCTTCAGTGCAGCTTTGACTTCTTCCTTAAATATCATTGGTTCTTGAACATATGCCACCTCCTGAAATGGATGAACATCGACCAGTTCTTTTTGGTACATTGACTCTGTGTATTCCCTCCATCTTCTTTTAAAGCTTCCTGAATCATTCAATATTTTGCCCATAAAATTTCAATACTGCAACTCAAGGCTTAAACCTTTTCCTCAGTTCTTTCAGCTTGAAAAATGATGAGCATGTTCTTCCCTTTTTTTTTTTTTCTAACTCCAGGTCTTTGCATATTTCATTATAATAATTGGCTTTGTCTGCTCAAGCTTCTGTTTGAAGTTTTCCATTTAGCTCTTTTATCTTGTCCTTTCTTCCATTTGCTTTAGGTACTCTGTTCAAGGGCAAGTTTCAGAGTCTCTTCTAACATGTATTTTGTCTTTTTCTTTTCTTGTCTTTTCAATGACCTCTTGCTTTCTTCATGGATGATGTTCTTGATGTCATCCCGCAATTCTTCTGGTTTTCAGTCATTGGTGTTCAATGCATCAAATCTGTTCTTTAGATGATCTCTAAATTCAGGAGGGATATGTTCAAGGTCATATTTTTGGCTCCTGTGGAATTGTTTTAATTGTCTTCAACTTCGAGTTGAACTTGCATATGAGCAGTTAATGGTCTGTCCCACAATCAGCTCCTGGCCTGGTTTTGGCTGAAGATATTGAGCTTTTCCATCACCTCTTGCCACATATTAGTTAGTCTGATTCCTGTGTTTTCCATCTGGTGAAGTCCATGTGTATAGCTGCCATTTGTGTTGTTGATAAAGGTATTTGCAATGAATAAGTCATTGGTCTTGCAAAATTCTTATCATGCAATTTCCAGCCTTATGTCTGTCACTAAGGCCAAATTTTTTAACTACCCATGATTCTTTTTTGTTTCCAACTTTTGCATTCCAGTCACCAATGATAATTAACACATCTTGATTGCACATTCAGTCAATTTCAGACTGCAGAAATTGATAAAAATCTTCAATTTCCTCTTCTTTGGCTTTGGTGGTTGGTACATAAATTTGAATAATAGTAGTATTTACTGGTCTTCTATGTTGTTATGTTGTTGTTATGTGCCGTCGAGTCGGCCCCGACTCATAGCGACCCCTCCTTGGGTTTCCGAGGCAGTATCACTACGGAAGTAGGACTGCCCAACCTTTCTTCCGAGGAGTGGCTGGTGGGTTTGAACCGCCAGCCTTCTGGTTGGCAGTCAAGTGCTTTAGCCACTATGCTACCAGAGCTCCTGGTCTTCTATGTAGGTGTATGGATATTATCTTTTCACTGACAGCATATTATTTCAGGACAGATCTTGAAACATCCTTTGTGATGATGAATGCCATGCCATTCCTCCTCAAACTGTCATTCCCAGCATAGTAGATTATATGGTTGTCTGATTCAAAATGGCCCAAACCGGTCCATTTCAGATCACTAATGCTTAGGATATCAATCTTCATGCATTCCATTTCATTTTTTACAACTTCCAATTTTCCTAGATTCATACTTCATACATTCCAT
>NW_006921712.1:4409175-4411270 GCF_000298275.1 Orycteropus afer afer
CTGGTTGCTGTTCCCAACAAAGGATAAATCCGAAACCTCCAGGGCGAGCGGCGAGCCGCTCACTCAAGGAAGTATATAGTTTGGAATGCCGTTCTTCCAGCTTGTCCTTGGAATAGCATTGCAAGCAGGCCACACCTCTGGGGAAACTCCCCTTGGGCAGACCGGCCGCTCAGAGCTCAGTCATCTGATCCCATCATGGGAACAACCACTCACAACTGGAGTCCAGCCAAGTTGACACATCTTCAACTATCACATCTGATGATGCGGCTCTTTCCCAGTCATATTTTGAGAGCCCTCCAACCTAAGGGTCTCATTCTCCTGCACTGTATCGAGCAGTGTCTCCGGTCTATTCATAAAGTTGCCCAGTAATGTATCAGATAGTGTTTCTCTGCTATTCATATGGTTTTCCCTGGACAATTCTTTGAGAAATGGATGGCCTCTTTCTTCTTTCCAGTCTGTGTCAGCCTATAAGCTTCATTGAAATCTGTGCACCATGTGCAACCCTGCTGCCATTTGAAACACCAGTGGGACAGCCTCAAGCCTCACAGCAACATGCAAACCACCACAGTACGACAAACTGACAGACAAGCTTGTCTTCCTTAGCTCTTTGAAACTTCTCCACCTTCCCCTTACCTGAATTCCTGCTGCTCTGTCTGTCAGGCCCCAGCTTTTCTTTTCCCTACTTTTCTGCCTCTTGGAAGTGGGGCCTAGTCCCTGCCCTTACCTGGGTCCCTGCAGCTGCTCACTCTGTTGTTGCCCCGGCTTTTCTTTTTTTGTGTATGTTTTTGTGTAGTATGTTATGCCAGTTGAGTTTGATATCCCCTGCAACTGTGGTTCCGAGGCCACAGGTCCAACAACTTGTGCCCTCTGTGTAGCAGCTGTGGCCAAGAAGTGACAGCCTTGTCCCTTGTCAGCTCTACTATATTCCTGGAAATTCTCACAGAACATATCGATTTACTTGTAGAAACATTGTCTGCCAATGCTATACAAGGTCTTGGGCACACTCCCCCCTGTGTTAGAGTGTTCTTTAAATTCTAGAGATAAGTCCCTTGTCATATATGTCATTGCTGAATATTTTTTCCCAATCTGTAGGTTCTCTTTTGACTCTTTTGGAGAAGTCTTCGGAAGTACATAAAAATTTAATTTTGAGAAGGTCCCATTCACCTAGTTTCTTTTGCTGTTTGTGCATTTTGGGTTATGCTTGATAGTCTATTTATGCCATCTATTGTTGTTGTTGTTATGTGCCATCCAGTTGGACCCAACTCATAACGAACCCTCCTTGGGTTTCCAAGGCAGTATCCCACCAGCCACTCCCTGGAAGGAAGATGGGGCAATCTACTTCCGTAGTGATACTATCTCGGAAACCCAAGGAGGGGTCACTGTGGGTCGGGTCTGACTCAACGGCACGTAACAACAACAACAACAATCCCTACGGAAGTAGATTGCCCAACCTTCCTTCCGAGGAGTGGCTGATGGGTTTGGACCACCAGTCTTCTGATTAGCAGTGAAATGCCTTAGGCACTATGCTACCAGAGCTCCCGATGCCATATATTAGGGACCCTAAATTTGTCCCTAGTTTTCCTTGAGGAACTTTATAGTTTTAGGTATCACAATTAAGTCTTTGATCCATCTGGAGTTAGTTTTTGTGTATGCTGTGAGGCACAGATCTTGTTTCATTTTTCTGCAAGTGGATATCCAGTTTGCCAGCATCATCTATTAAACAAACATTCTCTTCTCCATTTAATAGATTTTGGCCCTTTGTCAAAGATCAGCTGACCATAGGTCAAGGAATCTATTTCTGGGTTCTTAATTCTATTCCATTGGTCTATGTGTCTGCTGTTGTACCAGTACCAGGCAGTTTTGACTACTGTGGCTGTATAGTAAGTTTTAAGATCTGTGCTTATCCGAATCTCTTTCCTTTCTATATAAAGTTAGATTAGTTTTCCCATATCTTTAAAGAATGTTGATGGGCTCTGAATTGGGATTGCATTTAATATATAGATTGCTTTGGGTAGAATTGACATTTTCACAATGTTCAATCTTCCTATCCATGAGCATGGTATGTCCTTCCATTTATGTAGATCTCTTATGTTTT
>NW_006921712.1:4411500-4414502 GCF_000298275.1 Orycteropus afer afer
ATGCAGTGTTTTTCAGACTCTACATTATTCTTTAGTGCTGCCTAGCATTCCATTGTGTGTATATACCATAGTTTGGTCATCCACTTTTCCGCTATAAATCTTAGAGATAAGTCCCTTGCCAGGTATGTAATTATCGGCAAATATGAATTTGTTGCTGTCATTTTTGTTATGTGCTTTTTCGTGGTGTCGATTTTTTTCTTCCATATAATTTTGTATGCTGAGCTCATTTTGTTTATGAATAGTGTTATCACTTCCTTCATTGCTATTGTTTTACTATTTGCTGAATATTTATGCTGGTCTTCTTTTTTGATGTGAATGTTTATCATTTATCTTTGAAGTTACCCTGTGATTTATAGTTTTCTTCCCAACTTTGAAACAGTCTGTTCTATCTTGTATTTTCTTGACTTCCCTACCATCTAAAAGTTCTGTAATGACACAGTTTTTTCCTTCTTTTTGATTTGGAATTGTCATCATTTGTAAATTGATGTCTCTGGTTCCCTGTTTACAATTCTGTAAGCCTCTTTACTCTGGATACTTCCATAGCTGGTTTGGTTTCTGGGTTATATCATCACGTGTGTTAATGGTCAGTAGTTATTGGCTGTTGTTGCTTCTGTGTCCAAAGGCCTCCCTTTAGTATCTCTTGTAAGGTTGGTGTGGTTTTAACAAATTCTCTTAATTGCTGTTTATCTGGAAATGTCCTAATTTCACCATCATATTTGAGGGACAGTTTTGCTTGGTACATAATTCTTGGTTGGAAATTTTTCTGTTTCAGTGTTTTATATATACAATCCCATTGTCTTCTCGCCTGTGTGGTTTCTGTCGAGAAATCCGAGCTTAGTCTTATTGGTTGCCCCTTGTAGGTAACTTTTTGTTTTTCTTTTGCTGCTCTCATGATTCTTTCTTTGTCTTTGATTTTGGTGAGTTTGATGATGATATGTGTTGGTGATTGTTCTGGTTACCTAGTGCTGCTCTGACAAGAAATATACCACAAATGGGATGGCCTTAACAAACAGGAGTTTATTCTTAAAATTTGGAGGCTTTAAGTCCAATTTCAAAGTGCCAAGTTCCAGGGGCTGGTTGAAAGCCCCTCAACCTTGGGGTCCAGGTCTGCCTCCTGCTCCCGGCCCACTGGAGCTGGAGGTGTTTCTTTACTCAAACAGCTGCTGGCTGCTGAGGCTGGAAGCCCCAAGTTTGACAAGTAATAAGGCACAGTCCCAATGTTACCAGAGCACACAGCAGGCCATTAGCTTAAGTCCATTGTAAGTCCCAAGGTCGGCAGAGCATGGCAGGCTGTTGAGCAATGACATGGCTACATGCAGGGTCCAAGCGTGCCAAAAGCTAGAGACCATTCTCAAAGCTTCTCCTTATATACAGGAAGCAGACCATATACCCAAAGGCAGCTACTCAACTGCTCATAGTAGATTGCACCATGGAGTTGATTACTAGTCTCATCATGGGGAATACTACATCCAGTTGCCCAGCCACTCAACCAGGCCTAGCCAAGTTGACATAAAAACGTAACCATCACAGTGATTTTCTTTTGGGGTCTATCCTATTTGGGGTTCATTGGACTTCCTGAATGGATATGTTCTCATCTTTCGTCATACCAGGAAAATTCTCTTCCAACAAATCTTTGACAATTTTCTCTGTAGTTTTGTCTCTTCGGGTTCTGGAATTCCGATTATACATAGGTTATTCCTTTTGATTCTATTCCACACGAACCTTAGGCTTTCTTCATTTTGTTTTGATCTTTTTTCTGATTTATCCCCTTCCAAAAACATGTTCAGGAATTTGCCTTCGATCTCCCTAATGCTGTCTTCCATTGATTCAATTCTGGCCCTT
This sequence comes from Orycteropus afer afer, assembly GCF_000298275.1. Taxonomy (NCBI): domain Eukaryota; kingdom Metazoa; phylum Chordata; class Mammalia; order Tubulidentata; family Orycteropodidae; genus Orycteropus; species Orycteropus afer. The sequence goes on from NW_006921712.1 coordinate 4,413,343, forward strand.
GGCCTATTCAATGTCTTATCTATTTCTAAAAATTTAGTATTAATCTTCTGGATTTCTGTGTGTAGATTTTGTATTATTTTTTATTTTTCATTTATTTTGTCATTTTGTTCTTGTATTGTCTTTCAGAATTGTTCTAGGGTTTTCTCTGCATTTTCCTTAATCTGTCACTTAATTTGTTGAAGATACCTAAATATAATTTTTTTGAATTCCTTATCAGAGAGTTCCAATGCTGCCTCTTCTTCAGGGATTTGTTTTGGGTCTATATCCTGGTTCCTTGTTTTTCTTGCTTTGTCTTGCATCTCTGTGTGGACTGTGATGCTCTGTTGTCTCTGAGGCATTGTGCTGTTTTTGTGTATATATTTAATTGGTGAGTGTATATTGGAGTGACTTGCTCACGATTTTAGTTTTCTTTGTTTTGTTTTTATGTTATCTATGCAAGCAGGGTATTATGCTTCTCTATTCACTAGTTGACAGCACTTATATATTCACCTCCTGCTCCTTTCCTGTTGTCAGCCTCTCGTATGTCCCTGCTGACCTTGGCAAACAGACCCTATTCTTAGGTCCCTGGAATCCGAATGATAATGCTATCACTTTAAAATCCAAAATGGTTACCACATGAAAAGATTCAAAATGGCTGCACCCTTGGTCACTGTAAATATCCAGAATGGCTGTCGTGGGTAAATAATCAAAATGGCTGTGCCCTCTGGACAGTGGAAAGTTGACAGCTCAGGTTGTCTCCCCCCTTGCTGTTTCCATTCCTAGTCATAGGCCACGAGTGCAGTCATCCCTGCAGTCCTTGATGACCAGAGCTGATCCCTAGGTCAATTCTCAGGTCCCAACACCACTTAGAAATATTCAGGCTGTTGGTCCCATCAGTGTAGCTGACAGTCCGTAGCTCCGACCATTTCTGTACTCACTGTTTTCATTCAGGTTTTTCCACTGGTTGGTGCGTAAATCCACTTCTGCAGAGTTCCTTTCAAAGCTTAGAGCTCCAGGATTATCTTCTGTATCTCTGTCAATAGGTTTTTCTTTTCTTTGTTGAAGAAGGTCTGTGTCATTTGTCTGCCTATTCCTCCATCTTACCAGAAGTGCTGCTGTGGTTTTCTTGAAGTATTTTTTTATAGTGTTCTTTGTACAAGTCTTTTGTGTCCCTGGTAAGA
>NW_006921712.1:4414602-4424113 GCF_000298275.1 Orycteropus afer afer
TAGCTATTGTAAATGGTATTGATTTCCTTATTTCTTTTTCAGCAATCTCTTTGCTGCTATAGAGGAATCCAACTGATTGTTGGATGTTGATCTTATATCCTGCCACTGTGCTAAATCTCTCAATTAGTTCCAATAGATTTTTGACTGAGTCTCTTGAGTTTTCTAGGTATAGGATCATATCATCAGCAAATAGGTATAGTGTGACTTCTTCTTTACCATTTTGGATGCCATTTATTTCCCTTTCTTGCCTTATTCCCCTGGCTAGGAATTCCAATACAATGTTGAATAGAAGTAGTGATAGAGGGCATCCTTTTCTGTCTCCTGCTTACAAGGGGCGTGATTTCAGTCTTTCTCCTTTGAGACTAATGTAGGCTGTTGGCTTTGCATAGATGCCCTTTATTATGTTGAGGAATGTCCCTTCTATTCCTATTTTTCTGAGAGTTTTGATCAGCAGTGGGTGTTGGATTTTATCAAATGCCTTTTCTGCATCAATTGATATCATTATGTGGGTCTTTTTCTTTGTTTTATTTATGTGGCAGATGACATTGATTGTTTTTCTGATGTTGAACCATCCTTGCATTCGTGATGTAAACCCCACTTGGTCATAATGAATTATTTGTTGATATGTTGTTGGAGTCAATTGGCTAGTATTTTGTTGAAGATTTTTACATCTATGTTCATGAGGGATATTGGTCTGTAGTTTTCCTTTTGAGTGATGTCTTTGCCTGGTTTTGGTATCAAAGTTATGCTTGCTTCATAAAATGAATTTGGGAGGATTCTGCCCTTTTCTGTTTTGGAATAGTTTGGGTAGGATTGGTGTCATTTCTTCTCTGAATGTTTGGTAGAATTCTTCCGTGAAACTGACTAAGCCAGGACTTTTTTTTTGTTGGTAATATTTTTATGACCTGTTCCTTCCCTTCTTATGTTATGGGTCTGTTCAAGTTTTCCACATCAGTCTGTGTTAGTTTAGGTAAGTAATGTGTTTCTAGAAACCTGTCCTTTTCTTCCAGATTTTCAAATTTGTTGGACTACCGTTCTTCATAGCATTCCTGATATTATCCTTTTTATTTCAGTTTGTTCTGTTGTGATGTCACCCATTTCATTTCTTATTCGTGTTATTTGTATTCTCTCCATCTTTTCCTTTGTTGAATTTGCCAGTGGTTTGTCAGTTTTATTAATTTTTTCCAAAAACCAACTACTAGTCTTGCTGATTTTTTCTATTGTCTTTCTATTTTCTGTTTCATTGATTTCTGCTTGAATCTTTATTATTTCCTTTCTTCTGGTGACTGTAGGCTTTTTTTGCTGTTCTTTTTCTAATTCTTGGAGATGTTGGTTTAAAGTGTTGATTTTGGCTCTTTCTTCTTTTTGATGTGTGCATTTATTGATATAAATTAACATCTCATGACTGTTTTCTGGTGTCTCCCAAAGATTTTGGTATGTTGTATTTTTATTTTCATTTGATTCAAGGAATTTTTTAGTTTCATTTTTTATTTTTTCTATTACCCAGTTGTTCTCAAGGAGAGTATTGTTCAGTTTCCATATGTTTGCTCTTTTTCTGTTCATCTTCCTATTGCCAATTTCTAATTTATAACACTGTGATTTGAGAAAATGCTTTTCAGTATTTCAATTTTATTAAATTTATTAAGGCTTGCTTTATGGCCTAACATATGGTCTATCCTGGAGAATATTCCATGTGCACTGGAAAAGAATGTATACTGTGCTGTTGTTGGGTGAAGTGCTCTGTAGATGTCTATAAGGTCAAGTTGGTGAATTGTATTGTTTAGCTCTTCTGCACTTTGTTTAGTTTCTTTCCAGTTCTATCTTTCATTGAAAGTGGTGTATTAAAATGTCCCACTATGACTGTGGAGTCATCTATTTACCATTTCAATTTTTTTAAAGTCTGATTTATGTATTTTGGGGCTCTTTCATTGGGTCCATAGATATTTATTATGGTTATATCTTCATGTTCAATTGATCCTTTAATCATTATATAATGTCACTCCTTGTCTTGTATGGTGGTTTTTGTCTTCAAGTCAATTTTATCAGAAATTAATGTTGCCACTCCTGCTCTTTTTTTGGTTGCCATTTGTTTGATATATCTTTTTGCAACCTTTGATTTTTAGTGTATTTTTGTCTTTGTCTCTAAGGTATGTCTCTTGTAGACAGCGTATTGATGGGTTATGTTTTCTTATCCAGTCTGCAACTCTCCATCTCTTGAGTGGTGCATTTAATCCATTGATATTCAGTGTAATTATCAACAAGTATGAATTGGTAGCTGCCATTTTGTTGTTTGTTTTTTCATGATGTTGCTTGTTTCTTTGTCCCATATAATTTTCTGTGCTGAGCTCATTTTGTTTATGAATTATGTTATCGTTTCCTTTGTTGCTATTGTTTTAGTATTTGCAAAATATTTGTGCTTGTCTTCTTTTTTTATTGTGATGTGAAGGATTATCATTTTTCTTTGAGCTTACCCTGTGATTTATAATTTTCTCCTTCAGTTTAGAACAACCCATTCTATCTTGCAACTCTTCTGAATTCCTTACCATATAGAAGTTCTGTAACTATACTTATCAAATCCCCATGGTCACAGCTGAGGCACTGACATCATAGCAGCTGGACTGTGTTGGCTCATCCCAGAAGTAGGCTCGTAGCTGAGGGTTTGCAGTGATGTTGACTCAGAAAGAAGCAGAGGAAGGGTGCACCACTTCCCAGAGCCAGATAGGAGGAGCAAGACCACAGCCTTCATTGCAAGCCTTGACGTCTGATTTCATAACTGCTGCTTCCTTGAGTGTTGATTATGGATCCAAGTAAAATGAAATCCTTGACAACTTCAATCTTTTTTTCAATTTATCATGATGTTGCTTACTGGTCCAGTTGCGCATATATTCATTTTCTTTATATTGAGGTGTACTCCATACTGAAGACTGTGGTCTTTGATCTTCATCAGTCAGTGCTTCAAGTCCTCTTCACTTGCAGTACACAAGGTTGTGTCATCTGCATATAGCAGGTTGTTGATGAGTCTTCCTTCAATCCTGATACGGAGTTCCTCTTCATATAGTCCAACTTTTTGGATTATTTGCTTAGCGCATAGATTAAATAAGTATGGGTAAAGGATACAGTCCTGCCACATGCCCTTCCTGCTTTTAAATCATTCAGTCTTCCCTTGTTCTCTTCAAACAACAGCTTCTTGTTCTATGCACAGGTTCCTCATGAGCACCATTAAGTGTTCTGGAATTCCCATTCTTCACAATGTTATCCATAATTTGTTATGATCCATACAATAAAATGCATTTGCATAGTCAATAAAACAGAAGTAGACATCTTTCCAGTAATCTTTGCTTTTAGCTAAGATCCATCTGACATCAGAAGTGATATCCTCATTCCATGACCTCTTCTGAATCCAGCTTGCATTTCTGCAAGTTCCTTGTCCATATACTGCTACAACCATTTTTAAATTATCTTCAGCAAGATTTTACTTGCATGTGATATTAACTATATATTTTTTATAATTTCCACATTCTCTTTGATCACCTTTCTTTGGAATGGGCAAAAATATGGATCTCTTCCAGTCTGTTGGACAGGTATCTATCTTCCAAATTTCTTGGCATAAATTAGTAAGTGCCCCCATAGCTGCATCCATTTGTTGAAACATCTCAATGGGTATTCTGTCAATTCTTGGAACTTTGTTTTTGCCAATTCCTTCAGTGCAGCTTGAACTTCTTCCTTCAGTATCACTGACTCTTGATGACATGTTACCTCCTGAAAAAATTAAATGTTGACCAGTTCTTTTTGGTACAGTGACTCTGTTTATTCCTTTCATATTCTTTTGATGCTCCCTCCATTGTTCAGTATTTTGCCTATAGAATTCTTCAGTATTGCAACTCGAGGCTTGAATATTTTCTTCAGTTCTTTCAGCTTGAAAAATGCCAAGTGTGTTCTTCCCTTTTGGTTTCTTAGCTCCAGGTCTTTGCACATTTCATTATAATACTTTACTTTATCTTTTTGAGCTGCTCATTGAAATCTTCTGTTCAGTTCTTCGTTTCAAAATTTCTTCCTTTCACTTTAGCTGTTCTCCATACAACAGCTATTTAGAGCTATTCTTCATACAACATCAAGTTATAGAGTTTGTTCTGACAACCATTTTGCTCTTTTCTTCCTTTCCTGTGTTTTTAACGACCTTTTGCTTTGTTCATGTATGATGTTCTTAATGTCATCCCACAACTCATGTGGTCTTCAGTCACTGATATTCAGAGCATCAAATGTATTCTTAAGATGGTCTCTAAATTCAGGTGGGATATACCTTTTTGTTCTTGTGGACTTGTAATTTTCTTCAACTGCAGCCTTATCTAGCATATGAGCAATTGGTAGCCTGTTCTATACTCATCTTGGGCCTAGTTTTAACTGATGATATTGAGCTTCTCCATTGCCTCTTTCCAGAGATGTAGTTGATTTGATATCTGTGTATTCCATCTGGCAAGGTCTGTACGTGGTTGAAAAAAAGGTATTTGTAATGAATAAGCAATTGATCTTGCAAAAGTCTGTCATGTGATCTCCAACATCATTTTTATCAGTGAGACAGTATTTTTCAACTACGGGTGATTCTTCTTTGTTTCCAGCTTTTGTATTCCATTTATGAGCAATAATCAATACATCTTGATTGCATATCTGGTCAATTTCAGACTGTAGATGTTGGTAAAAATCTTCAATTTCTTCATCGTTGGCTTTGGTGGTTGGTGTGTAAATTTTAATTATTTACTGGTCTTCCCTGTAGGCTTATGGATATTATCCTATCACTGACAGCATTGTACCATTTTGATAATGAATGTGACACCATTTCTCTCCAATTTGTCATTCCTGACATAGTAGACCATGTGATTGTCTGATTCCAAATGGCCAATACCAGTCCCTTTCAAATCACTAATGCCTAGGTCATAGATCTTTATGTGTTACATTTCCTTTTTGACAACTTCAATTTTCCTAGATTCATACTTCATACAATTCACGTTCCAATTTTTAGTGAATTTTTGCAGCTGTTTCTTCATGTCTGAGTCATGCCCATCAGCAAATGAAGGTCCCAAAAGCTTTATTACTTCCCTGTCAATAAGGTTGACTCTACTTTGAGGAGGCAACTCTTCCCCAGTTGTATTTTGAGTGCTTTCAGACCTGAAGGGCTTATCTTCTGGCACTGTATCAGACAATGTTTTACAACTCTTCATAAAGTTTTCCAGCAATATATCAGACAGTGTTTCACTGCTATTCATAAGGTTTTCAGTGGCCGGTTCTTTCAGAAGTGAATGGCCCTGTTCTTCTTCCCAGTCTGTCTTAGTCTGGAAACTAACTTATCTCCTGATGAAATCTCCTGGGTTAGTAGGGAAAACAACAAAAAAAGTATTTTCTATTTTAACATGTGGCTTACTCACAGAAAAGCTTAGTAGGAGGAAGAAACATTTGCTTTCCAAATTCAAGACACAAATGTTAGATTCTTGACATATCCAATTTAAACACAGTTGTCAAAATGTTGGCGTCCTTTCTAACTTGCTCACATATTATTTCAAATATGGATCACGAAAAACTTAGAAGAGTGTCTTTCAACAGTGTTAGTGACATACTTATGTATTTTTTTTTTTTGCTTACATATAATTATGTAATGTTTTACTTATGGTATTAATGACTGAAGTAGTGAAATTGTGATCTAAGTTAGACATTTGTCCTCCAAAACGAAGGACTTTCTTTTGACAAATGTCAAATCAATTAAACATATACCCCAAAAAATAAAATAAAAATAACAAACCCAAACTCAACTGCCATCAAGTCAGATCCGACTCATGGTAACCCATCCTTGGGTTACCGAGGTGGTATCACTACAGAAGTACATCACCCAATATACTACATATGTTTTAAAAATAGATGTAGAATACTATTTCTCTTATATAACATTCTTGAAAAGACAAAATTGTAGCGATAGAGAACAGACGGAAAAGAGGTGGCAGAAGGGAGTTTTCCTGGAGTGATGGAACTCTTCTGTATGCTGATAATTGTGATAGTTACATGAATCTGTGCATGTGTTAAATTTCATATAACTGCATACCAAAAAGAAAAAGTCAGTTTTACTGTATGATGATTTTAAAAATTAAGAAGAAATAAATGTATACAAATTAATGAAATTAATGTTGTTATTGTTGTTGTAGGAGCTCTGGTGGCATAGTGGCATTTGACTGCTAACCAGTCAAATGGTTCAAACCCACCAGCCACTCCTTGGAAGGAAGACTGGGCAATCTACTTCCATATAGGTACCACTTCAAAAAACTAAGGAGGGGTTGCTATGAGTTGCAATTGACTTGACGGCAGTGAATTTGGTTTTTTGGTTTATTTTTGTTGTTAGGTGCTGTTCAGTTGGTTTTGACTCTTGGCAATGTATGACAGAACAAAACACTGCCCTACCCCATTCTCACAATTGCAGCTAAGCCTGAGCCCATCGTTGCAGCCACTGTGTCAGTCTATCTCGTTGAAAGTCTTCCCATTTTTCACTGACCCTGTACATTACCAAGTATGATATCCTTCTCCAGGATCTGGTTGCTCCTGATAGCATGACCAAAGTATGTGAGATGAAGTCTGGGCATCCTTGCTTCTAAGGAGCATTCTGACTCTACTTCTTCCAAGACAGATTTGGTCATTCTTCTTGCAGACCATGATATATATAATATTCTTCACCGACATCATAATGCAAATGCATAGTTTCTTCTTCTGTCTTCATTATTCATTGTCCAGCTTTCACATATGAGGGTACTGAAAAGGCATTGATTCAGTCAGGCATACCTTAGTCTTCAAAGTGGTATCTTTACTCTTTAATATTTTAAAGAAATCTTTTGTAGTAGATTTGCCCATTGGAATACATTATTTGAATTTTTTTTTTTTTTTTAATTGTGATTTGGGTGAAAGTTTTTTTTTTTTTTTTTTAATTGTGATTTGGGTGAAAGTTTACAGAGCAAATTCACTTTCCATACAGCAGTTCACATACATTTTGCCTCATGACATTGACTACAATTTACCCCAATCCAACAGCTCCCCTCCCACTTCCTTCCGATCATTACCTTTCCTGTGTCCATCCCTCCATTCACTCCTGCCCCCTGAGCTATCTCCCTGTGAATAAACAGCCCTTCTTTCTCCTATGATTGTTCTCTCCAAGGAGTGTACCTACCTCAGATAAATGTTCAGCTCATATGCCTGTCTTTTGCTTGGCTGGAAGCCACAGGTATGGGTTCAATTCCAGACTTGAAGGGCAGCTAGGGACCATAGTCTCAGTGGTTCCACCAGGCTCTATCATACCAGCAAACCTGGTCCTCCTTTTTTTTTTCCAAATGATTTTGAATTTTGTTCCACATTGTTCTCCCTCTCTATCCAAGATCTCCTACATAGATCCCCCTCTGAGTGGTTGACAGTGGTAGCCAGGCATCATCTAGTTCTTCTGGCTCATAGTCATACAGGCTATGGACCACATGGTGTACCAGTCGCTAGGAGTAATTGTTTTTGTTTTCTTCATTCTTCTTTACTCTGGATGAGGAGAGACCCATCGTTGCATCTAGATGGAGATGGAACAATGTTTTGTGTAGTATGTTATGCCAATTGAGTTTGATGTTCCCTGTGACAATGGTCTTGAGCCCACAGGTTCAACTACTCACTCCCACTGGGTATATCTGGTTATGACCAAGAAGTGACTACAACCTTGTCCTTTGTCAGCTCTACTATACACCTGGGAATTCTTACAGAACATACAAATACATTTGTAGAACCATTGTCTGCCGACACTATACATGGTCTTGGGTACACTCCCCACTGCATAGACATACCTAATAGTTCAGCCTGTCTATCCATCTATCCACCCGTATACCCATGTTTGCCTTCACTGACAATGCAGTACTGTATGTGCAAAAGGGGTCATCTTTGTTGTCTGCACCTCCATGTACCTCTCTATATCTTCCTCTTCCTCAGTGCCACCATGTTGATCACTCACATTTGGTATATTGCCCTTCTCTTCACCCAAATCAGTACTTATCTCTACCTATCTAACAGTGTTCCCTCCCTCTCCTCCCACCCCTGGTAACCAACAAAGAAAATTTCCTTCCATGGATAAACCTTTTCTTGACTTTTACAATAATGGACTAATACAATTTTTCCGGTTACCGTACTGCTTTGAGAAGAATATACCACGAATAGGATGGCCTTAACAAACAGTAATTTCCTCTTATAATTTGGAGGCTTTAAGTCTAAGTGCAAAGTGCCAGACTCTAGGGGCTGAATAAAAGCCCCTCAACCTTGTGGACCAGCTCTGCCTTCTGATCCTGGCCTACTCGCTTTTCTTCACTCAGACAGCTGCTGGCTGCTGAGGCTGAGAAACCCCAAGGTTGACAAGTAAAAAGGCACAGTCCCAATGTACCACATGGCAGGTCATTGACTTAAGTCCATTGTAAATCCCAGGGTCGGCAGAGCATAGCAGGCTGCTGAGCAACGATAGGGCTACATGCAGGGTCCAAGTGTGCCATAAGCTAGAGACCATTCTCAAAACTCCTGCTTATATACAGGAAGCAGACCACATACCGAAAGGCAGCTACTCAGCTGCTTGTGGTAGATCCCACCATGGATTGATTGCCAGTCTCATCATGGGGTTTATTACCACCAGCTGCCCAGCCACTCAACCAGGCCCAGCCAAGTTGACACACAAACATAACCATCACATATCTACCCCTTGTCAACTTGGCATCTGTACAGATCTTCAATGAGTGGTGTCTGTGCAGGTCTCCTCCATTGGGTGGCTCCAGTCCCCTAGTTCCCCTAAATAGAGATCTCACCCCCTTGGCCTGGTGGGCCCTGTTCCTCTCCCTCTTTGTAGTGTTAGCCCCGCCCCCTCACTTTTGGGCAGCAGCTATGGCTCCATCCCACTGGCTCACATGAATGAGTAGCCCCACACTCCAGAACCAAGTTGGTGAAGGTCTGGCTCTGAAACCTAGGAGACTGTGGTGGTTCCACCCCAAAGGCCATGGTCTTACCCTTTCAGGCTGAGGCAGCTCTGCTTCCATTTCCTTGGTCTCAGCTTCTGCCAGTTAATGCCTAGGGGCAACCCACTCCGCTGAAAAAACATCACAACAATATTAGTCCTTCCGTGAATTATTTATTTCACGCAGGGTAATGTCCTCCAAGTTCATCCACTTTATGCGGTGTTTTGCAGATTCTGGGTTATTCTTTACGGTTGCATAGTATTCCATTGTGTGTATGAACCATAGTTTGGTTATCCTTTCCTCAGTTGATGGACACCTAGATTGTTTCCATCTTTTTGCTGTTGTAAATAGTGCTGCGATGAACATTGGTGTGCATATATCTGTTCTTGTTCTGGCGCTCACTTGTTTAGGATATATACCTCATAATGGACTGGCTGGGTCAAATGTTATTTCTAATTCCAACTTTTTAAGTAATCACCATACTGCTTTCCATAGTGGTTGTACCATTTTACAATCCC
>NW_006921712.1:4429174-4435865 GCF_000298275.1 Orycteropus afer afer
ATTTACTATTAATCTTCTGGATTTCTTTCTGTAGATTTTGAATCATTTCTAATTTTTCATTTATTTTCCCATTTTGTTCTTATATTTTCTTCTTAAATTCCTTTAGTGTTATGTCTGTGTTTTCCTTGGTCTGTCTCTCAATCCTTTGAAGATACCTAAATATAATTCTTTTGAATTCCTTATCAGGGAGTTCCAATGATCCTTCTTCCTCAGGGATATGTTCTGGGTCTGTATCCTCCTCCCTTGTTTCTACCACTTTACCTTGCTTCTTTGTGTGGACTGTGATGGTCTGTTGTCTCTGAGACATTGTGACATTGTTGTATTTAGATCTCTGTTAACTGTTTTTGAAGAGCAGCTAAGGGTGAGTCAGGCTCTTCTTGGTGGTTGTTTACCATTGGCCTGTTGATGGAGAAGGAAGTGATGGCTTTCACTCAGTAAGTGAAGCTGCAGGAGTTGTGGGTGTACTTGTGTCATATGGGGACTGTTGCTGTCTTCCACTCAGTTAGACAAAAATTACAATAGAATAACCATCAAAAAAGTAAATACAAATGGACAGAAAACACACTGGGTAATCACACAGGAACAGTAACCAAAAAAAGAAAAAAAAGGGAGAAAAAAAACCCCACAATATCTGGGGAGAGGGCAATAAGAAAAAAGAGGTAGAGAAGAAGAATAATGAAAAAACAAATGGGAAAAACACAAAAAGAAAAACAAGGAACAGGGTTAACCACAAGAAAGGAACAGGGAAAAGAAAAAAAAAAAAAACAACTGAAAACTAGACCCTAGGAAGGGAAGAAAAAGAATAATAATAAAAAGGGCAAAAGTATTAATAATAATAGGTTTTTTTAATCGGACAAAAAGAAATGAACTAAAAAAAATGGAAAAAGAAAAAAAAATTGGGGCAGGGCACCCAGGCTCCATCCAAGCACACAGACTGAGATGGAATTCCTGCCCACCTAGAAGGTGGGTGGAATTGAGGGATGGCTGCGCCTCCATTCACCAAGAGAGTATGGGATATAAGAGTAACAAGGGGATTGTCACACCTTTCCAGTCGTCTGTGTCCAGAATGTCCTTGTAGTTCCTAGTAAGTGGAGACTGTTTTTAAGTCCCCAGAAACTGGGAAAGTGCTGTTGCTCTAAATATCCAAAATAGTCTGACCGCTTGTAAACATTCAAAATGGCTCCACCCTTTGGACAGCAAAAGTTCACAGTTCAGCCTGTCTTCCTCTTCACTGCTTCCCCTTTTATTTGCCAGCCACCAGAGCAGTCCTCTGTGCAGTCTCTGGATAGCAGGGCTGATTTTTAGGTTAATTCTTAGGTCCTACCACCACTCGGCAATATCCAAACTGTGCCATCAGGATCGCTGCCAGACTGCAGCTCTGTATGTCTCCTTTTCTGGTGTTTTCATGCAAATTCTTCTCCTTGTTGGAATTTAGTCCATTTCTATATCCTTCCCTTCAAATCTCAGAGGTCCAGGATTATCTTCTGTATCTGTGTAAATTGGTTCCCCTTTTCTTTGTTGAAGAGGATCTGTGCAGTCTTTCTGCCTATTCCGCCATCTTCATCATTTAAATTCTTGAATGCTGCTTCCATGGGCATTGATAATGGTTCCAAGGAAAATTAAATTCTTGACAACTTCAAACTTTTCTCTGTTTTTCATGATGTTGCTTATGAATCCAGTTTTAAGGATTTTTTTTTTTTAAAGAAACTTTGTGGTGTAATCCATGTTGAAGGCTGTAGTCTTTAATCTTCATCAATAAGTGCTTCAAGTCATCTTCACTTTCAGCAAGCAAGGTTGTATCATCTGCATATCAGTAGCAGGTTGTCAGTGAGTCTTCTTTCAATTCAATGTGGCATCCTTCTTCACATAGTGCACCTTGTCAAATTCAGCATACAGGTTGTATAAGTATGATGAAAGGATACAACCCTGACACACACCTTTCCTGATTTTAAGCATGAAGTATCCCCTTGTTTTGTTTGAAAGACTGCCTCTTATTCTATATACAGAGCACATGAGTGCAAGTAAGTGTTCTGGAATTACCATTCTTCAAACTATTATACATTATTTCTTATGACCCATACAATCTAATGCCAGTGCGTAATGATTAAAACAGAAGTAAACAGCTTTCTGGCATTCTTTGCTGAATGATCCATCCAACATCAGCAGTGATATACCTCCTCCCACACTTGCTTTTGAATCTGGCTTGGATTTCTGGCAGTTCCCTGTCAATGTACTCCAGCAACTGTTTTTGAATTATCTTCAGCAGCAACTTACTTGCTTGTGATATGAATAATATTCTTTGATAATTTCTGCATTCTTTTGGATCACCTTTCTTTGGAATGGGCACAAATATGGGTCTCTTTCAGTCAGTTGGCCTGATATCTATCTTACAAATATCTTGGAATGATTGAGTGAGCACCTCCAGGACTACATCTTTGCTGAAACATCTCAGTGGGTATTCTGTCAATTCCTGATGTCTGGTCTTTTGTCAGTGACTTCATGCAACTTGGATGTATCCCCTCAAAATAATATCAGTTTTTGATCATATATTACCTCCTGAAATGGTTGAATGTCAATCAGTCTTTTTGGTACAGTGATTCTATGTGTTTCTTCCATCTTTTAGGGCTTCATACATCATTCACTATTTTACCTATGGAATCCTTCAAGTTTTCTTCAGTTATTTCATCTTGAGAAATGCCAAGCATGTTTTCCCTTTTCGTTTTCTAACTCCACATCTTTGCACTTTTCATTATAATACTTTACTTTGTCTAATTGGGACACCCTTTGAAATCTTCTGTTCAGCTGTTCTATTTCATCAGTTCTACCCGTTGCTTCAAATACTCTCCATTCAAGAGCAGTTTTCAGAGTCTCTTCTGACATCCATTATGCTCTTTCTTTCTTGTCTTTTTAATGATCTTTACCTTTTTTTGTGTATAATGGTCTTTAAGTCATCCCACAATTCATCTGGTCTTTGGTCATTGGTGTTAAATGTTTCAAGTCTGTTTTTCTAATGGCTTCTACATTTAGGTGGGACATGTTATTAGATACCATCAAGTTGGTTCTAACTCATAGTAACCCTGTGTACGATAGAACAAAACCCTGTCTGGTCATGTATCACCCTCACAATCCTTGCTATACTTGAACCCATTTTTTCAGCCACTATGTCAATCCATCTTGTTGAGGGTCTCTCCCCCTCTTTCACTGAACCTCTACTTTACTAAGCATGATATCCTTCTCCAGGGAGTGGTCCCTTCTGACAACATGACCAAATTAGGTGAGATGAAGTGTAGCCATTCTTACTTACAAGGAGCATTCCAGCTGCTCTTCTTTCAGGACAGATTTGTTCATTCTTCTGTCAGTCCATGGTACTTTCAGTATTCTTCACCAACACCATAATTCAAAGGCTTCAATTCTTTGGTCTTCCTTGGTCATTGTCCAGGTTTCACATGCATATGAGACAACTGAAAATACTATGGCTTGGGTTACACACACCTTAGTCTGCAAAGTGACTTATTTGCTTCTTAACACTTCAAGAGATCTTTTACAGCAGATTTGCAGCTTCCATTGGTATTGATTATGGATCCCAGTAAAATGAAATCCCTGGCAACTTCGATCTTTTCTCTATTTATTGTGATGTTGCTTATTGGTCCAGTTGTGAGGGTTTTTTTTCTTTTTGTTGAAGTGTAATCTGTACTGAAGACTGTATTCTTTGATCTTCATGAGTAAGTGCTTCAAGTCATCTTCACTTTCAGCATGCAAGGTTGGGTCATCTGCATATTGCAGGTTGGTAATGAGTCTTCCTCCAGTCCTGATACAGTGTTCTTCTTCATATAGTCCAGCTTCTTGGATTATTTGCTCAGCATACAGAGTGAATAAGTATGGTGAAAGGATATAACCCTAATGCACACCCTTCTTGATTTTAAAACATGCAGTATCCCCTTGTTCTGTTTGAACAATCACTTCTTGGTCTATGGACAGGTTCCTCATGAGCAGTTAAGTGCTCTAGAATTCCTATTCTTCAGAATATTGTCCATAATTTTTTATGATCCACAAAGTTAAATGCCTTTGCACAGTCAGTGAAGCACAGATATCCATCTTTCTGGTATTCTTTGCTTACAGCCAAGATACATCTCACATCAGCGATATATCTCATTCCATGTCCTCTTCTGAATCCAGCTTACATTTCAGGAAGTTCCCTGTCAATATACTGCTGGAACCATTTTGAATTATCTTCAGCATGATTTTACTTGCATGTGGTAGTAATGATAGTGTTTAATAATTTCCACATTCTGTTGGATCACCTTTCTTTGGAATGGGCACAAATATTGAACTTATTCAGGCAATTGGCCAGGTAGCTGTCTTCCAAAGTTCTTGGCATAAACAAGTTAGCACCTCCAGTGCTGCATCCATTTATAGAAACATCTCATTGAGTATTCTGTTAATTCCTGGAGCTTTGTTCTTTTCCATTTCCTTAAATGCAGCTTAGACCTAGTCCTTGAGTACAATTGATTCTTGATCATATGCTGCCTCCTGAAATAGTTGAACATCAACCAGTTCATTTTGGTACAGTTACTCTGTGTATTCCTTCCATGTTTTGATGCTTGCTAAAGGGGAAGGGAGGCAGCATGTTTTGACCTCCTCTAACTACACAAGTGGAAGACAGAATCACCATCAGCAGCCCAAGGCCTGTTCCTATGAAGCCTGACATGCCACCACCCTCCAGCCCTCTTACCAACCTTGAAACTAACCGTCCCTCCTGTGGCACCCACTCCCTCTTTTCTGGGTTTGATAATTCACTGAGGTGGCCACACAGAACTCACAGATTATGGGGTTTATTAGGGAAACAGTGGGCTACAATTCAAGTTAAGGAATGCACTCAGGCTACAATTCCTTGATCAGGACAGTCTCCCCTCTGCTGTGCCCTTAGACATGCCTCCCTGGCACTTAGCCTCTCTGCCTGGCCTCTGCCTCTGTGGACCAAGTAAGCCTGCTGCTCTGTCCTGTGCCTCTTGGTTCCACTGCTGATGTCTTTCATCTGGGCGTCTCTCTCAGCTGGCAGTGAGATTCCCCTCTGCCTCAAGAAAGGTGCATTTTAAGCCTGACAGAGTGGCAAAACTAACCAATCCCAACATCAGAGTTCTACACACTTGAGAAAGAGTGAACTTTCCTAGATTACTTCCTGCTACTCCAACAGAAATACCCCAGGTGGATGACTTTAACAATCAGGAGTTTAAAAGCAGCTCTAGTGGTGTAGTGCCTAAGGATTTGACTGCTAACCAGCAGGCTGGCAGTTCAAACCCATTAGCCACTCCTTGGAAGGAAGATTGGGCAGTCTACTTCCATAGTGATACTGCCTCAGAGACCCAAGGAGAGGTGCAGTGAGTTAGATCCAACTGACAGTAGTGAGGTTTTTTTTAAAAAACTCAGTTGCTCACAGCAAATTCCACCACAGAGTTAATTGCCAGTCTTATAGGAAATAGTTACCACCAGCTACCCAGTGAAGTTGACGGATATTTGCTTGGTCACACCTACTAATCCGATACCCAATAATCGTGATATAGAAAAGCTATACCATGCAACTCACTGCACAGCAATACTTCTTGCAACATTCGATATTTTGCCTTTATAATCCTTCAGTATTGCAACTCAAGGCTTGAATATTTTCTTCACTTCTTTCAGTTTGAGAAATGCTGGGTGTGTTCTTCCTTTTTGGTATTTTAACCCCAGGTCTTTGCACATTTCATTATAATAATTTACTTTGTCTTCTCAAGGTGCTCTTTGAAATTTCCTGTTCAGCTCTTTTATCTCATTATTTCCTCCTTTTGCTTTAGCTGCTCTCCATTTAAGAGCAACTTTCAGTGTCTCTTCTGATGTTCATTTTGGTCTTTTTTCCTTTTCTGTCTTTTTAATAACTCTTCGCTTTCTTCATGTGGGATGTTCTTAATTTTATCCCGCAACTCATCTGGTTTTCAGTCATTGGTGTTCAGTGCATCTAATCTCATCTTCAGATGATCTTTAAATTCAGGTGGGATATAATCAAGGTCATATTTTGGCTTTCGTGGACTTGTTGTAATTTTCTTCAGCTTTATCTTGAATTTGTGTATGAGCAATGATGGTCTGATCCACACTCAGCTCCTGGCCTTGTTTTGACTGAAGATAATGAGCTTCTCCTTTGCCTCTTTCTACAGATGTAGTCAATCTGATTCCTGCATATTCCATCTGGTAAGGTGCATGTGTATAGCCACTGTTTATGTTGTTGAAAAAAGGTATTTTCAATGACTATGTCATCGCTCTTGCAAAATTATATCATGTGATCTCTGGCATCATTTCTATCTCCAAGGCCATATTTTCCAAATACCTATGATTCTCATTTCCACTTTCTCATTCCAGTCACCAGTAATAATCAATACATGTTGACTGCATGTTTGGTCAATTTCAGACTGCAGAAGTTGGTGAAAATCTTCAACTTTTTCATCCTTGAGGCAGCTATTCCCCAGTATTATTTTGAGTGTCTTCCATCCTGAGGGGCTTATCTTCCAGAGCTGTATCAGACAGTGTGTCATTGCTATTCATAACATTTTCAGTGGCTGGTTTTGTCAGAAGTGGACTGTAATGTCTTTCTTCCTAGTCTGTCTTAGTTTGGAAGCTCCGCTGAAACCTATCCACTATGAGTGACCCTGCTAATATTTGA
>NW_006921712.1:4436716-4442261 GCF_000298275.1 Orycteropus afer afer
GTCTGTCTTAGTTTGGAAGCTCCGCTGAAACCTATCCACTATGAGTGACCCTGCTAATATTTGAAATACCAGTAGCATAGCTTCCCTTATCACAGCAACACCCAATCCACCACAGAACAAGAAACTGAAAGACAAAATTAAAGTAGCACTTATAATTTTATCACAAGGTTTGTGTATTTATTGAGTTTATCAGCTTTATCAATGAGAGCAAGTATATGTGTTATTAGGTAAAATATTTTACATTATAAACTCTTAAGGAAAAATAAGTTTGATATATGTAACTATTAAAAAATTTTGCACTTCTTTTGTTAAACTTCATGAAAATACTTAAAATGTAGTTAATGGTATTTTTTCTAGGAAGTAATGAAAAATCCCCATACAAGTACATAAATATCCATGTAACCATGTCTTTAACATATAGTTCATGCATAATTATAAATGGATATCTCACCTTCAGTTAAGAAGTGAATATTTTTATAGATCTGATATTTATATCAGAAATGCATATATATATTAAAGTTTATATCAATATATGTTATATCTATTCTAGAATTAAACAGGCTACTTAATTTGTGGAGTTCAGTTTCCAAATGAAAATGCAGGTCCCTTGTTCAGATTATTAAGAATTTCAAGATGTCAACAGTGGAGCATTAACCCAACCAAGCAGTGAGACCCTGTGTGGCTACCTAGGTCACATGCCCATGAAGCTGACCCTGCTGAAAGACAAATTTTAAGAAATTATTACTTTATTAACCCAAATTAATTTTCTTTCTGGGTTTGTATTCCTACTGACTGAGTGACCTTAGGCAAGTTAACTATATGAAGAATAATAAAGAAGACAGGGTGTTATTGGCATACTGATTTAAAGTATGGTTTTGAATTTAATTCTAAGTTGAAATCCTACCTATTTCTAAGTTTCATCATCAGTATATGGGGAGAGGAGATGTTTTGGGGATTAAGTAAGAAAATATTTGAAAATTATATACTGTAATACTGTACCATGTATTAAGCACTCAATAAATTATGAGTAAATTTTTATTTGGGCATTTAGATCCTAGGCATTGCATTATTCCCACTAACAAGCCATGGCACACAAATCGTTTCTATCTAATTTATCAAAAACTTAGAGAATGCTTGTTGAGAAACTCATTTTAATGTTGAAAGACCTCAGTTAATTGGAAATTTGATTCAGATTAAATGTCATTCCTGGATATCTTTCATTGATAGTAATTATATCACCTATGATTAAGAAATTAATTAAAAATGAGAAAACATCAGTCAATCCCAGATTTGGGGACATTCTATATAACTCACTAGTATTCTAAAAAATAAAATGCACCAAGGTCATGAAAGACAAAGAACAGTTGAGGAAATATTCCAGATTGGAAGAGATTTACTGAGACGAGACAACTAAATGCATTATGTGATGCTGGTTTGGATCCTGGACCAAAAAATAGCATTAATGAGAAAAGTAGTGACATTTGAATAATGTCTGTACATTAGTTAATAGTGTTGTAGCAACATAATATTCTGGTTTTGATAATCGTACTATAGTTTTATAAGATGTTGGCAGTAGAGGAAACTGGGTAAAGGAAATACCAGAGCTTTTTGTGCTTTTCCTTTTTTTTTTGTTTAACTTTTGTGTAAATCTAAAATTATTTCAAAATAAAAACTTATAAAAGGAAAAAAAATCTTTAAAATACTCATTTTTTAAGACTTCTAAATCACACATGAAGAAATGGTCACAGGCATTAACCATTAGAGAGATGCAAGTCAAAACAACAATGTAATACCATCTCACCCAGCACTAATAGCAAAGTTCAAAACAACAAAACAAATAATGGCAAGGGCATGGAGAGACTGGAGCCCTCATACACTGCTGGTGGGACTGTTAAATTGTGCAACCACTGTGGAAAACTATATGGTGCTTCTTTAAAAAGCTGGAAATAGAAATACCATATAATCCAGCAATCTCAGTACTAGATATATATCCTAGAGAAATAAGAGCCGTGCCATGAACATCTGTTCATCACAGCACTATTCACAACAGAAGAAAGATGGAAATAAATGCCTATCAGTGGAGGAATGGGTCAAGAGACTATGGTACATGCACGTAATGGACTACTATGCAACATTTTAGAACAACAGTGAATCTGTGAAACATCTCATAGCATGGATTATTTTAGAGGACATTATACTGAGTGAAATTAGTCAATCACAAAAGGACAAATATTATATGAGTCACTGCTATAAAAAGTCAAGAAAATGCTTTCACAGGAAAAGAAATACTCTTTGATGGTTACCATGGGTGTGTGGAGAAGAGAGGGTAAACCACTAAGTAGAGGTAGACATTCATTAACTTGGGTGAAGAATAATGCTAATAATAGTAATAATAAGGTGAAATGTTTAACTCCATTTCCAGAAAGTCAGTTATTGTTGTTGTTGTTGTTATGTGCCGTCAAGTCAGCCCTGACTCATAGCGACCCCTCCTTGGGTTTCCGAGGCAGTATCACTACAGAAGTAGGATTGCCCAACCTTCCTTCCAAGGAGTGGCTGGTGGGTTTGAACCGCCAGCCGTCTGGTTAGCAGGCAAGTGTCTTAGCCACTGTTATACACATAGACATTATTAAATATCTTTCCCCACTACTTTAAAATGTCACATTTATGATGAATTATACAAATTTAAAAAATTCTGCCATTGAAACAATTCCAACTCATAGAGACGCTATGGGACAGTGTAGAACTGCCCCCATAGGGTTTCCAAGCCTGCTTAAAAAAAAGAAGAAGAAGAAGAAAAATTCTAAATACCCTCCATTTTTTTCTTCATCAACTAGAGTTTATTTTAGTGTTTTCTAGACATTGCAATGACACATGGATTTAGATTTGTACTCTTTCATTTTTTCCTTTTTGTTTTTAATAGACAAAGTTTACATGGGGCCAGGACAACTGTACCAAGATTTACAAAACTTATTGCATGACTTGAATGTAGTTGGTCAAATCACTCAACTGATAGGAAACCTTAAAGGAAACTATCAGGTAATAATCAAAGCAATTTTATTTAAATTTTATATTTACTTTTGAATCACTGAAGGCATATGATTGATTATACTCCAAGTTCTACCAACAGTGGGAATTCATTTCAGCTTTAAGAAGCGACCTGATTGTATGTTTTCTCTTATCTTGGATAAAGTGAAACTAAGTGTATCTTTTGTTTTTGCAAGTAGAGTTGATCTATTCATCAGTTACATCTTACCATTGTCTGAGCCATAGCACAATGTGACATAATTCTCAAGTTTTTTTTTTTTTTTTTTAATAGCAAGTTATGACTGATACTCAGTCTCCTTGAATTTTCCGTGTTACAGCTTTGCTTTGTTCTCATCCTTAGGATAGTCCTATTTTAATTACACTTTTAAAATTTGTATTTGTGTTTCTTTTGTAGAATTTAAACCAATCTGTAGCCCATGATTGGACATCAGGTTTACAAAGACTTATTTTGAAGAAAGAAGAAGAAATCAGAGCTGCTGATTGCTGTAGAATTCAGTTACAGCTTCCGGGAAAGCAGGACAAGTTAGTAGTAACTTTGAAATGTAACCTTGGTCAGCACTGAGAAAATGGTTCTTTGTCATGATTTTGTATATTCTTGGTATGGTGATTATGTTGGACAGACAAAATATGTAACTGAATTTTATATGATGGAGCACATTTTATAAAATCATTGCTTTTCTATTATTTCTGGCAGGTCTGGGCGACCTACTTTCTTTACAGCTGTGTTTAATACATTTACCCCTGCCATCAAACAGTCTTGGATCAACAACTTACAGATGGCTAAACTTGCCCTTGGTAAGATTTAGTTGATTTAAGCTAAATGAGGCATGTTCAAATAAGAGACAATGTACAGTTTATAATCCTCTCGAGAGTTGTCTACATTATGATGAAATATAAGAGGATAAAATCATGGTTGAGAAATAAACTAAATAATAGATTTATCCACTACTCTGAAACTATGTTTTTAGAAGGCAAAAATTAACTCCAGAAAAAGTGATTTTGAAGATGTTTATATTATAATTTAGGAGTTGAAGAAAAACAGCAATGGATTTTTTTTTTTTTTTTTTTTTTTAATGTAAGGAAACCTTAACATCAGTTGAAACTGTTTAGCCTTAGTAAAAGCCCCTTTACCCACTGGCTGTGAGTTGGGAGTTCTGGGCCCTGGGTCCAAGTGTGGTTTTGTCTACAAATTGCAAGAAAGATATGTACTTCATTCCCTCACATATTAAATAAAATAAAAGGATTGGATGAAATTGTGACTGGAGAGCCTTCCAGCACTGAAAGTAAATCCTATAGTTCTTCTGAAAGAGCTCTATTGGCACAGTGGGTAAGGCATTTGGCAGCTAACCAGAGTGTCAGCATTTCAAACCCACCAGCCGCTCTGCAGGAAGAAGATGAGCCAATCTACTTCCATAAAGATTTACAGCCTTGGAAATCCTATGGGGGTTACTATGAGTCAGAATCGACTTGATGGCAGTGAGTATAGTTCTTCCAGAGTTAGGTAACATTTTATAAATATTTTCTTGTCCCTGTGTTTTTTTCAGCTTTGCCTTTTTTGCTAATTAGGTAAAACCCATTGCCATGGAGTTTAAGTCTGACTTGTAGTGACCCCATGTGGCAGAGTAGAACTGCCCCATACAGAGTCCAAGGCTATAATCTTTATGAAAGGAGACTGCCACTTCATTCTCCCATGAAGCAGCTGGTGTGCTCAAACCACTGACATTCCAGTTAGCAGCTGAGTATTTAACTACTGTGCCCTAGGGCTCCTAATTTAGATAGATAGACAGACAGATATGGATGGATAGACAGTTGGATGTTAGATAGGAAACATATTCATATTATACATATATATAAAACTCACTGTCATTGAGTGGATTCCAAGATGGTAAATCTTTACAGAAGTAGATTGCCCAGACTTCCTTCCATGGAGTAGCTGGTGGGTTTGAACCACCAACCTTCTGGTTAGCAGTCAAATGCCTTAGGCACTAGGCCACCAAAGCTCCTTTGTGTGTGTGTGTGTGTGTGTGTATGTATAGTTTATATAAAGAAACCAAACACACTGCCATCGAGTAATTTCTGACTCACAGCTGCCCTATAGGACAGTAGAACTACCCCACAGGGTTTCCAAATCTGTAAATCTTTACAGAAATTGACTGCTGCTACATCTTTTCTCCTCCAGAGTGGCTGGTATGTTTAGAACTGCCAGCAACACTCCTTATAATTTATATACACACATAAATATCTGTTATTTAGAATGAGATGTGTGTGTGTGTGTGTGTGTGTGTGTGAGAAAATATCTTTTAGATATAGATGAATCTGAATGTTAACAGGAAATAAAATGTAGAGGGGAGCACAGCAGTCAGAGAAATGCTCATTACCTTAGTGAGCTATGGTTAGTGGAAGGAAAGGACTTTTATTATGAAATAGAAGTCTTCTTGGCGGGGCAAGATGGCGGACTAGGCAGAAGGATTGCACAGACCCTCTTCAACAAAGAAAAGGG
>NW_006921712.1:4446401-4451257 GCF_000298275.1 Orycteropus afer afer
GGTAACAGAAGAGAATAGGTTGAACCTGAAAATAAATTCCTTTTTCATCTTCAGATTAATTACATGTTCAAAACTACACAACAGTTTGCTTTGGTATTAAGCTATTTCACTATTTCTTCATTTGGTTATACTTTATTTTTATCCCATATACTATACCATGTTAAAATTTCTCTAACTATATCCCTGGTAAAGAGATAATTAGATAAAACCCATTGCCATGGAGTTTATGTCTGACTTGTAGTGACCCCATGTGGCAGAGTAGAACTGCCCCATACAGATTCCAAGGCTATAATCTTTATGAAAGGAGACTGCCACTAAGGCATTTGACTGCTAACCAGAAGGTTGGCAGTTCAAATCCACCAGCTGCTCTGTGGAAGGAAGATGGGTAAAGATTTACCACCTTGGAAACCCAATAGGGGTCACTATGAGTCGAAATCGACTCTATGGCTGTGGAGTTTTGTTTTGTTTTGTTTTTAGTATATCCCTGGCATTTGAATTTAAACTGAGTCAGTTGCTTTGGAAGGAAGAAAAAAAAAGCTGATTGACATAGAGAAGTTTCACAGCCCTTCCCCTCCAGCACATTCCAGAAGAGCAAACAGAAAGATAAGATGGTCACTTAGATGTGGGCCATTGTACTTTTTAAAATAAAACAATGGATGTACATTTATGTCCTTTAGGAAAAGGTAAAGACACTTAAATTTACTCTTTTCCAGAAATAAAACATTTATTTTAAAATCTTAAAAAAAGAGAGAATGTTAGAATGTTCTATTAGTATGACCTTACTGAATTTGTAGATTATGTTAAGTGTAAATTAATTACTGTCCTTGTTCATTTTCTTTCTGAATATAACTAAAGAGGAGGAGAACCATATGGGTTGGTTCTGTGTAGAAGATGATGGGAATCAAATTAAAAAAGATAAACATCCTCTCCTTGTTCGGTACATGCCTGTGATGGTGGCCAAGCAGCAGGAGTTTAAGGTAAAGTGAGGTGATTTTCTTTTAATAGTTCACCCTACATATAGATAGTATTTTCTTTATCTAATTTGCTTTACGTAGGAAATTACTATTAAAGGACATAATCAAAGCATTATCTTACAAAGTCACTTATAGTGAGTATTTATCTAGAGGTGATTTATGTAGAAATAATTTAAGATTGGGTAGTTTAAAGGCAAATTGTCACTTGTCTGCTAAGCTGCTATCTTTGAAGACCATTCCTGGGGTTTAATCACTGCAGGATACTGCAGTATTAAAACAGCTCTATTGCATTCAAAGCATTATTAGTTTAGGTAAGGGAGGCATGTGGTTCAGATTTGTCAATTTTGTTATGCCTGTGGTTGGCAAATAGTTTCTAAAAAAGGATCATAATTAGACCCTCATTTTTTCTTGAGGGATTTTTCCCACTCTACTAAAGCAAACTCCACTGCCAAGGTGGAATTTTATTAACGAGTGCTGCGTTGTCAATTCAGGCACAAGTCAGCTCCTTCATTTACTTCCATGAATTTTATAATGTCCTGTTCTTTAAACAATAGATAAAAACATTATATTTTCTCATTTTTGGCCTATGACAGACTCTTAGACTTCAAGACTGGGTTTCTCCAATAGTTCCTCTGACTAGAAAGGGAGAGACCACTTCCTTTGGAATTCACAGAACCCTTCCTGCACTATATCGCCTGGGAAGCCTGTGACTACAAGAAAAGGAAAAAAAAAAAAAAGCTGCGTTTTCTGTAAGCTCTGTGCTTACTTTTATCCCAGTAAGCTTCAGCCCTCCTATCTGACATGCTCTATGGCATTTGTTTTCAGCTTGATTGCTGGAATCTGAAGAATAAAACTTCTTAGGTATTTGCCTTTGAAAAGCTAATTTCGGAGGCTTGTACTTTAATCTTTTACTTTTCCTCTTTTAACCTTTTATAGGTAATAACCTGACATGTCTGTGGTTTTATGTCAAAACTATAAGTCAGCCACTTAAGGCATTATGTAGTCTAGAAGCTTCCTAATCCCATTTTATATGTGGGTGTTTAACTGTATTCCATTTTAGATTGAATGTGCTGCTTACAATCCTGAACCTTACCTAAATAATGAAAATCAAACAGATTCATTCTCCATGGCTCATGGCTTCCTATGGGTAAGATGTTTTTGTTTTTATTAAGAATCATTACCCATAATTAATATGATGAAAAATAAATAGATTCCAAAAGTTCAGTAGAATGTTGTCATTAGTTACTCATGTATCCCAGATTATATTTATAAATGTGAAAATTTCTTGTTAAAGGGCACTGATTACTCTTGGGAAAGATGTATAATTTTTAGGAATTTAAATATTCATTCCTTTTCTTTTCCATCTAAAACTTTACCAGATTAAATTCAAAACCAAAACAACTAATTTAACTAATATCAGAATAATTTCAGTATTTCATCAATTTAATGGTTAAATTGCATGTTTTTTGTTATGTTTTTCCTGTCCAGGACATTGTTAGCTTTTTACACTGGAAACTTACAGTTAATTTGTTCCGAATGAAATACAGCATTTGAAGCCTTTCACAAGTGTATGAGGTGATTGAAAATACCATGGCTTGGGTCAGGCACACCATAGTCTTTAAAGCTTTGCTCTTCGCCACTTTAATGAAGTTTTTGGTGTAGTGCCTAAGGCATTTGACTGCTAACTAGAAGGCTGACAGTTCAAACCCACCTGCCACTCCTCAGAAGGAAGACTGGGCAATCTGCTTCTATAGAGATGCCACCTCAGAAATCCAAAGAGGGGTTGCTATGAGTCGGGATCAACTCAACAGCAATGAGTTTGGTTTTTTTTAGTTTTTTGCACCATCTTTGCCCAGGCAATATGATGTCTGATTTCTTGACTGCTGCTTCTATGGATATTGATTGTGGATCCAAGTAATATGAAATCTTTGATAACTTCAATCTTTTCTCCATTTATCATGATGCTGCTTAGTGGTCAATTTGTGAGGATTTTCGTTTTTTTAATGTTGAGGTGTATTCCATCCTGCAGACTATAGTCTTTAATCATCATCAAAGTGCTTCAAGTCTTCTTCACTTTCAGCAACCAAGGTTGTGTCATCTGCATATCAGAGGTTGTTAATGAGTCTTCCTCCAAGCCTGATGCCTTGTTCTTGTTTATGTAGTCCTGCTTCCCAGATTATTTGCTCAGCATACAGACTGAAAAAGTATGGTGAAAGGATACAACCCTGATGCACACCTTTCCTGATTTTAAACCATGCAATATCCACTTGTTCCATTTGAATGACAGCTTCCTGTCTCTGTACAGCTTCTACATGAGCATAATTAAGTGTTCTGGAATTCCCATTCTTCTCAATGTTATTCATTTGTTATGATCCACACAGTTGAATGTTTTTGCATAGTCAATAAAACACAAGTAAACATCTTTCTGGTATTCTTTGCTTACAGCCAAGATTTGTCTAACATGAGCACCGATATTCCTTGTTCCACTTCCTCTTCTGAATCCAGATTGTGTATATGGAAATTCCTTGCCAATATACTGCTGCAACCATTACTGAATTTTCTTCAGCAAACTTTTACTTGTGTGTGATATTAATGATATTGTTCAATAATTTCCACATCCTGTTGGATCACCTTTCTTTGCAGTGGGAACAAATATGGGTCTCTTGTAGTCAGTTGGCCAGGTAGCTGTCTTCAAAAGTACTTGGCATAGATGAATAAGTTCATTTATGAAGTATGAGTTCCAGCGTGATATCTGTTGGTTGAAACATCTCAATGGGTATTCCATCAATTCCTGGAACCTTGTTTTTCACCAATTCCTTCAGTTCAGCTTTGACATCATCTTCCAATACCATTGGTTCTTAATCATATGCCACCTCCTGAAATAGATGAACATTGACCAGTTCTTTTTGATATAGTGACTCTGTGTATTCCTTCCATCTTCCTTCGATGCTTCCTGCATGATCCAATATTTTGCCCATAGATTCCTTCAATATTGCAACTCAAGGCTTGATATTTTCTTCAGGTCTTTCAGCTTGAGAAATGCCAAGTTTGTTCTTCCCTTTTGATTTTCTTACTCCAGATCATTGCATATTTCATTGCAATAACTGACTTCATCTTCTTGAGCTGCCTTTGAAATCTCTTCAGCTCTTCTATCTTGTCATTTCTTCCATTTCCTTTAGCTACTCCCTGTTCAAGAGCAAGTTTCAGAGTCTCTTATGACTTCTGACATCCATATTGGTCTATGCTTCCTTTCCTGTCCTTTTAATAATCTTTTGCTTTCTTCATGTATGATTTGCTATAATGACTCCCCACAACTTGTCTCATCAGTCATTGGTGTTCAGTGTGTCAAATTTATTATTCAGATGATCTCTAAATCCAGGTGGGATATAATCAAGGTCATATTTTGGCTCTCATGGACTTGTTTTCATTTTCTTCACCTTCAGCTTGAACTTGCATGTGATTGATTGATAGTCTGTTACACAGTCAGCTCCTGGCCTTGATTTGACTAATAATATTGAGCTTCTCCATCACCTCTTTCCACAGATAGTAATCAGTCTGAGTCCTGTGTATTCCATCTGGCAAGGTCGACATGCATAACTGCCATTTATGTTGTAGAAAAAAGTATTTGTTATGAATAAATCATTGGTCTTGCGAAGTTTTATCATGCAATATCCCATGTCATTTATATCACCAAGGCCGTAGTTTCCAGCTACTGGTAATTCTTCTTTATTTCCACCTTTCACATTCCAATTACTGTTGTTGTTGTTGTTATGTGCCATCGAGTCAGACCCGACTCATAGCGACCACTCCTTGGGTTTCCAAGGCAGTATCACTACGGAAGTAGATTGCCCCATCTTCCTTCCAAGGAGTGGCTGGTGGGTT
>NW_006921712.1:4453947-4463993 GCF_000298275.1 Orycteropus afer afer
TCATCCACTTTGGTCTTCTCTTCTTTTCTTGTCTTTTTAGTGATCTCTTGCTTTCTTCATGGATAATGTTCTTGATATCTTCCCATAATTCATATGGTATGAAATGGTAGATATTATATGTTAAATGCTAATAATTCACTTTTGAGTGCATTTTTATTATTTTTCTCTTTTTAAAGATTCATTTTCTTATATCAACAGATAAAGTCTGTTAAATATTAGTGTTAAATTATGTATAACTGGTACTGTTATGTGCCGTCGAGTCAGCCCCGACTCATAGCGACCCCTCCTTGGGTTTCCAAGGCTGTATCACTACAGAAGTAGGATTGTCCAACCTTCCTTCCGAAGAGTGGCTGGTGGGTTTGAACAGCCAGTCTTCTGGTTAGCAGTCAAGTGCCCTAGGCACTATGCTACCAGAGCTCCTGTATAACTGCTAGTAATCTACTTCTTTAAGACTTTAAGCTGTGTGTGGATAGACCTTTCCCATCATGTAATGATAGGTATGTGATTTTTTAAAGCATATTGTGATTTTCTTAAAATTAAAACTATACTTATTATTACAATCAAAAGAAAAAATAACCTTGTTAAATACGTTGGAAAAAAAAAAGGGCACTGTTGACCAATTGTTTAAACATTATTTGATTTCTTAAAGATTGTTTGTTCTCATATGGAAGTAGATTCTTGTCATTGACTCTGAATCTTAGGTTTCAGTATATTGAGAAAGGATGATTGTACAGGATCTTTACTTTCTCTTTTTTTTCCCCTCCTCTTAACTCCCTGATTCAGATTGGAAGTTGTACCAATCAAATGGGTCAAATTGCTATTGTCTCATTTCAAAATTCCAACCCCAAAGTTATTGAATGCTTCAATGTGGAATCTCGCATCCTTTGTATGGTCTACATTCCAGTGGAAGAGAAGCTTAAAGAGCCAAATGCAGCCTCTGATTCTGAAATTGGAGTTGTGCGAGCTTCAGATGTTCCAACTATTTGTTTAGGGACAGAAGAAGGAAGGTAGCATTCCAGTTCTTTGTGTTACAAATAATTATCATCAGCTGTTTTCTGTTAGAAGTAAAATAATGAGGAGCTTATAATGGAAAGTAGTTTAATCTGATATTAGGAAACGTATGTTTAGGAATCATGGGATACATGTGGAAATTTTTAGGGCAAATACACTTTGAAATAGTGAATCGGGTCCATGGAAATTATTCTAGGAAATTCCCAAACAGAAATGGTAATTCTTTAAAATGGAAATAATATTATGGAAAATACCATAATATTTCTTGCTTTAATGTCCATTTCTAATACTGCTTTTAAAAGGACTTATGTTTCAGAATAAAATAAAACTACATACTACTTTATACTCATATTAAACATTGATATAATTTAAAGGAAAATTAAAATTATTTTCCTGATGTGAGGCCCTAGGGTAAATAGAACTAATTTTTTTTTAATTTCTCTTTTAAAGTAAAAGAATGAAATCAAAGTATTAACAGTTTTTAAAATATAAGGAGGAATTAAGATGAAATAAATAAATGTGAAGAATACCCTAGTTCTTTGCATTATGAGCAAATATATTTATTAGTTTATGTTTTTGTCTTAAAGCATTTCCATTTATAAAAGCAGTCAAGGCTCGAAGAAAGTGAGACTTCAACACTTTTTCACTCCTGAAAAATCTACAGTCATGAGTTTGGCCTGTACATCTCAGAAGCTATATGTTGGCCTTGTCAATGGGACTGTTGCCATCTACACAAAAGCAGAAGGTAATTAATTAGTAATATTTGTATGAATTAGTAACATTAGTATGAATTAGTATATTAGAGAGTCTGCATATCAGATTTTATTACTGTTGATCTGTTGTATTTTACTCTGTAATGTGCTTCATATTCCTAGCCTCATTTCCTCTTTAGCCTTAGCATATAACTTTCTCATTCCAAAAAACATGATGTGAAAATAAGATGCTGTCTGTTGAACAAATAAAGATGAAGTTGTTTCAAAAGTCAAACCCCTGGCTGACTCCTTACCATATTCCAGATGATAATTATTTGAATGCACATCTTCTCCTTAAATCTGCTCTCCTCACACTCTTAATGCATTTACTCAAGGCCAGTGAGCTTAGTTCTTCTTTTGATGAAGAAGATTGCAGTCTTCCCTGATAGGGTCCCACATCCAAAATAACAAAACCAAACTCACTGCTATGGAGTCGGATCCAATTCACAGCAACCCCTCCTAGGGTTTCCAAGGCAGTATCACTATGGAAGTAGATTGCCCAACCTTCCTTCTGAGGAGTGGCTGAATATTTAAACTGCCAGCCTTCTGGTTAGCAGTCTAGTGCCTTAGGCACTACGCCACCAGAGCCCCTTAGGCTCCCACATACACCCATCTATTTACCTCAGTGTAGTATTGCTTTTATGAGTCTTTACCAGCTCAAGAAAATTATCTTCCCTTTACCAGTGAAAGCTTTCTACCACCTCTGAATATTATTCCTACTTACCTCAGACATCTGCAGTTTTCTCTAGCTTCTTCAATATCTCCATACCTTTTTGCTGCATATTTAACTAAAAAGTTGAATGAACTCTCATGATAGAAAGGAGCCCTGTTGGTACAGTGGTTAAGTGCTCAGCTACTAACCAAAAGGTTGGCAGTTTGAAACTACCAGCCACTCCATGGTAGAAAGATGAAGCAGTCTGCATCCATAAAGATATCCTTAGAAACCCTGTGGTTCAGTTCTACTCTGCCCTGTAGGATCACAGTCAGAATCGACTCAACAGAAATGGATTTCAATTGATAGAACCTTGCTCAGGCCTACAACTTTCCTTACCAAAAACCAAACTTGTTGCTGTCAACACTATGAGTTCCAGCTCATAGTGACCCCACGGGTTTCCAAGGCTATAAATCTTTTACAGAAGCAGACTGTCTCATCTTTCTACTACAGAGTGGCTGGTGGGTTTGAACCACCAACCTTTTGGTTAGCAGTCAAATGTCTTAACCACTATACCATGAGAGCTCCTTTGAATTAACTTCTTTTTATGAACCAAGTGCAGTTCTATGGAACTTCTATGTTTTATCCCCTTTAATATTCACAACAAACTTCTGAAGCAGAGCTATGCTGCTGCCCAAGAATTTTTCTTCATTTTCCACTCAAACTTGTAGAACATGTATATTACTTGTAGTAGCTCTGCATCTTTTATGAACTCCTTTTCCATATATTTTACTGTGACATTTTACAGCAACTGTTGTTTCAAAGTGGTTTCCTTCTTGCTTAACCAACCTAATGTTACCCACTGCCATAAAGTTGATTCCAACTCATCACGACCCTGTAGAACAGAGTAAAACTGCCCCATAGAGTTTCCAATGCTGTGATCTTTATGGGAGCTAACTGCCACATCTTTCTCCTACAGAGTGACTAGTAGGTTTCAACCTCTGACCTTTTGTTTATCGACTGAGTGCTTAACCATTGTACCACCAGGGCTCCAACCTAATGTTAGGCAAGTCTTATTTCTTGGTTCCTTTCTCTCTCACTGAATAAATGCAGAGATGCCAGATTCAAGCCTAGCTCTCACCCTTCCTTCACTGGCTACACTCTCTCATTAAGTGATTTCTTCCAGCCTCAGGTCTTAAACACTATGACTTCCAAATTCCTACATCTCAATGTGACCTGTCTCTCAAACTTCCTACCCATATGCCCAACTCCCTTTGTGACAGCTCTACTTAAATATTGCAATGCTAGCATTTAATAGGGAGCTCTGGTAGTTTAGTGCCTAAGGCATTTGACTGATAACCAGAAGGCTGGTGGTTCAAACCCCCCAGCTACTCCTTGGAGGGAAGTTTAGGCAATCTATTTCCATAGTCATACCGCCTCACAAAACCAAGGAGGAGTTGCTGTGAGTGGTATCCAACTCAAAGGATCACTTCACTCTTAACATTTAATACAATATGTAGATTTTTTTTTCTCCCCCTCCACTGAATGCCATTCTTCACTTCATCCCCCTCCAATTTAGTAAATACTACCATTAGGCAACTAATAATTCTTGGTTCCTGTCTATATTTTCCTGTCCTCTCTCTACCCCATTCCATCCTCCATCACATTCTTGTTGCCTCCTCCAAAATATTTCCCAAATCATCTCCCCATCTCCATTTTTAACACTTTGGTCCAAATTGGCCTTAACTCCTCTCTGGATTACTGCCATGGCCTCCACGTTTCCTTCTTCCTGTCCTACCAATTCATCCTCCAAATATTTGGTAGTTAGCTTTTTAAACTATAGATAAAGTCAGCCCTACTTCCAGCTTAAAATTGTCCAGTGAGTTCCCAGTATACTTAAATAAAATCCCGATTCTTGTCCCTGGCCTACAAACATGTTATGTTATACCTGCACCTCCCAGTTCACTCCTGTGCTCTGGGTACTTGGACTTGCTTCTGTGATTCATACACACAAAGTTCATTTTCACCTTATCAGATTGCATGAGCTGTTTCCTTTACTTGAAATGTTATTTTGCCCTTGATCTTTGACCTTAGCCGTCACTTCCTCAGAGAGGCATTCCCTGACCTACTCCACCTGACTTACTACAGAAAATTCAAAAGTAGTCTCTCTTCAGTGTTACCTGTTTTATTTTCACCATGACACCTTTGTACTTGTTTATTGCCTGCCTAGCTCCACCTGTACGTAAACTTCCTGAGACAAGGGATTTTGTTTTATTTCTCATTCTGCCTCCATTGTCAGAACAGTGCCTGGCATATAGTAATTGCTCAGCAAATGATAGTGGAATAAGTACTTAACTAATGTTCCCTGTCTCACTCCTTAGCCATCTTGACTTGGTTTATCAGAACCAGTTGATTCCTGGCTTTTCCTGGTTTTATGACATTTCCTTTCCTTTTTCTGTTTTAACTTCTCTGTTTCCTTTCTTCTATTTCCTTGCTGGTCCCTGTATTCTTTGGTTCATACTGTAGATACCCCTAAGGCTCTTGCCTTGGCTTCTTGTGTAGGCTTCATTTTCTTTATTTAACCTCAAAGTTTAAGTTCTCTGTGCATGATTTTTATATCTTCAGTGCTGACCCCTCATATTTCAATTTACCTATTCTTATAATCATTGGAATAGGTGCTGTGGTGGTGTGCTGCCTAAAGCACTAACCAGAAGGTTGGCAGTTCAAACCCACCAGCCACTCCTCTGTGGAAGGAAGACTGGGAAATCTACTTCTGTAAAGATTTACTGCCTCGGAAACCCAAAGGGGGTCACTGTGGGTCAGAATCGACTTGATGGCAGTGAATTTTTTTTTTTTTTTTTTTTTTTAATGTCTCTGTCATTACCATCAAGTCAATTTGAGTCAATTCCATCTCATAGTGAACCCTCTTTGGGTTTCCAAGGTGATATCTATGGAAGTAGATTGCCCAGTCTTCCTTCTGAGGAGTGGCTTGGAGTTTTGTACTGACAGCCTTCTGGTTAGCAGTCAGATGCCTTAGGCACTATTCCACCAGAGCTCCCTTTTTAGATGGACATCCAAAATTCATCTTACTAAGCAGAAACATTCAAGTCCTTCATGGTCCTTCATTCTAAACCGTCCCCATATATATAATCTATCACCAAAGTACTAGCTTTTTCTTTTTTTTAATACCCATTTCCCCTGATCCAAGCTCCTATCAATTCACGGCTGGAGAATTTCAGTAGTTTTCTGGTTGGTTTTCTTGTGTTTAGTTAAGCATTATTTGGTTACCCAGAGGGGAAAAAAAAATCACATTTCAAGCTTTATAAGTAAAATTGCATGTTTTTCCAGAAAAGAACATGCATGCAAATCAAAGACTGGAATTGCAACTAGACACTTCTACAAGGCGGGAGGGTTACTCTGTATCTCTCCAGGACTGTGCAGTCTCAACTTCCATGGGTCCACTTCCTACACTCTTCCGTGGGCCCACTCTCTGCAGCCTGCCCTTTCTGATTCTCTATGCACATGATGGAAGGTGCTCTCCAGCTCCAGCTCTGTATGACCTCCAGGACTCAGTGTCCAGTTTTCTTTACAATCTAAGACAGAATCTGACCATCTAAACTTGCATTAGGTGCCCCTGGGTTAATTGTTATAGGCACAAATATGAGAGTCATACTTCTCACAATCTGTGATATTTTACAAGCAAATAGGTCATAAAAATGCAGTTTGATGGATAGTAGGATGAGAGAAATTAAGGGTGCTAAGAAGATACTTGGTGAGAGCACCTTTTGTGGACTTGGAGCCAAAAGATTTTCTGAAGGATGAGTACAAGTTAATAAGAGAACTTGGTAGAAGAGAGTTCTGAACAATATGTGCAAAAGTCCTGAGGCAAGAGCAATTATGTGAGTTCCCAGAAAAAAAAAAAAAAAGGCATACAATCTGAGAGTCTAGAATACTGGAACTAAGCAGGGACCAATGATGATGGTGTCTGTCTTAAAGGCAGCAGAGAACCATCAATGAGTTTAACACAGAGGAACAGAGTTTACATCATAGAATGAGTCCTCTGGTGGAAGAATACATCATTTCTCTATTGTGCTGGATATAATTTATATTTACAATTAAATACAAATTAATATAACTTTATATGGATACTTATAATTGAAATTGCTGTATGATTTTCTTTTTCTGCTACCTTTGTTAGGGGTTAGTATCACAAACATTTTGCTGGTTTAAGTTGTTTTTTCTGGTTCTGTGGTAGAGATAAATTTCATGGGGATTATTATGAGTTTGAAATTACAATAATTCCAGTCTGATCTAGCAAGTTTCTAAAGTTGGTTTTGGAAATTTATGTCCATTTCGTTATGTGCCATGAATGTATTTGAATTATTTCATTCTTCATAATGCAGTTCTCCTAATTTAGATCAATATTATTCATACCATTGGAATTTCCAGTATTGTTTCATTAGAATATGCTGCCTCTTTAAAAAGAAATTTCTGCCATATGTACAGTTAGAGTCATGTATATCTTCTTGTGTTTTCAATGTGGTTTCTCTTCCCCCTCTTTTGCCTTCAACTAAACTTCTCACAACAAAGTATATTGTAGGGATTTTTTTATAATCTTTATTTTTTTCTATTTTTTAATACATTATTATTACATTTCTGCTTTTACATTTATAATACCTTTTTTTCCCTCAAGAAGCTCTAGTGGCATAGTGGTTAAAGTAGTCAACTGGTATCCAAAAGGTCAGTAGCTCAAGCACACCAGCCACTCTGCAGGACAAAGATGAGGCAATATGCTTCTATAAAAATGTACAGCCTTGGAAACCCTGTGGGGCAGCTGTGCGCTGTCCTAAAGGGTCACTATGAATCAGAATTGACTCAGTGGAAGTGGGTTTTGGTTTTTTTCCTTTTCTTAAATTGATAATGTGATTATCTTTTGAACATCCTGTTTGACTGCATAACTTACTTTATTCCTTTTAAATTAATTCTGCAGGAAATCAGTTTAAGGTGATAAATTGTCATCCCTGTCGGCTTTGTTGTATCCCATAAACTGTGTTATATAGTTTGTTTTAATGCATCTTAGGATGTTTCGATTTGTTTATGGACCTCAGAGATAAGGATAGATGTGGTTTTAAATGTCTTCCTAGATGAGCTTCTCTAGGCAAACAGTGAAATGGACTACGTGTCAGCAACATTTCATCATTGGTGGTGGGAGGACTTGGCCAACTTGAAGCCACACGTCCTTCTTAAGAGGAAAGCTACATAGCTCCAATCAATGTTGTCAAGTCTTTTACTTTTTTAAGAGAAGGAAATTGGGAACTCTGTAGAAAATCCCTAGATTTTTCAACGTTGTTTCCCAATTTTATTAGCATGTGCAGTCCAAAGCAGCTTTGACTAAGGGCTGGATATGGTGTGGGCAGCCACTTGGGAACTTTGGCATTGAGTCAAAATACCCAGGGAGAATTTATCCTGAGGGAGGCAATTTGTTGGCTCAAATTTATAGAAATGTTTTAATGTCTAATGTTGTACTCTTTGTCCCATGGAGGATTTTGAGATGAGAGCACAAGCACGGAGTATCAGTAGAAAGAAGAGCATAGGTCCTCAGAAAACAAAGTTCAACTGTTAGGAGTTATTCCTTAACTGAAATAAAATGTCTGCAGTAGATTATCCCACTTTTTTTTCTTGAGTTCTTGCCTCAAAGGAATATGAATTATCAATATGATAGTGTTAAGTGAGACTAGACAATAGCCTAAGGATACTAAGACCAAAGGAAGTAGATAGAGTTTGTGGTAGTTACATTTGTGTGCCAACTTGGCTGGGCCTGGTTGAGTGGCTGGGCAGCTGGTGATAGTTATTCCCCATGATGAGACTGGCAATCCACTCCATGGTGGGATCTACCACAAGCAGCTGAGTAGCTGCCTTTGGGATGTGGTGTGCTTCCTGTATATAAGGAGAAACCTTGGGAATGGTCTCTAGCTTATGGCAGGCTTGGACCCTGCATGTACCCGTGTCATTGCTGAGCAGCCTGCTATGCTTTGCCGACCTTGCGATTTACAATGGACTTAAGTTAATGGCCTGCCGTGTGGTTTGGTAACATCGTGACTGTGCCTTTTTACTTGTCAACCCTGGGGCTTGTCAGCCTCAGCAGCCAGCAGCTGTGTGAGTGAAGAAGCGCCTCTAGCTCCAGTGGGCCAGGAGCAGGAGGCAGAGCTGGACCCCAAGGTTGAGGGGCTTTCACCTAGAGCCTGGCACTTTGAACTTGGACTTAAAGCCTCCAAATTATAAGAATAAACTCCTTTTTGTTAAGGCCATCCCATTTATGGTATACATTTCTTGTCAGAGCAGCACTAGGTAACCACAACAGAGTTTAAACTAGGTTCAGCAAACATAGATTTTTATGCCACACCATGCACTATAAACATTGTGAAGTTTGGAGAAAATAATATTTCCACTCTGCACTTCTGTATTCTCAAAATAAAACTGAGATTGTAATGTTCAAAGGGTTGTTGTAAATACCAAATAAGATGGTGCACATACAAGTGTGTGTATGTGTTTTATCTGTATGATAACACACAGGTTCTAATGAAGATATTATGATTGAAAGACAGCTCAGTGTCTTTTGGGGCTAATAAATTTCTTTCATCAATCTTTAGCCTAATTGCTGCATAGAAACATCTCCCTTAAAGTTGAATTACAATTTAAAAGTATGCCACAAAATTCAAAACTTGCATAATGGGCTTTTAATGTACCTTAGCTTTAAAAAATTACCATAAATAAGTTTTGTAATAAAAGGTTCAGTGCTCTAAATACAGAACAAATTGTAAGAAGTAAGTCTAGACCTTGTCCTTTTCCTTGAGCAAAGCATTTTTATTTGATTAGGAAGTCAAAAGCATTGGAGGATTAATAATTCAGTTAAAATTGTAAGCATTATGGCATAATGATATTTAATTTGAAAATTGAAGAATTTAATTTTGCATAGGATATGTTATGTTTTGTTAGGTGCCATTGAGGTGATTCCAGCTCACAGCGGCCCTCTGTACAACAGGACAAAACACTGCCTGATCCTGTGTCATCCACACAATCACTGCTGTGTTTTAGTTCATTGCGGTAGCCACTGTTTCAGTCCATCTTGTTGAGGGTCTTCCTCTTTTTCACTGACTCTCTTCTTTATCAAACATGATGTCCTTCTCCAGGAACTAGTCCCTCCTAATTAATAACGTGACCAAAGTATGTGAGATGAATTCTCTCCTTCCTCGCTTATCAAGAGCATTCTGGCTTACTTCTTCCAAGACAGATTTGTGTCTAGCAGGCCATGGTGTATTCATTACATAGGAATATTGAGACATAAACCAAAACCAAACTCACTCCCGTCATGTCAATTTGATCATAGAAACCCCTCCTTGGGTTTCCAAGGCAGTATGTCTATAGAAGTAGATTGCCCAGTCCTCCTTCTGAGGAGTGGCTGGTGAGTTTGAACAGCCAGCCTTCTGGTTAGCAGTCAAATGCCTTGTTGTTGTTACTTGCCATCGAATCAGACCATACTCATAGCGACTCCTCCTTGGGTTTCTGAGGCAGTATCACTACAGAAGTAGATTGCCCAACCTTCCTTACGAGGAGTGGCTGGTGGGTTTGAA
>NW_006921712.1:4464778-4468193 GCF_000298275.1 Orycteropus afer afer
AGTAATTTGAGCTGAAATTAAACCCAATGCCTACTGACTACAATTACTTTGTGCTTAATCACTATGTTAATTTGCCTTACTGAAATGGTATTAATTCTTAGAACCCTAGACATACCTATAACAAAGCAAAAATATCAAAATTGTAAGTGATCTTTTGATTATCTATTTTTTAATATTATCTATGGCCATGTACCTTTGTCCCTGTTTAGCATGGATTATTGAATTTGAATGTAATTAAAAGAAATATTTCCTTTTAAGATGGATCCTGGAATTCTGAGCCTCAAAAAGTGATAAAATTAGGCGTCTTACCAGTTAGAAGTCTACTACTGATGGAAGATATGTTATGGGCGGCTTCTGGAGGACAAGTTTTTATAATCAGTGTCGAGACTCATTCTATAGAGGTAAGTTATTTTAAGTGACAACATAGTGTGGAAAAGATGCCTTTCAAATATATTCCCAATTAATTTCCACAGCTAGGAGTCAAACACAGAGTTTGGCACATAGAAAACACAGGCAGCCTCTTGCTAGTAGCCATGTACTAAAAGAAAATTGCTTCTAAAATTTGTTTAGAAAGGAAGATTAACTAGAACATTCAGGTAATCGTTTTCTAATCATTTGTCCATTGGATTTATTGTCATTGTTTTACTGCTAACAGCAATATATTACTTTAAAAAATATATTCATATGTATGTAAACACAGATAGATGTATCTATAGGCATGTGTGTGTAATAAACCACATGTGGAGCACAGTTATGGATACTTCTTAGACATAACCAAATACATCATGAGATTGATTTTCTGAGTTTGAAGGCTTAGGACCATAGTCTCATGGGAAAATGAATTTAATTGGCTTGGTATGGTTCATAAAGTATATGCTCTACATCCTAATGTGGTGAGTAGTATCTGGAGTCTTAAAAGCTTGTGTCCATCTATCTGTAATGCAGCTATTGATCTTTATTCATCTGGAACTAAAGAGAAAGAACACTGAAGACTCAGAGAAAAAAGTAGTCTACAGGGCTAATAGTCAACATGAACCACGTTATCATCTACTGTTGAGACTAGAAGAACTAGATGGTGCTCCACAATGACTACTGGTCCATTCTAATCAGGGTCACAATAGATGGATCCTGACAGAAAGTGAGAAAAATGTGGAACAGAACTCAAATTCTGAAAACGTCCAAACTTACTGGACCTGTTGAGACTAGAGGATTCCCCAAGACTATTGCCCAGAGATACTCTTTAAACCAAGATTATCCCTCAAGGTCAACTTTTAGATAAATGACATATTAGCTCATAAAATAAAAAATATTACCTGTGAGGTCCTTTGAAAAAATCATCTATATGAGGCCAAATTCTCAAAAATTGCTGTGAAGCAAAGATGAGAAGATAAGGGGGCAAGGAAACTAGAGTATGGGAAATGGTTCAACCAGAATGGAATAAATGAGAATGATGACACGTTGTGAAGAATATAACAAGTATTTCAGTATTTGTGTAGGAAATGTTAAATGGGAACCTAATTTCCTGTATAAACTGTCACACATTAAAAATAAATAAATAAAATGATACGTATGCAAAATGAAAGGAGACATTCAGATAAGCTGCCAAAAATAAGCAAATACAATGGATCTTTACAAATTCAGAAACACACTTAGCTTAAATAATCATATGAAATGTAAGTTTATTAAATGTGCAGGAAACATCAAAAGAAGATGGAAGGAATGCACAGATTCAATGTACCAAAAAGAATTGATCAACATTAGTACATTTCAGGAAACAGCAAATGATCCAGACCCGAGGGTATTGAAGGAAAAAGTCCAAGCTGCCCTGAAGAAATTGGCAAAATCAAGGCCCCAGGAATTGACAGAATATCTATTGAGGTGTTTTAACAAAAGGGTGCAGCATTGGAGGTGCTGACTCGTTTATACCAAAAAATTTGGAAGACAGATGCCTGGCCAACTGACAGGAAGAGATCTATATTTGTGCCTATTCCAAAGAAAGGGGATCCAACAAATTGCAGAAATTACCAAATAATATAATTAATATTGCACACAAGTAAAATTTTGCTCAAGATAATGCAAAAATGGCTGCAGTAGTACATAGATAGGGAACTGTGAGAAATTCAAGCCAGATTCAGAAGAGAGCAAGGAACAAGAGATAACATTGCTGAAGTCATATGGATCATGGCTGCAAGCAAAAAATACCAGAAAGATGTTTACCTGTGTTTTATTGACTATGCAAAGGTATTTGACTTTGTGGATTATAACAAATTATGGAGAACATTATAAAGAATGTGAATTCCAGAACACTTAATTGTATTCATGAAGAAACATTTACATGGGCAAAGAGGCACCCATTTGACCAGAACCATGGAATACTGCATGGTTTAAAATCAGGGAAAGTGTGTGTCATGATTGCATCCTTTCACCATACTTATTTGAGCTGTGGTGGTTAAGTGCTCAGCTGCTAACCACAAGGTTTCTTTGAGCAAACAAACTTATTACTGAGCAAATAATCTGAGAACTGGACTATATGAAGAAGAATGCAGCATCAGGATTGGAGGGAGACTCATTACCAACCTGCCATCAATATTCAGGTGACCTAATGTTCTTACTGAAAGTGAAGATGACTTGAAGCACTTATAGTTGAAAATCAAAGACTACAGCCTTCAGTATGGATTACACTTCAACATAAAACAAAAATGCTCCCAACTGGACCAATAAGGAACATCACAATAAATGGAGAAAAGATTGAAGCTGTCAGAGATTTCATTTTACTTGGATCCACAATCAATGCTCATGGAAGCAGCAGTCAAGAAATCAAATCACGTATTGCACTGGGCAAATCTGCTGCAAAAGACCTCTTTAAAGTATTAAAGATTAAATATGTTACTTTGGAGACTAAGGTGTGCCTCACTCAACCCATGATGTTTTCAGTAGCCTTATATGTGTGTGAAAGCTGGACAATGAATAAGGAAGATCAAAGAAGAACTGAAGCATTTGAATTGTGTTGGCAAAGGATATCGAAAGTTCCATGGACTGCCAGCAGAACAAACAAATCTGTCTTGGAAGAAGTATAGCCCTAATGCTCCTAAGAAGCAAAAATGGTCATATTCTGTCTCATGTACTTTGGTCATATTGTCAGAAGGGACCAGTACCTGGAGAAAAATGTCATGTTTGGTAAAGTAGAGGGTCAACAAAAGGGGAAGACTCTCAATGAAATGGAATGACACAGTGGCTGCAATGATGGAGTCAAGTATACTACAGATTGTGAGGATGGAGCAGGATCAGGCAGTGTTTCCTTCTGTTAGGCGTAGGGTCACTATGAGTCAGAACCAACTTGACTGCATCTAACAACAACAAAAAAAAAATATTTGTCTGGACTGTTCTTTGAAGGCATTTGTTAATTCACCAGGGA
>NW_006921712.1:4468708-4471930 GCF_000298275.1 Orycteropus afer afer
TCACCATGGTTATATCATTTGATAGTCCCACCAGTAGTGTATGAGAGTCCCAGTCTTTCCACATCCTCACCAGCATTTGTTATTTTCTGTTTTGTTGAACTTTGCTACTAGTGCTGGGGCAAGATGGTATCTCATTGTTGTTTTGATTTGCATCTCTCTAATGGCTAATGATTGTGAACATTTCTTCATGGTGTTTGTTGGCTGCCTGAGTATCCTCTTTGGTGAAGTGTCTATTCATGTCTTCAGCCCATTTTTAAATTGGATTATTTGTCTTTTTGTTGTGGAGGTGTTAGAGTTTTCTATAAATTTTAGAGATAAATCCCTTGTCAGATATGTTGTTGTCAAATATTTTTTCC
Organism: Orycteropus afer afer; assembly: GCF_000298275.1. Lineage (NCBI taxonomy): Eukaryota > Metazoa > Chordata > Mammalia > Tubulidentata > Orycteropodidae > Orycteropus > Orycteropus afer. Next base: position 4,469,065 of record NW_006921712.1, read on the forward strand.
CAATCTGTAGGTTCTCTTTTGACTGTTTTGGAGAAGTCTTTAGAAGCACATAAAAATTTAATTTCTAGAAGATCCCATTCATCCAGTTTCTCTTCTGCTATTTGTGCATTTTGGGTTGTGCTTGATAGTCTATTTATGCCATATATTAGGGCCCCTATATTTGTCCCTGTTTTTCCCTTGAGGAACTTTATAGTTTTAGGTTTCACATTTAAGTCTTTGATCCTTCTGGAGTTAGTTTTGTATATGGTGTGAGGTACAGATCTTGTTTCATTTTTCTGCAAATGGATCTCCAGTTTTGCCAGCACCATTTGTTAAACAAACAATCTCTTCCCCATTTAATGGATTTCGGCCCTTTGTCAAAGTTCTTCTTTGGGATCACAGAGTCACACACATTTGGGCAAAGGTGCAAATAGAACTAGGTCTCTGGACTGGAAGTCTTAGGCTCTTTCTTTTGGACAACAAATAGTTTTGCAGTCTTTTATCTGTTTTAATAGTTTCTCCACCCTCCTCAGTGAAGAATTTGCCCCCTAAAGACAGTGACAAAAACAGTCTATTGAAAAATAGCTATCTGGCCACATGAGACGGTTCACAGTAAGAGAAGAAAAAAGAAAACCCAAAAAACTGTCATTTTCAAAAACATGGAGATATAAGCACTTTAAATATTTTGCCCCGTATTTTTATAGTAACTTTTTGTTTGTACTTCTATCTTGATACTTAATACATCACATGTGAAGATTAAGAAATGTTCAATGAAGCATTAAGCAAATAGTTTATGGATGCTAGCACTGTGTGGAGCGCTTTTATAAATGCTGTAAACAACTCTTTGATTTTTTTTTTTTCATTTCTCATCTGTGCCATCAATAATATCATATAGTAGTTATGTATTTCAACATTCAACATTCCAATCCTATCTTAGCCGTTTACTACAAGGTGATCATGAGCCTCAGTTGTTTGATTTATTGAGTAATTCTTAGCTCTCAGGCTGTTTTGTGAATAAAATAAGATAAAAACAAAAGTACCTAGCAAAGAGCACTGTAGTAGTGGTTTTTATTTATTATTAAAATACATGGTATATACAAGAACCAGAAATAACATTTTATTAGTCTATATTTGGTTTCTTTTCACAGAGAAGGAATAGTAATATAACATTTCTTTGAAACATTTCTCCAAAACAATGTATTATTTTTATCATAAATTGTTACCAAAAGACTGACTTAAAGTTGCTGAGCTTCTTATGAAGGTGATTCCAGACTAACATTAAGTTCCCAAAGTGTGACTTTATTATAATCAAAATATTGTTTCCACATGATTTAAATCATTTATATGCTGTATATGTTGAAGACTCAGAGAAAAGTAATATGCTTGGAACCAAATATAAGTTTCCTTTATGTAGTTTTATACCAAAGTAAATACATTTTTATAGAGAAAAGTAAAAATGTGCTTCCTTTTGAAAAAAGTGAAATTCATCACATGATTCCCACAGTGCAGGAGAAGCCACAGTTCACATACTGACACAACTCTCTAGATCTAAAATTGCCATGCATTTCTACCTACTGGGGGTGGTGTGGTGGATGCTGAAAAGAAAGTTTCCAAATACATAATTGAAACAATAATGGAGCCAGTCAGGCTGCACATTTGGAGAGACTCTGAGTGTGTGGCATGTGTCTGGCCTTGGGTTAAGTGGGATGAAAGGTACAAAGTACGTATTGAAATAGCTTTTGGAAGAAAAAGTGTATCCGGATTTTAAATGTCCATAAAGTAATTTTACTATGATGCAATTGTTGGTATAATTAAAAGTTGAGGATGGCCTGGGCTCCAGTCCCAGATCTGACACTTAAAAGCTAGGCAGCACGGTATAGACTATTTAAAGTTGCTGAGCCTTAGTGCTTTATTCATACAACATGGCAGAAATAATGCTTACCTCTGCTTTCTTGTTAGGGTGATTGTTAAGAAGCAATCTTAAAACATGCTAAATTGTCCAATATAAATATGAAAGCTACATTTACCTGGAATTTTTTTTTAAGTAAATTTAGGGTTCTTCTCTTTTTTTTTTTTTTTTTTTCCAACTACATATGGGTTTTTCTACCCTGAGTTTTTACCTTGGGTTTCTTTCTTTTCTTTTTTTAAGTTTTAGAGTGTTAGAAACATGAATGCAGTTCTAAAAGTAGTTTAACATTTAGCAAAAGGCTAATTATTCTGAATTTTTGGCAGGTGCTAAAGTCACAGATTTATTTGTCAGTGCCATGAATTTCACAGGTAGTTTCAGTTTAACTACTACAGTGGTTAAAAATTAAAACCTGTTATTTCTGCTGTTGATTTTCTACAATATACTGTGCTAACCAAAAAAGAGAGAGAGAGAGAGACAGAAGAAACCCCACATGGCTCCCAATAAAAGAGAAAAATAGAATAAAATTCCCAAATATAAAATAGTGAAATCAAACTAATAACATGCCTTAGGCACTGCGCCACCAGAGCTCCTAATAACAGCATAGTGATTTTATAAGTGATTTTTATCTTCCAAATTTATTGGCATAAACGATTAATCATGTGCAGCGCTGCCTCCATTTGTTGAAACATCTCAATGAGTATTCTTTCAACTCCTGGAGCCTTATTTTTGTCCAGTTCCTTCACTGAAGTTTGGACTTCTTCATTCAGTACCATTGGTTCTTGATCATATGCTACCTTCTGAAATGATTGCACATCAATCAATTCTTTTCGGTACAGTGACAGCGTATTCCTTCCATTTTCTTAGATGCTTCCTGTATCATTCAATAGTTTGTCATAGAATCTTTCAGTATTGCAACTCAAGGCTTGAATTTTTTTCTTCAGTTCTTTCAGCTTAAGAAATTCTGAGAGTGTTCTTCCC
>NW_006921712.1:4472405-4482352 GCF_000298275.1 Orycteropus afer afer
ACTGTGCTTCTCCATGGTGTATGGATGTTATCCTATCAGTGACAGCACTGTACTTCAGGATAGATCATGAAACATTCTTTGTGAAGATGAATGCCGCACCATTATTCTTCAATTTGTCATTCCCAGCATAGTAGACCATACAATTGTGTGATTAAAAACCAATCCATGTCATCTCACTGATGCCTAGAATATCAATCTTTATGCATTCCCTTTCATTTTTAACAACTTTCAATATCCTGGATTCATACTTCATACATTCCATATTCCAATTATTAATGAATGTTTGAAGATGTTTCTTCACATTTTGAGTCATGCCTTATCAGCAAATGAAGGTCCCGAAAGCTTTACTACATCCATGTCATTTGGATCATTTCAAATTTGACCTTAAGAGGAAACAGCTCTTCCCCAGTCATATTTTGAGTTCCTTCCAAAAAAGGGGCTCATCTTCTGGCACTATATCAGACAATGTTTCATGGCTATTCATATAGGGTACAGTAATATATCAGACAGTGTTTCACTGCAATTCATAAGGTTTTCATTGGCCGATTTTTTCTGAAGTGGATGCCCCCTCCTTCTTCTCAGTCTTAGTCTGGGAGCTCTGCTGAAACCTGTCTACCATGGGTGACCCTGCTGGTACTTGAAATACCAGTGGCATCGCTTCCAGCCTCATAGCAACACACAAGCCACAACAGGACAAGAACCTGACAGACAAGTGTTGGTTGTCATATATATTTCATTTCTTATAGTTTTTAAAGCCATGGCTATGAATAAACTTGTACAGAGTGAGGGGTCTAGGAGGAGGAGGCCACTGACATTGGCATTTAAGGGTATGGAGAAAAATAGGAGTCCTGATAGAAGTCTGAAGAGGAGAGGGAGTAGCCAGAAAGGAAGAAGATACTAGACTAGGAGAGTGCAGCAACACAGAAACCAAAGTGAGAAAGCATTTTGGAAGCAACATTGGTCATCAAGGTCTGATGAAAAGAGAGGGCAAATAGATAAGTAAGATTTATTAAATATCCCTTGAGACTGACCAAGAAAAATGAGAAAGCTCAAATTACTAAAATCTGTAATGAAAGAGGAGGCAAATATTAGCCCTCAGTATGGATTACACCTCAACATAAAACAAAAATCCTCAGAACTAGACCAGTAAGCAACACATCATGATAAATGGTACAAAGATTGATGTTGTCAGAGATATTGTTTTACTTGGATCCACAGTCAACATCTATGGAAGCAGCTGTCAAGATAACCAGACAACATAGCGCACCAGGCAAATATGCTGAAAAAGACCTCTTTACAGTATTAAAGAGCAAAGATGTCACTTTGTGCCTGACCCAATCCATATTTTCAGTAGTCCCATGTGCATGTGAAAGCTGGACAGTGAATAAGGCAGACCAAAGAAAAATTGATGCATTTGAATTGTAATGTTGGAAAGAATATTGAAAGTTCCATGGACTATGAGAAGAATGAACAAATTTGTCTTGGAAGAAATACCACTGGAATGGAGAATGGCCAGACTTTGTCTCACCTACTTTGGTCATGTCATCAGAAGGGACCAGTCTCTGGAGAAGGATATTGTGCTCGGTAAAGTAGAGGGTCAGCAAAAAAGGGGAAGAACTTCAACAAAATGGACACAGTGAGTGAGACGATGGGCTGAAGTATAACAAGGATTGTGGTAAGGATGATGCAGGACTAGGCATTGTTTCATTCTATTGTACATGGGGTCACTACAAGTTGGAGCTAACTCAGCAGCACCTAACAACAACAATATGCATGTTTCGGTACTAATTAGAAGTCTGCAAAGGAAGGGTGCCAAGTCTAGGAGGAAATAGGAGAGTAGGGCATAAAGGAACTAGTGTTAAGGAGGAATTTACTCAAAGCAAGACAAAAAGATAAAATTGCCACAGATTTTGATAAATTTTCAGGTTGAGGAATGTAAAGTTGAGGGAATGTATGTCTGAGAGCCTCTCTTTGTGAAGTAGGAGGCAAAGTCAAGGGAATCAGTGACAGGTAGGGGGCGTGAGGAAGAGAATGGGAAGGTATGAGGATCAAAAATAGAATAGTGCTAGAATAATCGGGAACACAATCTCAAGCTTCCTGTCTCCCAGGTAAGCACTCTTTCTACTGCACTACACTCCCTGTATGTACTTCAGACATCAGAGATTTTATAAACTTTAAAATGTTTTTGATCTTTGTGCCTTATGAGTCATGTTCTGATAGGGAGTAGGAAATATATTCTATATATAAGAACTAAGTCTCTCAGAGAGATTGCTTTATAACTATGAACATTAATTAGTTCATTTCCATTGACAAATACTTAAATTTTAGATTTTTGAAGTAATTTTTTATGAAGAAATCATATGCACAAAACCAGGCATTTACAAGGTTGAATATAACAAGAACATTTTAGAACTGTGATGGACCTTAGAGATAACAGAAACTCCTCATTTTATAAATGAAACAACAGAAACAAAACGAAACAAAACGAAATGAAACTTACCCAGCCAGAAAGACTAGAGCAGTTCTCTGGAATTTTTTCTCCAAAGCTCTCCATACTCTGCCTAAGATCCTCCACATTTTCTCACATTAAACGTCACATAGAACACTGAAGAGAGAAAACTTTACTCTGGTAGATATATAAGTAAATGTTGAACTAGTACAACACTTGCAGTGATTCAGCTTAGGACAGTTCACTGAACAGTACCTAGCCAGTGCACAGAGACACAGGCACAGTTATATGCTTAATAAACATACTGGCCCCTGGTGCTAGACTTCAGAAAGCACCCCCTCCCTGCACAGCTCCTTTCTTTGGTCTTTTAAATCCCATCTTATAAACATACTGGCCCCTGGTGCTAGACTTCAGAAAGCACCCCCTCCCTGTGCAGCTCCTTTCTTTGGTCTTTTAAATCCCATCTTATAAACATACTGGCCCCTGGTGCTAGACTTCAGAAAGCACCCCCTCCCTGTGCAGCTCCTTTCTTTGGTCTTTTAAATCCCATCTTATAGACCCAGCTACATCCATTTTTTCTTTTCCCCAATGAAAAATTAAAAGGATGCTATGCCATTCAAAATGATATCTCACATCCAATTAAAATAGAAATTAATATAGTCACTTTCAGTTTAGCTCATTTAATTCTGTACAGCATGTTGGTATATTATTAAAAGTTTAATTCAGTGAACTGTTTCTATGTGTCAGTTCTATGCCAGATTCTGCCAGAAACTAGGTATAGAAAGATTAATAAGCACAATCTTGTCAATAATTTAGTTGATTATAAAGTCTTTCCTCTTGTTTCGACAAGTTGTGCAACAGCTTTTTTTTATTTTAAGAGCTTGTTTTACGTTCAACATAACACGTACATTTAGTTCATTCCCCATTTACCATGTCCAACCCTAACCCAGTCTCCTCCCCTCCCTACCCTGTAACTCTCCCCCTGTACCCCTCATATTTATGCACTCCTATTTGTCCTGCATTTCCTCAATTTGAATGTTGGTCCACTGGTGTCCCATGGTCTATTGCTCTAAGGGATGTATTACCATAGAGTATGTGGGTATGTTAGGAGCTCTTGTAGCATAGTGCTTAAGGCACTTGACTGCTAACCAGAAGGCAGACGGTTCAAACCCATCAGCCACTCCTTGGAAGAAAGGTTGGGCAATCTACTTCCATAGTGATACTGCCTCGGCAACCCAAGGAGGGGCAAGTCATGCTGGACTGAGTGGTCTGCGTGTATACCTTTTTAACTATTGGGCTGAGAGCCCGCCCCTGGAGGTGTGTTTTATTCCAGGCGCGGAATGTATTCCAGGGCCATAGTATTGGAAGTCTCGCCAGATTTTATCTGACCAGTAATTCTGATCACTATTGAGTTTTTGGATTTTGTTCCACATTTTCCTTCCCACTCTATCCAGGATCTCCAGATTTGATCCTTTCCTGAGTGGCTGGCATTGGTAGCCAGGCACCATCTAGTTCTTCTGGTCTCGAGGGCAATCGTGTCCTATGGCTTATTGCTTCCAGATGCCCTTGTTTTTTTGTTTGTTTGTTTTATTTTGTTTTGCATTCTTCTTTGCTTCTGATGCTAGGACACCGTTAGCTGCATCTTAGATGGCAGCTTGAAAGCTTTTAAGACCCCAGTCGCTACTCACCAATGTAAGATGTGGAGCAAGGCTTTCATGTATTTTATTGTGCCAGTTGAGTCTGATGTCCCCCAGTACTATGGTCCTGAGATGGTAGATCTATTGGATCTCTCTCCCACAGTGTCTGGTTGTCTGTGAGGGATTACTCTGTTTCTGTCTTCAATTGTTTCGTAAGGACTGCAGGTATTTTGTATCACTGGTGTCTGTGCAAGATTAGCCTCAGCTGAATCTGTCCTTGGTCTAGAGTATATTTCTGTTCACTGACCCATTTGATCATCTCAGATGTTTATGTGTTTATCTGTATAGCCTAGTGTTTGATGTTAATGGCAATGCGGTGTTGTGAACACATTGGTTGGTATTAGTATCTGTCATATATATCTCTTATGTGCACAATTCATGGTCCTCCCATTTCTTAATGTTATCATGGTGGTCATAGATCCTTCCCGTATATCCCTCTCCCTACCCATGTCAGCATATAGGCCCCAACTAGCCTGAAATTAATCTCTCCCCTCCCTCCCAATCCCAGTAACCTACTAAGTGAGTTCTCTTTCCCAAGCAAACTCTTCTCTGTCTTTTTACAGTAGTGGGCTCATACAGTACTTGTCTTTCTGCGATTGACTTATTTCACTCAAAGTAATGTCCTCTAGGTTCATCCATGTTGTGAGATGATTCACATATCCCTCATTGTTCTTTAATGTAGCATACTATTCCATTGTGTCCATATACCATAATTTGGTTATCCACTCATCCGTTGATGGGCATTTAGGTTGTTTCCATCTCTTTGCTATGGTGAATTGTGCTGCGATGAACATAGGTATACATATGTCTGTTCGTGCACTCTCTCTCACCTCTTTAGGATATATTCCTAGTAATGGAATTGCTGGGTCAAATGGTACTTCTATTTTCAGTTTTGTAAGGAAACGCCATACTGTTTGCAACGATGGTTGTACCATTTTACAATCCTACCAGCAGTGCACAAGAGTTCCAATCTCTCCACAACCTTGCCAACATTTGTTACTTTCTGACTTGTTGAACTTTGCTATTATTGCAATAATATTATTGCAATGATGATACCTCATCATTGTTTTGATTTGCATCTCTCTAATGATTAATGATCACAAGCAATTTCTCATGTGTTTGTTGGCTGCCAGTATATCTTCTTTGGTGAAGTGTCTGTTCAAGTCTTTTGCCCATTTGTGAATTGGGTTATTTGTCTTTTTTGTGTTGAAGTGTTGAAGTTTTCTATAGATTTTGGAGATAAGTCCTTTATCAGGTATGTCATAGGCAAATATTTTCTCCCAATCTATAGGTTCTTTTTTTACCCTTTTGACGAAGTCTTTCAATACACACAAGAAATTAATTTTTAAAAGGTCCCAGTCATCTAGTTTCTCTTCTATATCCTGCATGTTCTCGGTTATGTTTGATAGTCTATTTATGCCATAAATTAGGGCTCCCAGATTTGTGCAACAGCTCTTAGGTCAGAGATGTAAGCTGATTTTTTTTTCCTATAAAAACTAAAAAAACAACTCATTACCATCAAGTCAATTCCAACTCATAGTGACCCTCTTTGGGTTTCTGAGGCAGTAAATCTTTATGGAAGTAGATTGCCCAGTCTTCTTTCCATGGAGTGGCTGGTGGGTTTGAACCACCAGCCTTGTAGTTAGCAGTCAAATGCCTTAGGCACTACGCCACCGGAGCTCCTAGTAGGGTTTTTAAGTACACTATTTCAAGGTAGAGTATTACACAGGATTTTAATCTGTTGTAAATGTCAAGAGCTTATTTGGAATGATATTTCTTTGCACTATGTCATTAAGACCTATCCCCATCTCTCACTCATTTCCTCCAATCCCTAATAGGTAGTAATAGCAGCAACGGATGTTTCTTGCCACCCAGCAACCCTGTGCAAGTATGTGAGGTGTTAGTAGCACAAATGAATCGATCACAGCCCCTGCCATGAAGAGCTCCAAATGTCAGGCATACATATGAGAAAACAGATTAGGGCATCAGATAGCATGTTTAAGGGACCCAAACAAAAGTACTTTGGGGGTTATCTGTAGACCAGGGTTATAAGGATAAAAACGTAGGCATTAACTAGGCCTGGAAGTTTGGGAAGGACTTGGTCAAGTAGAGAAACAAAAGACAGCTCTTCCAGGGGAACTGAAGTTTGGAAGTGAGAATGCAAATTCAGAGAAACATGGGAAACCCAGATTTTGAAGTTTTTCCCTGCAAAAAGTGTTCAGAGCAATTGCGTCCAGGGAAGACCACATATGCAAAGCAAGGGAGACGAGACAATTAATTCTGTGGGTAGCAAGAATTTATGGAAAGTTTTAAGAAGGGAATAATGAGGCTCTATGCCCAGAATCAAATGGGAAATGACTGGCGTCCTTGAGCAATTGCAGAGTTTTTAGTTCCCGGATACTCCCATTGCTCACCCCCACTTCCCTCTTATTTTCCTATTTTGCCAGCCTACACAATGGTCTTGTGTTAGTTTTAAACACAACTCTTTTCTTTCAGTCATTCCTTAATGGGTTTTGAGTCCTTTTGCGTGCTTACAATGGCTCTCTTTTCAAAGTTGTAGCTTTCTCAGCTCACACGGATGCTGTGATAATTGGAAAATTTTAAGTTCTGTATAGTACACTGATCTGCTTGATAAAAAGAGAAATTTAATTGCTAGTGTCATTTTCTCACCTACCAAGAAATGTCTGTAGTTTTAGAGTAATAATTTCAATTATGTTTAGATCATTGAAAGTGCCTGGTAAATAGCCCTACAGTTCAAATAGGACACTTCCTGGTTAGTACAAATTTGTTGTTGTGGTGGTGGTGGTGGTTATGTGCTGTGGAGCCATTTTTGACTCATAGCAACCCTATGTACAACAATAACAACAAGAAAAAAAAAACACTGCCCAGTCCTTACCAGCCTCATGATCCCTATACCTGAGCCCATTGCTGCAGCCACTGTGTCAATCCATCTTGTTGAGGGCCTTCCCCTTTGTCATTGACCCTCCAGTTTACAAGCATAATATCTTTCTCCAGAGAATGGTTCCTTCAAACAACATGACCAAAGTAGGTGAGACAAAGTCTGGCCATTCTTACTGCCAAGGAGCATTTCTGGCTGCACTTCTTCCAGGACATGTTTGTTTGTTCTTTTGGCAGTCCAAGGTACTTTCAGTATTCTTCACCAACCCCACAACTCAAAAGTATCAGCTCTTCCGCCTTCCTTATTCATTATCCAGCTCTCACATGTATATGAGGCAATTGAAAATACCGTGGCTTGGGTTAGGCACATCTTAGTCTTCAAGGAGATATCTTTGCTCTTCAGTACAAATTACACAGCATAAAACTCCAATATATGGTTCAAGGCACCTGTTTGAGCAGACTTTGTGGCACAGTGTTGTGAGCTACAGGTACATTCTCCACTTATTCCCATCCATTACTTTCTTGTTGATTTTCTCAGAATCAGCTTGAGGCCCACCAAGAAGAAGGCATGGTGATCTCTCACATGGCAGTGGCTGGCGTTGGGATTTGGATAGCTTTTACAACTGGATCCACACTTCGCCTGTTTCATACAGAAACACTTAAGCATCTCCAGGACATCAACATAGCCACTCCTGTTCATCATATGTTGCCAGGTAATTAGATTTGTATTGTGTTTTAATGTGCTATGTTTCTCAGCTACATCTTGCACCTTTTGTTTCACTGAGATGAGTAGTTTATGGGCAAGTATACATTTTTCTAAAATTCTAAAGCCACTCAGAGAATCTTGCTACTGGTCTTACTTCCCAACCACTGTTACCACTGATAAAATGATGTTGATAACAGAGATCACTTCATTCACCAGGGCTCCCAAACCAAAACCAAAACCATTTCCATGGAATCAATTCTAACTCATAGCAACACTTTAGGACAGAGTAGAACTGCCCCATTGGGTTTCCAACACTGTGAATCTTTACAGAAACAGATGGCCTCATCTTTTTCTCATGTAGTGGTTGATGGATTCGAACTTTCGACCTTTTGCTTACCAGCCAAGTGCTTTGACCACTATGCCACCAGAGGTCCTTTTTGATCACAGGGTCCCACATTTTCCTTCTTCACCTAAACCAAACTCACTGCCATTGAGTTGATTCCAACTCATGACAACACCCATTTGTTTTCCAAGGCTGTAAATCTTTATGGAAGCAGATCATTTCATCTTTCTTCCACAGAGTAGCTGGTGAGTTCAAACCAGGGACTATTTGGTTAGCAGTCAAATGCCTTAACCACTACACCACCAGAGCTGCTTTCCTTTTGCACTAGGCCCTGCAAAATTATGTAACTAGTCTTAATGCTAGGGCCTTACTCTATTGATTTAATTGGTCTTAAGTAATGTTTAATTGGTCAGTATTAAAAAAAAAAAAATTCCCAAGAGGATTTTAAGACAATTAGAGCTGAGAATCATTAATCTAGACTATGCATTTACCGAAAGGAGTGCTGGTGGTACAGTGATTAAAGCATTTGGCTACCAACCAATAGATTGGAGGTCCAAATCCACCAGCCACTCCCTGGGAGAAAGATGACACTGTCTTCTTTCATAAAGATTTACAGCCTTGGAAACCCTTTGGGGTGGTTCTACCATCTCCTAAAGGGTCACTTGGCGCTCTAGTGTCACAGTGCCTAAGGCATTTGACTGCTAACCAAAAAGTTGGTGGTTCAAATCCACCAGCCACTCCGCAGAAGGAAGACTGGGCAATCTACTTCCATTAAGGTTTACCACCTCAGAAACCCGAAGGGGTCGCTATGAGTCAGAATCCACTTGATGGCAGTGAGTTTGGTTTTTTGGTTTTGATGCAGGGTCACTATGGGTCATAATTAACTGGATGGCATTGTGTTATGCAGTTAGCATACATGTGATATACTTAGAAGGAAGCAAACATGATTAGGATTGAAATTTTCATTCTGATAAAGGCCAAAATATCTCCCAAGTAGGGTTTTATTGACTCCATAAACAGTCGATGGCTAGAAGTAGAGTTGGGAGGTACATGACCACAATGTTGATTGGCCAAGTAACCATGGAAAACTGCCATAACCTTTTTGGTTACTTTGATTTTTCCGTCTCTAAAATTAATAGAAAAATACTTTTCTCCAATTTATTTCAAAAAAAGTTTTGTGGAAAGAGATATTTAGAAAAACATATTGTGTAAGAGCTATGTACATTCTGCAGTTTTCTGTTACAGACTAATTTTAGAGCCATGGTTGCTTATTAAAAGTAAAGGTGTTACATGACATAATATGAAAATTGGGAGTCTTAGCATATCCTTTGAAATGGTCCATGTGTTCAGCTGATCTGACATTTCAAATGAAACTTATGTATTGTTTTCTGTTTTGTTTTTTTTTTTGAAAAATGACTTCATATGATTACATTTTGAATATATTTTTCTATTTTTAAAAAGGAGCCTCTTGTTTAAAGAGGAGTCCTGGTGGAGTATTTAAACAGAAAATAAACGTCACCATAAGCTTTGTGCTTATTTATTTCTGGATATAACCATTCCTGAGAGAAGTGGATCACTGTCCACCTGAAAATAGCTGCCTAATTCATTCTCTAGAAAGTAATTCAGTATTTTTTCAAATACATCTAAAACACTGTCATTTAGTAATTAGACCACTGCATATAGTGAGCGCATCATGATGGTGGCAGTTTAATCCTAAGATATATTTCAAATAAATCTACCATGCCTTTCCATGATGAAGGTGATGAGTCATTATCCTTTGAAGTGAGTAAAGAAAAAAGAAAAATACTAAGAGTCACTGAAGGCTTAAAAGCAAAAGTTTCTAATTTAATTTTA
>NW_006921712.1:4483067-4509934 GCF_000298275.1 Orycteropus afer afer
TTATTCAGTTTGTTGGCCTGCATATTGTTTGGCTGAAAGTTGATCTCTGGGGGTAGGCTGAAGGGTGTCAAGGGCCATTGATTTAGAGGCTTCATCAGTCTTATCAGCCCAGTAAATCTGTTCTTTTTTATATAATTATGAATTTTGTGCTACATTTTTTTTTCTCCCCTTCTTTTCAGGACCTTTTATTGTGATCCTGATCAGAGCAGCCTGTTGTGATAGCTAAGTACAATCTAGTTCTTCTGATCTCAGGGTAGTAGATGCTATGGTTCACATGATCCATTAGTCTTTTGGACTACTTGTTTCCATGAGTGTTTGATTTTCTTCACTCTCCTTTGCTCCAGAAGGGAAAAGACAATCATTCATCTTAGATAGCCACTCGCAAACTTTTAAGACCCTAGTCTCTACTCACCAAAGTAGAATGTACATAGACCAGTGGAACAAAATTGAGAACCCGGAAGTAAATCCATCTACCTATGGACACTTGATCTTTGACAAAGTGCCAAAATCCATTAAATATGGAAGAGATAGTCTTGCTAACAAAATAGTACTAGCGAAGCTGGACGTCCATTTGCAGAAAAATGAAACAGGATCCATATCTCACACCATATACAAAAATGAACTCAAGATGGAACACAGACCTAAATGTAGAACTTAAACTATATACACCACCAAAGAAAAAATAGGAACAAACTTAGGACCCTAAAGTAAGACATAAATACGTTATCAAATATAACTAATAATACAAAAGCAGAAGATAAAACTAGATGACTGGAACCTCCTAAAAATTAGATACTTATCAAAAGATTTCACCAAAAGAGTAAAAAGAGAATCCACAGACTGGGGAAAAAAATTTGGCAACAACATGTCAGAAAAGGGACTAATCTCTAAAATTTACAGAAAACTTCAGCACATCAAAAGATTTCACCAAAAGAGTGAAAAGAGAACCCATGGACTGAGAAAAACAAATTGACAGCGGCACACAGGATAAGGGACTAAGCTCTAAAATTTAAAGAAAACTTCAACACCACCTCAGCAACAAAAAGAAAAATAACCCAATTAAAAAATGGACAAAGGACATGAACAGACATTTTACCAAAGAAGACATTCAAGCAGCTCACAAACATGTGAAGAAATGCTTGCAATCATTAGCCATTAAAACTCCATTGCTGTTGAGTCAGATCCAACTCATAGCAACCCCTCCTTGGGTTTCCAAGGCAATATCATTACAGAAATAGATTGCCCAACCTTCCTTCTGAGGAGTGGCTGGTGGGTTTGAACTGCCAGCCCTCTGATTAGCAGTCAAATGCCTTAGGCACAACAATGGGTTTCCAAGGCAATATCATTACAGAAATAGATTGCCCAACCTTCCTTCTGAGGAGTGGCTGGTGGGGTTGAACTGCCAGCCCTCTGATTAGCAGTCAAATGCCTTAGGCACAACAATGAGATATCATCTCACCCCCAGCATTAATAGGAAACTTAAAAAAATAAAAAAGCAAATGCTGGCAAAGGTGTAGAGAGATGGGAACCCTCATATACTGTAGGTAGAACTGTAAAATGGTACAACCATTAGGAAAAATGATATGGCACTTCCTTAAGAAGTTGGAAATAGAAATATCACATGATCCAGCCATCCCACTACCAGATATGTATCCTATCGAAATAAGAGCTGTGGCACGAATAGATAAATACATACTCATGTTTAATGCATCACTATTCACAACAGCAAAAAGATGGAAACAACCTAAATGACCATCAATGGGTGAATGGATAAATAAACTATGGTACATACACACAATGAAATACTATGCAATGGTAAAGAATACCATTCTGATGAGTCTGTGAAACATTTCTTAACATGGACGAATCTGGAGGACATTTTGCTGAGTGAAATTAGTCAATCACGAAAGGACAAATGTTATATGAGACTACTTTTATAAAAAGTCAGGAGAAGGTTTTCACACACAAAAAAGAAACATTTCTTGATGGTTACCAGAGGTGAGAGGGGAAGGAAAGGTAAACCACTAAGTAGAGGTTAGTCACATGTTAACACGGTGAAGGAGAAGGCAATAAACAATGAGGGGAGGTCAGCAAAAGAATTATCAAGGCAAAGGAAGACACTGTCAGGAATGTGAGTTAAAAGCAACAGAAGTAAATACTAATACATACACAATCCTGCATTAACGGTAGTAACAGTAAGCTGTGAGTCGATATATAGATAGACATGTAAGCTGAACAGGCATGGGAAGGAGAATGGGACTACTATACCCATGAATATATATAGATTCAACAGAGGATATGTCTACATTTATGTTTACATAATCTGCAGATATATCCATGACTATCATACAGTGTTGTTGTTAGTTGTTGTCAAGTCAGTTCCAACTCACAGCAACTTTATTGACAACAGACAGAAATACCACCTGGTCCTGTGCCTTCCTCATAATTGTTTCCATGCTTGAGCCCATTGTCACAGCCACTGTGTCAGTCCATCTCACTGAGGGTCTTCTCTTTTTTTTTTTTTTTTCTTTTTGCTGACCCTCTACTTTACCAAGCATATATTCTTCTCCAGGGATTGGTACCTTCTGACAACATGACCAAGACTGAGAAATGAAATCTGGCCATTCTCGCTTCTGAGGAATATTCTGGCTGTACTTTTCCAAGACAGATTTGCTAATTCTTCTAGCAGCCTAGGGTACATTCAGTGTTCTTTGCTTGCACCACAACTCAAATGCATCGATTCTTCTGAAGTTGTCTTTATTCATCGTCCAATTCTAGCAGGCATAAAAGCTTTTAAAAATATCATGATTTGGAAGGAAAGGTTTATAAATGGAACAAAACTTTCTTTTTGGGTTACCTGGGTGGGAAGGAAGAGGAGGGAACACTGCTAGATAGGTATAGACAAGTATTGATTTGGGTGAAGGGAAGGACAGTGTACCAAATGTGAGTGATCAACATGGTGGCATTGAGGAAGAGGAAGGCATAAAGAGGTATATGGGAGATACAGACAACAAAGATGAACCCTTCACCACATACAGTATTGTGTTGGCAGTGACGGCAGACATTGATCTATGGGTGGATAAATGAGTGGACAGGCTGAATGATCAGGTGTGTCTATGAAGGGGCATGTGCCCATGACCATGCATAGGGTTGGCGGACCATGTCTCTACAAGCTTATTTGTATGTGCTATAATAATGGCCAGGTATGTAGTAGAGCTGACAAGGAACAAGGTTATGGTGACTTCTTGGCCACAGCCAGCTCCCCAGAGGGAGCAAGTAGTTGGACCTGTGGGCTCAGGACCATGGCCACAGGCCACATCAAGCTCATTGGCATAATGACATTGTTCCACATCCTACTTTGGTGAGTAGTGACTGGGATCTTAAAAGTTTGCAAGCGGCCATCTACATGCAACAATGTGTCTCTCCTCATCCAGAACAAAGAAGAATGAAGAAAAACAAAGAAGCATGGAAACAATTAGTCCAGGGGACTGGTGGGCCATGCAGTTCTCAGCCTATATGACCATGGACTAGATAGTGCCCGGCTACCACTGTCAGCCACTCAGAGGGGGATCTGTGTAGGAGATCCTGGATAGAGTGGGAGAACAATGTGGAACAACACTCAAAATTATAAAAAAAGGAAAAAAGAAAGACCAGGTTTGATGGTCTGATAGAGCCTGGTGAAACTCCTGAGACTATGGCCCCTAGCTGCCCTTCAGGTCTGAAATTGAACTTACTCCTGTGACTTCCAGCTAAATAATACACAGGCCTATGGGCTGAAGATTTACATCATTTACGCTCTAGTAGTGTAGTGCCTAAGGCATTTGACTGCTAACCAGAAGGCTGGCGGTTCAAACCCACCAGCCACTCCTTAGAAGGAAGGTTGGGCAATCTACTTCCGTAGTGATACTGCCTCGGAAACCCAAGGAGGGGTCGCTATGAGTCGAGTCCGACTTGATGGCACATAACAACAACAAGCTATGCTTCTTAGAGAGATCAATCATGGGAGAACAAAAGGGCAGTGTATGCACAGGGAGATAGCTCAAGGGGTAGGAGTGCATGGAAAGGAAGAACACAAGGAAGAGTAACTATGGGGGGGGGGAAGTAGGAAGAGAGCTATTACATTGTGGGAAATTGCAGTCAATGTCATGAGACAAAATGTGTATGAACTGTTGTATGGAAAACTAAATTTTCTCTGTAAACTTTCACCCAAATCACAATAAAAATTAAAAATATATACATATCATGACGTTAGGTGCACCTTAGTCTTCAAAGTGACATCTTTGTTCTTTAACACTTTAAAGAGTTCTTTTGCAACAGCTTTGCCTGATGCAGTATGTCTCTTCATTTCTTCCCTGCTGCTTCCATGGGCATTGATGGTGGACCCAAGTAAAAAGAAATCTTTTACAATTTCAATCTCTTTTCCATTTATCATAATGTTGCTTATTGTTCTGGTTGTGATTATTTTTGTTTTCTTTATGTTGAGGTGTAATCCATACCAATGATTGCAGTCCTTGATCTTCATCAGTAAATGCTTCAAACATTCTTCACTTTAAACACTCTGGGTTGTGTCACCTGCATATCAAAACAACAACAACAACAACAAAAAGCAAACCCACAGCCATCGGATCAGTTCCAATTCATAGTGATCCCCATATGGTTTCCACACCTGTAAATCTTTATGAAAGCAGGCTGTCTCATCTTTCTCCCATAGATCTGCTGGTTGGTCCGATAGCAGGTTGTTAATGAATTTTACTCCAATCCTGATGCTACATTTTTCTTCATATAGTCCAGCGTCTCAGATTACTTGCTCAGCATACAGACTGAATAAATGTGGTAAAAGGATACAGCCTTAACCCACACTTTCCCTCATTTTAAACCATGCAGTATCCCCTTGTTCTGTTTGAGTGACTGCCTCTTGGTCTATGTACAGGTTCCTCATGAGCACAATTAAGTGTTCTGGAATTCCTGTTCTTTACAATGGTGTCCATAATTTGTTATGATCCATGCAGTCGAATGCCTTTGCATAGTTAATAAAGCATAGCTAAACATGTTTCTGGTATTCTTTGTTTTCAGCTGGATCCATCTAACATCAGCAATGTTACCCCTCTTTCCACATTCTATTCTGAATCTAGCTTGACTTTATGGCAGTACGCTGTCAGTGTACTGCTACAACCATTTTGAATTATCTTCAGCAAAATTTTACTTGTGATATTCTGACATCCACTGTAGTCTTTTCTTCCTTTCCTGTCTTTCTTAATGCCCTTTTGCTTTCTTCATGTACGATATCATCCCAGAACTTGTGATCTTCGGTCATTGTTGTTCATTGCATCAAATCTGTTCTTGAGATTGTCTCTCAAATCAGGTGGGATATACCCAATGTCATATTTTGACTCTTGTGGACTTGTTTTAATTTTCTTCAGCTTCAACTTAAACTTGCATACGCGCAATTGATTGAACAAGCCCCTGACCTTGTTCTGACTGATGATATTGAGCTTTTCATCATCTCTTTCCACCTATGTAGGCGATTTGATTCCTGTGTATTCCATCTGGTGAGTTCCACATGTATAGTCACCATTTATGTTTGTTTGAAAAAGGTATTTGCAATGTATAAGATGTTGGTGAGTTCCACATGTATAGTCACCATTTATGTTTGTTTGAAAAAGGTATTTGCAATGTATAAGATGTTGGTCTTACAACATTCTATCATGTGATCTCTGGTGTCATTTCTATAATGCAGCATACCAGGGGCAAAGTTATGAAAACTTCTTAGCCATAACCGAAACCTTTCAGAGAATGAGTCCCTGGCCCAGGGGGCTCAGGACCATAGTCTCAGAAGACAAAGATCAATTGGCACAACATAGTGCACAAAGAAAATATTCTACCTCCTACTTTGGTGAGTAGCCTCTGGGGTCTTAAAAGCTTATGAGTGGCCGTCTAAGGTGCAACTATTGGTCTCTCTACATCCAGATCAAAAAAGAGTGAAGAAAATCAAAGACATATGGAAACTTAGTCTAAATGACTAATGGACCATACAATCCCCAACCTCTAGAAAGGACCCTTAGACCAGAAGAACTAGATAGTGCCTGGCTACCACTACTGATCACTCTGAACAGGATCACATTACAAGTTCCTTGATAGAGGATAAGAAAAAAATGTGGAACAAAAACCCAAATCATAAAAAAGACCAGGTTTTCTAGTATGATAGAGACTGGAGGAATCTGCAAGACTATGGCCTTTAGTCAACTTTTGGACCTAGAACTGAATTTACTCCTGTGGCTCAATTTTCATCCAAACAATAGACAGGTCAACACAATGAACTGTGACATCAGGGAAGCATGAATTCCTTAGAACAATCAACTCTTTGAGATCAAAAGGGCAGCATTTGCCCAAGGACAAAGTTCAGGAGGCAGAGAGTGTTTGGAAAGAAGGAAGAAACACAAAGAGGAAATTGGATGAGTGAAGTTACGTTGAGGAGATTGGAATCAATGACATGAAACAAAATGTATATAAATTGTTGAATACAAATCTGATTTGCTCTGTAAATGTTTACCCAAATCACAAATAAAAGTTTTTCTAAGAAAATAGGATATAGAACATTGTCTTCGTGGACTATGTTATGCCTATTGACCTAGATGTCACTCAAGACTGTGGTCTTAAGTTCCTAAACCCAGTGACTCATCCCCTCAAGGTATTTGTTTATGGCTAAGAAGTTTTCAGAACTTTACCCCCTGTATGCTCTACTATATCCTTGGATATATTTGAAGCACAAATACATATATAGAAATATATAAGGCCAAACATACATAAATATATATATGAGTATATATATATATATATATACTCATGTGAGTATACACATTCACCTTCCCACATCTGTTTAGCTTGCATGTCTACCTATGTATCTGCTCATGGATAGTGTTTATTATTACTGTTATCACAGGATTGCAAACAGAAGCTACGTTTGGATTAAACCATTCTCAGTCAGTATCTTCTAAATGATGATTAGTTTCTTACTAAACTGCTTTCCAACAGAAGAAGCTAGACTGGAAACAGGAATTTAATGCAGAGTTTGTGCTTTGATATGGGAAACAAGAGAAGAAAGTAATGCAGAACCCTAGGAGTTGGCCCTGTAGGTTGGGCTGTGGCTGTGCACAGCAGGAGGCTCTGGGCAACGCATTTACACAGCAAGCAGGGAATATAGGGGAAGAGGAGCCTGGAAATGGAATTCACGTGGTGGTGGGGGGATGATAAGTGCAGTTTTAGCCTCCCTTACAGATTCACAAAAATCAATGAGGAAGTCTATGTTAAACAGTCAAGTCAGATTATTCATGGTCTTGCAAGGAATGCCAGAGAACTGCTAAGAACAAGAGTCTCAGTGGTTTCTTAAAAAGATAATTTACAAAGGGATTCTTACCAGTCCAGGATTGGAATTAGGTTTATAACATGAATAATTTATGAGTCCAAAACCACTGCCATTGAATCAGTTCTGACTCATAGTGACCCCCACTGGGTTTCCAAAGTGGAAAATCTTAACAGAAGTAGATTGCCCAGTCGTCTTTCCACAGAATGGCTGGTGGGTTTGAACTACCAACCTTCTGGTTAGCAGTCAAATGTCTTAGGCCCTGCGTTAACAATTCAGGATTAGATGCAGCAGGCAGGCTGCAGTAGCTTTTAATTATGTGCCCGGGCATGTGGACAGAACACAAGTTTCAAACAGTTGTGCACTAAAACTTTTGGTATCTTTTTTTCTCTCCTCCCTCAGAGAGTAAGTTGTGACAACAGAAGCTTTCTTTTTTTTTAGTCTTGCACTGCATAGAACTGTGCTCCATAGGGTTTTCAGTCATTGATTTTTTGGAAGTAGATCACCAGGCTTCTTCTGAAGCAACTCGGGGTGGACTTGAACTTCCAACCTTTTGGTTAGCAATTGAGCACATTAACTCTTTGCACCACCCAGGGACTCCAATGCCTAAGAATGTTAAACCACAGTGAGAAGAGAGTACAGAATAAGAGAAAGGAAAGAAAGCCAAGAGAATTACAGGGAGAGCAGAGTAGAAGAGAGAACTATATTAATGTAAAGTCAGAGGGGCCAAGAGAGGACAGAGCAAGATGGAAGGTGAGATGATGCAGTGAGGTCTAATATGAGGACCAACATAAATTGATGGGTAAATTACTAAGAATTCAGTTGAATATTAGTGGTAGAGGGGGAGAAAGGGGTGGAGCTATTTTTTGGAGAAATTTTGAGTTCTGAGAGCACAATGAGAAATGAAGAAGTAACAAGTTTGAATTTAGATTTCATTTAGAAAAGTTAACAATAAAAGACTGAGCAAGACAAGATAGTTCCAATTAAGTTGCCTCTTAATTGAATTTATATATTTAACAATCTTTCATTTGTAAAAGTCAATAAGCGTAGAGACAGCATCCTAGAAGTTAGTTTGTTCCCTCTCTGTGTAGGCGCTGAACTATGTTTATCAAAAGTATTTGCAAAAGCAACAGCAAATTATATTCAGACAGATATGTTGCAGGTTTTTACCATCCTGCAAAGGTAGCTTGAGACCATAGTGGGATTGATGGAAGATTTTTTGTTTGGTTTGTTGGTTTGTTGGTTGGTTGATAATAATGTTGAAAATGTTTATAGTGTACTAAAGAAAAGATTACTATTTATGATGCATTGAAAAAAAAAAAAGAACAGTAATTTAGGGGTCAAGTTCTACAAAGAGTGTGAAGTGAGACATCCAAGAACGCAGGTAGGGAAGTTGTCCTTTGACAAAGGAAGGAATGTTGGTTTGCTGAGATGAGCGGGATGAGGCAAAAAGATGAAGTAGGAGAGGATGCTGATGGGAGAGAAAGGAAGCCTAGGGAATTCATCCTGAGGGCCTCTATCTCACTTTGGAGTAGGAGATATATTTGGTTGACTCAGAAGATGAATATATTTTGAGCACTAAATTTAATAGCTATTCTTTTCTACGTGGCTATTCTGCACAAATAATTTTTTTAATATTGTAGAATATTTTTAGTGAGAAGTATGAAGATGTATGTCATATCCAAGTTTATTTTAGAAAAACAAAGCTGTTTATATTCCCTATGACTCTGAAAACATACTGACACTTTGCTAAGGTACTTAAAGTAAATGTTTTCTTTTGAGCACACATGCTGGGAAAACAAATGTTTGCTATTGGAAACTATTGGAGCTGTTGGGATGAAACCAAGTCAGATCCACAGAATGCCAAAACATGCATTTATTTTGCTAATGAGTGGCCTTTATGTTCAAAAGTCTGTCCACAAGAGAAGGTGTTGCTTTTGTTATGTTAAAGCAACCTTCAGAGCCTCCCAAACATGCAGAAGGGTGTTCCTGAACCAGCTCTCTGCAGTGCTGACAGGTCTCACAGGCCTCACAGGTCTCACAGCTGTGGAGTGGGAGGTCTGTACCATGGCTGACATCACTGCCTTCCTTCCCGGAGAGGTTGCCATGGCTTTGAGAATCCTGACAGGCTAGCCACAAAAATGCAATGAGGTCACAGGAACAGCTACTAAGATCTTGCTCTGTCCTTGTTATTTATCATCCTCCAATAAAGATCAGAAAGACAGAATAGTAGTGAAGGGAGTGCTCAAGCAAGTGTGAGTCAATTTTTTTTTCATTTAATTTTTTTATTAAGCTAATACTTGTACATAATTTAATAAAATCAAATAGCACTCCAAGGCTTGTGAAAAATAGAACAAAGAAGTCTTTTGCCCCATTCCTCCATTCTCCAGTGTCCTCTTCCCTTTCACTCTTTTGGCTGCAGCTACTATTAAACCTCCATATTATTTTTTTTTAAATCAAGCTTGTATAGCTTATCATGAGTTTTCCATTTTAGATGCTATCTTTTGCCTTCCAGTTGTAGAAGTGAAACGTTAAATTACCATACATTCTTTCAAGCATACACACACCCACTAGCTCCCACTAGTTTATACAACATATGAGTAAATGTGTACATGAACTTTCTTCCTCAGAGTGGAGTTACATCACAATTTGGGGTTAAATCAAAACTTAGTGTTTACATAGTTTTTGATAATACAGTTGTTTGTAACTGAGCCACATACTGTAATATAGTTATATTTCCTTTCTTTCACTGCTTTTTTTAAAAAAAAAAATTTAGTTAATAATTTGTTTGTTTGTTTGTTTCCCATATATAATGTTCAATTTGGTGATCACTATTCCACTTTGAATGCTCCTACAAAACTGAGTAACTCTCTGCAAGATCAGATGCGTTAGGGAATCTGGCAGCACCATCACCCCCATAGTGCCCTCCCTCCCAGGCTCCTCACTGAGCCAGTTGCTCTCTTGGCCTGATAACAGCTTTCATCTTGGGACTTCTCTTTGCTATTATATTGCACACTCCTTTGGGCTCTGTCCCCTATGAGTCCCTTCTTTCACGGATTCCTGTTTAGTCTATTTTCTTAGAAGTAGATGACAGTAAAAACAAGTGTTTCAGCCTACTGTGTTTAATCATAATGGAGTGGAATGCTCTTAGTTGGCATATATTCCCTGACATTTGGATGATATTAAAATATCTCTGACTTTATATCTGGGAGACACTGTACACTTATATCCATATCTAATATTCCTCCAGGTTTTGATCTGTTGGCACTGTGGCCTAATAGACTAGAAGAAAAGTAGGTAATTTAGAGCAGGATTCAATGACATTAAAAATTTTATTTCATTTGTTATGCCCCTGACTGAGAATAGTTGCTTTTTCAGTGGTTCTTGAATAAGATTCTTGGAACAGTATAATCTGAAATTGTTCCAAATTCCATTACATATTGTGACTCAAAATAAAAAAGCCAGAGTCATTTCTTCTCTTACCCTTTTTTTCTAATCTTACTTTAGTCTTGCACTGCATAGAACTGTGCTCCATAGGGTTTTCAGTCATTGATTTTTTGGAAGTAGATCACCAGGCTTCTTCTGAAGCAACTCTGGGTAATCTTACTTTTATGCCAGTATTTTATAGTAATAAGTATTATTACATTTAATTTTACACTTATGTATTTCACTTTATGTATGTTCATACTAAATTTAAGTATATTGAATTTGAGGTTACTAGGTTTTTTGTTTGTTTGTTTTTTTAAGTTATGATCAGCCCAACTTTATTATTCTCATTAGATACATTATTAACAATGTGTTTCCTGGAAACCTATGTACTCTTTGTGTCCCCACATATATAAAATCTGCATTCTAGAATTATATTCATGAAGTTACCCAAATTGGTTTTATGATGTATATGGCAAGAATACATAAATGCATCATTTTGTACTATCACATGTTCTAGAGATGAAGACTTGCCAAGCCAAAATGAACAGGATTTGGCAAAAAATATTAATTATACTATAATGCACAGCTCTTTTACAAGTTAATAAAACTTGATTAAATCTATTTACTTCTTTAGAAGTGGCATGCTTTTAACCTGTGGAATATATGAATCTTTAGATAAAAACCTGTGATTGTTATCTTCTTTTTGGAATTCAGTACTGAAAACTACTTTTCTTTCTCATAAACCACATCATACTTATTAATAATTAATGATAAAATTTTCAAAATATTTGGAGTTGGCATACACATTTTTTAGTCAAATTTCTAAAAGTTATAGAGGAGTAATATTAACAGCAAGTAATTTAAGAAAGTTTTATCTATTCTAGGCTGTCATTAGTCACAATAAGTTACATCATGATGCAGATGTTTCCTGCTTTGTCCATAATATTCAAAGGAGAATATTTGTGCTGGAAAAGTGCTGAGGCCTCATGTTAAATTTAGCCTTTTAATGTCTCCACTGAGTGAATGCATTGCCTCCCAGAGTGACTTCACCAAATAAAAGTGCCAAAATTTCAGTATTCTTAACATCAGTGTAACTTTTCTAAATACCACTGCCACATCATAAGGCAATTCAGTAAACTAGCGTTGAGATTCTGTGTAAATAAGGAATAAAAGTGAAGACTTGGGTTTCATAACCCCATGGCTACTAGTGTGTTATCACAGATTAACCAACAGCTTGAGTTTACCTTTCTCCTTTTGGTTTAAGTCCTGGATGAACAGAGCAGAGAGTAAATTCCAAGCTTAGTATTTCTACACTTTGAAGATGTGTTTGCCTTTTATTTACTACACCCACACCTCATTTATTGACATGGTTAGGTTCCAAAGACCAGGTCATTATGCGAAAATTGGTATTGTGTAAAAATGGAGGATGACCACATCAGATCACAAAATGGTGGATGACTACATCATTACATAACTGCTAAACCTCTGAGAAACATGGTCTACCCAAATTGACACATAACCTTAACCATCACAGCCAGAATTATTCCTGTCTCACCCGCTGGCATTTGATACTGCCAGATGTGCATTTGTTAATGTGCAAAATAGTTGGATAGTAGATTTTTTTTACTATTGTGAATGTGAAATGTCAGATAACAAGATAGTCAATAAGTGAGAAGTTAGGTGTAGTTGGTGTGTATGTTTCTTTTAAATATTTTTTTATAAACTTGGATGATGTTCTTTAAGCCTTCTCCCAATCTTCAGAGGACTGCTATAGTTGATGAAAGCTTACCATTTTCTTTCTATGTATCCATATATGAAAAGATTCTGATAGACTCCATTTAAGAGCTGACCATCAAATAGAAACTGATACACAGTTAGATACCTTTTTCCTGTTTATTTAATTTATAAAACCTTTATGCCATTTAAGGAGCTCTGGTGATGTAGTGTTTAAGGCATTGGTCAGCAGTTTGAACCAACATCTACTCTGTGGAAGAAAGATGAGGCAGTCTGCTTCCATTTAGATTTACAGCCTTGGAAACCCAAAGTTCGAATTGACTCAATGGCAGTGGGTTTGGTTTTTGGTTATGCCATTTATGTCCTCTGTCACCACAACAGTATCACTGCCCTTGTCACTCGCAGCTTTACCATTCAACCTTGGAAAGGGCTCCATGGACTCACTGGCTCTCCTCGGCTGGCAGCTTGACTGAAGTTGTAGCTCTCTTTCCTAGTGAACTCACCATGTTGTCCCATTTTGGAGATTACTGTTGGTGTTTCCAGAAAGCATTTTGGGAAACCTCAAATGCAACTCTGTTATGCACACACTTTTTTTTAATGCATTTTATTGAAATATAATTTATGTATGTACAGTGAAATACACAAACTAAAGTGACATAGGTCAATGCATTTTTGGGGTTTTTTTTTTTTTTTGCAGTGTTCCCTCCCTTGGCCTCCCAGCCTGGCAACCAACAAAGAGAGTTTCCTTCCATATATAAACCTTTCCTTGACCCTCCATAACAATGAACTAATACTATATTTGTCCTTCTGTGATTGACTTATTTCACTCAGCATAATGTCCTCCAAGTCCATCCATGTTATGTGGTGGTTTGTGGACTCTACATTATTCTTTACTGATGCATAGCATTCCATTGTATGTATGTACCATAGTTTGGTCATCCACTCTTCCATTGATGGGCATATAGGTTGTTGCCATCTTTTTGCTATTGTAAATAGTGCTGTGATTAACATGAGTGTGCATATATCTGTTCCTGTCCTGGCTCTCACCTGTTTAGGATATATGCCTAGTAATGGGATTGCTAGGTCAAATGGTATCTCCAATTCCAACTTTCCAAGGAATCACCATACTGCTTTTCCCAGTAGTTGTATCACTTCACAGCCCCACCAGCAGTGTTTGAGAGTCCCAATCTCTCCACATCCCTACCAGCATTTGTTATTTTCTATCCGTTGAACCTTGCCATCAGTGTTGGGCTGAGACAGTATCTCATTGTTGTTTTGATTTGCATCTCTCTGATGTCCAATGATTGTGAGCATCTCTTCATGTATTAGCTGGCCACCTGGATATCCTCCTTGGTGAAGTGTCTATTCATATCTTCTGCCCATTTTTCATTAGATTGTTAATTCCTTTGCTGTTGAGGCATTGGAGTTTTCTATAAATCTTAGAGATAAGTCCCTTGCCAGATATGTAATTATCGGCAAATATGAATTTGTTGCTGTCATTTTTGTTATGTGCTTTTTTGTGGTGTCGATTTCTTTGTTCCATATAATTTTCTATGCTGAACTCTCATTTTATGAACCATTTTATCACTTCCTTTGTTGCTGTTGTTTTAGTATTTACTAAATATTTGTGCTGGTCCACTTTTTTATTTTGATGTGAAGGTTTATCATTTTTCTTTGAGGTTACCCTATGACTTACAGTTTTCTTCCCAAGTTTAGAATAGTCCATTCTATCTTGTAGTTGTCTTGACTTCCCTACCATCTAGAAGTTCTGTAATGACACAGTTTTTTTTTCCCCCTCTTTTTTGGTTTGTAGTTGTCCTCATTTGTCA
Source organism: Orycteropus afer afer (assembly GCF_000298275.1). Lineage (NCBI taxonomy): Eukaryota > Metazoa > Chordata > Mammalia > Tubulidentata > Orycteropodidae > Orycteropus > Orycteropus afer. The sequence goes on from NW_006921712.1 coordinate 4,497,420, forward strand.
ATTGATGTCTCTGGTTCCCTGTTTACAATCTTCTAGGCTTATTTACTTTGGATACTTCCGTAGCCGGGTGGGTTTCTGGATTATGTCTTCATGTATGTTAATGGTCAGTTGTTGTTTGCTGTTGTTGGTTCTCTGTCCAAAGGGCCCCCTTTCTCTTGAAAGTTGGTCTGGTTTTTAACAAATTCTCTTAATTTCTGCTTGTCTAGAAATCTCCTAATTTCACCATCATATTTGAGGGACGATTTTGCTGGGTACATAATTCTTGGTTGGAAATTTTTCTCTTTCAGGGTTTTATATATACCATCCCATTGTCTTCTCACCTGCATGGTTTCTGTCGAGAAATCCGAGCTTCGTCTTATTGGTTGCCCCTTGTAGGTAACTTTCCATTTTTCTCATGCTACTTTCATGATTCTTTGTCTTTGGTTTTAGTGTTTGATGATATGTCTGGGTGATTTTCTTTTGGGCTCTGTCCTATTTGGGGTTTGTTGGACTTCCCGAATGGATATATTTTCATCTTTCATTGTAACAGGAAAATTGTCTTCCAACAAATCTTTGATGATTTTCTCTGTGGTTTTATTTTTCTCTTCCTGTTCTGGAATTCTGATTACACATAAACCTTAGGCTTTCTTCATTTTGTTTTGATCTTTTTTCTGATTGATCTCTTTCCAAAGGAGTATTAAGGTATTTGCATTCAATCATTCTAATTCTGCCTTCCATTAATTCAATTCTACTCCTTTGCCCATTCAATGTCTTATCTATTTCTGAAAATTTAGTATTAATCTTCTGGATTTCTGTGTGTAGATTTTGAATCATTTCTAATTTATCATTTATTTTGTAATTTTGTTCTTGTATTATCTTCTGAAATTTTTGTAGAGTTTTCTCTGTGTTTCCCTCAATTTTGTTGGTGTTTTCCATGATCTGCCTCTCAATTAGTTGAAGACGTTGTGTTGTTGTTATGTGCCATGGAGTCGGCCCGACTCATAGCGACCCCTCCTTGGGTTTCTGAAGCAGTATCACTACGGAAGTAGATTGCCTCATCTTCCTTCCGAGGAGTGGCAGGTGGGTTTGAACCGCCAGCCTTCTGGTTAGCAGTCAAGTGCCTTAGGCACTATGCTACCAGACCTAAGTATAATTCTTTTGAATTCCTTATCAAGGAGTTCCAATGCTGCATCTTCCTCAGGGATGTGTTCTGAGTCTGTATTCTGGTCCCTTGTTTCTCCTACTTTATCTTGCTTCTTTGTGTGGACTGTGATGTTCTGTTGTCTCTGATGCATTGTGACGTTTTTGTGTTTATATTTAATTGGTGATTTTATGTTGAAGTGACTTGCCCACAATTTTCGTTTTCTTTGTTTTGTTTGTATGTTATCTATGTAAGCAGAGTACTGTGCTGTGCTCCTCTATTCACTAGTTTACGGCACATACACTAACTACCTGTCTCCTTTCCTGTTGTCAACCTCTCATATGTCCCTGCTAACTTTGGCAAACGGAGCCTATTCTTAGATCTTAGATTCTTAGATCCTATTCTGGAATCCAAATGAGAATGCTGTCACTTTAAAATCCAAAATGGATGCCACTTGTAAAGATTCAAAATGGCTGCGCCCTCGGTCACTTTAAATATCCAAAATGGCCACCGCTTGTAAACATTCAAAATGGCTGCACCCACTGTCACTTTAAATATCCAAAAATGGCTGCTGCGTGTAAACAATCAAAATGGCTGTGCCCTCTGGAAAGTCCACAGCTCAGATTATCTCCCTCCTTGCTGTTTCCCTTCCTAATCATAGGCCACCAGCACAGTCATCCCTATAGTCCTTGGTGGCCAGGGCTGATCTTTAGGTCAATTCTCAGGTCCCAGCACCACTTGGAAATATTCAGGCTGTTGGTCCCATCAGAGCTGCTGACAGTCTGCAGCTCCGACCGACTCTGTCCTCACTGTTTTCATTTAGGTTTTTCCAATAGTTCATGCCTAATCCACTTCTGTATACTTCCTTTCAAAGCCAAGGGCTCCAGGATTATCTCTTTATCTCTATCATTAGTTTCTCTTTTCTTTCTTGAAGAGGGTCTATGTCGCTTGTCTGCCTGTTCCTCCATCTTACCCCCGAGTTGGCAAATCTTTTGTGCACACACTCTTGAATTAAGAAGTTACTATGTCACCTAATTACTATTTCAGTTAAACTTTCATATATAAAATTAAAAATGACAATCATAGACTACTTTGAAAATGAAGTAAGTAGTCATTCCTTAAGATGTATTTTTTACTTAGTTTCTGAATGCTTTCAAACCAGTTAGAAAAATTAGTATCGGGAATTTTTTTTACTTACTCTTACAAATTTTATTATTAAATAAAGTTTTGACTAGTACTTGTAGAAGCTTTCCTAAGACCCTCAGTTGTTATTTTAGTCAAGCAGGATTTTCACTAGTTTTTTTAGTGATTTCTGTGTAGAGTTTTTCATCTTCCCACCCATTAATTTTACATTCTTTTTTCCCACACTGTTATTTTTTTCTCCATCCAGTCCACATATATTTTGTTTACTAATTTTGAATTGTTATGGGCCTTTTTCTTCAGAACAACCCACTATGTAGTAAAGCGTTTCTCTACAAAGACTGTAGGAAGTTTCCCAGATTTTTATTGTATATAGCATAAAATAGATATAAAATCTGGAGACATGGTCAAAAATGCAATTTTCCTGAATATGCTATTTACATGCAAAGAGGGGATATAGTTCATAAAGAGAATGAAAGAGTACTTTCAAAAATTGTGTCTGGATGAAAATAAGCAGTAAAGTTTTATTTGTAATTTGATAGTGGGTACTTTTTTATATTTTTATTGTCTGTTGGAAATATTTATACATCATGTTTTGAAACAAGGAAATAACATTGCAAAGATTTGTTTTATAAAGGGATGACATTAATTGTTAAGATGACTCATTATAAATTCTCGTTTTCCTCATTAGTTGTCTTTGAAGTAAAGTGTATAGAATAAATATATTTCAAATGTTTCTTTAATAAATAACTCTAAACCAATATTTAAAAAATTATAAATTGTGAAGGAAAATTTCACTCAGAAATTTATTTTGGAGAAAAATTAAATGTTACTCAGTGTCCCACACTAACATATTTCATGACAGCAAATAAAAAATCATAAATATATTTATTCATTTGCATAGATTTCACTTATATGTAGGATTTAACTACCAAAATGAAAGTAAAAGAGGAATTAAGTGATACAGAAATTCTTTAGATAATCAGTTGTTTTTATTGTTTCTAATAATTTTACATTTTAAAAAGAAAATGCATTCGAATTTAGGACAACTGGAATATATTATTGCCTGATTTATATTTTCTTTCCACATCCAATGATACAGAAAAATGACTATCATATGACAAGATAATAAAGTCTGTCTTTGGCTGCCACGAGTGGGGTCCATAACCTTGTAATGAGATTCTCAACTCTCTATCACTTGTATTGTAGACCATTTATATCAGTGTGAAATAAATTATTAAAATTGAAAGCTTAAATGGAAAATATTTCTCCCCTATCTATTAGCTTCAGTGGGAGAAAGCTATGTTTTATTGAAAGAAAAAAGTACAGAACACTAAACCAGTTCCAAATGCAACCTTATACTGTCGCTTCAAAAACTTTTTCACCAAGGAGCTTCAAGAGAGTATGAGAAGATGGTCTCAGATTTATCTTAAATATGTGTGTATATTTCTTTTCTACTTCAAAGATGGCCATGTGTAATGTTTGAAATGCTCATCACTGAGCAAAATCAATGCTGTAGAAAGATGCATCCATCCATGTTTGCTCTGAAACTTCCATGCCCATAGCACACTAACACCCCAAGGTACAGTTTTACAACATTATAAAATATAAATCAATAATAATAGTTGTGAATTATGCTGAAAATTGTATTTCTAAATTGCTTCAGTATTTTCCACTAGCTTTTGAAAGTAAAAGCACCTTGATCACTTATAAGAGAACCTTGTAGATTAGCATACAGCTTTGATGTATTTCTAAAACTAAAATACATTTCTAAAACTCATCATTGAAAAAACATGCATATATTCAGAGTTCTTGGGAACAAAAAATTATTAACTTCTGTATTTATAATATAAATCAATGTTTAAAAACAAAAGCAAATTTTTATTTGTGTTGTTGTTGCCTAAATAATTCAATTAAAAAGATTACGATAAACACATTAATCTAACTTTGGCTCTAAAATTAAACCATTTGCTGTCACAGTGAGATGAATTTCAGATCAAATGCAGAGATATTGAAAATAACATATTTCTACAGGAAAGAAAAATCACATTATTTTTAAGTATCCACCATTGCTTTTCACATGTAAATTAATTGGTCTTAGGTGTTAGCAGGCCTTAGGGCTCAATAGAGAAACATCAAGAGTTATTTTAAATTTCCTTTTGAAAGTTGTTATGTTAACGGTAGTATCCATAGTGGTGGAATTGTGTGAGAGCCAAGAATCACTGTTTAAAATTAGAGTAATAGAGAAGATGTTTAAAGTAGGGCAGGGCTTTAAACTTTCCTTCGTTTCCACTTTCTATTCTTGTCACTATCCAGTGCCAATTATTTAATTTCTCTAGGCCCCAGATCCTTGGCCACTACTTGTCTGTCAGTTTGTCACACTGTGGTGGCTTGCATATTGCTGTGAGGATGGAGGCCATGCCACCAATATTTCAAATACCAGAAGGGTAGCCCATGGTGGACAGGTTTCAGAGGAACTTCCAGACATAAGACAGACTCAGAAGAAGAAAGAAGTCATCCACTTCTCAAAAAATTGACCAGTGAAAACCTTAAGACTAGCAGTGAAACACTGTCTGATATATTACTGAAAAACTTTATGAATAGCCCTGAAACATTGTCAAATATAGTGCCGCAAGATGAGCCCCTCGGGTCAGAAGGCACTCAAATTATGACTAGGGAAGAGCTGCCTCCTTGGAGTAGAGTCAATGATAATGATGTGGATGGAGTAAAGCCTTCAGGTCCTCTATTTTCTAGTAGCATAGTGGCTGAGGCACTTGACTACTAACCAGTAAGCTGGCAGTTCAAACCTACCAGTCACTCCTCAGAAGGAAGATGCGGCAATCTACTTCTGTGGTGATACTGCCAAGGAGGGGTCGCTATGAGTTGGGTCCAACTCGACGGCACATAACAACAACAACAACATTTGCTGATGTGGCATGACTCAAAATGAAACGAAACAGCTGCAAGCATCCATTAAAAATCAGGATGTGGAATGTATGAAGTATGAATCTAGGAAAATTGGAAGTTTTCAAAAATGAAATGGAACACATGCAGATCAATATCCTAGGCATTAGTGAGCTGAAATGGACTGGTTTTGGCCATTTTGAATAAGATAACCATATGATCTACTATGCTGGGAGTAAGAAACTGATGAGGAATGGCATGGCATTCCTCATCACAAAGAATGTATCGAGATCTATCCTGAAGTACATTGCTGTCAATGATAGAATAATACACATACGCCTATAAGGAATACCACTTAATACTACTATTATTCAAATTTACACACCAACTACCAAAGCCAAAGATGAGGAAATTGAAGATTTTTCCCAACTTCTGCAGTCTGAAATTGACCAAATGTGTTGATTATCACTGGTGATTGGAATGTCAAAAAGTTGGAAACAAAAAAGAATCACTGGTAGTTGGAAAATATGGCCTTGGTGATAGAAATAATGCTGGAGATCACATGATAGAATTTTGCAAGACCAATGACTTATTCATTGCAAATACCTTTTTTCAACAACACAAATCGCAGCTATACTTATGGCCAGATGGAGAACACAGGAATCAGACTGACTACATCAGTGGCAAGAGGCAATGGAGAAGCTCAATATCTTCAGCCAAAGCAGACCATCAACTGCTAATATGAAAGTTCAAGTTGAAGCTGAAGACAATTAAAATAAGTCCACAAGAGCCAAAATGTGATCTTGGTATATCCCTCCTGAATTTAGAGACAATCTAAGAATAGATTTGATGCGTTGAACACCAGTGACCTAAAACCAGAGGAATTGTGGCATGACATTAGTTCTTCATCCATGAAGAAAGTAAAAGGTCATCAAAAGACAGGAAAGGAAGAATAGACCAAAATGGATGTCAGATGAGAGTCTGAAGCTTGTCCATGAATGAAGAGTAGCTAAAGCAAATGGAAGAAATTACAAGATAAAAGAGCTGAACAGAAGATTTCAAAGAGCAGCTCAAAAAGACAAAGTCAATTATGATAACAAAATGTGCAAAAACCTAGAGTTAGAAAACCAAAAGGGAATAACATGCTCAGCAATTCTCAAGCTGAAAGAACTGAAGAAAAAAATCAAGCCTCAAATTGCAATATTGGAAGATTCTATGGACAAATATATTGAATGATTCAGGAAACTTCAAAAGAAGATGGAAGGAATACACTGAGTCACTGCACCAAAAAGAATTGGTCGATGTTCATCCATTTCAGGAGGTGGCATATGATCAAGAATCAATGGTACTGAAGGAAGAAGTCGAAGCTGCACTGAAGGCATTGGCAAAAAACAAGGCTCCAGGAATTGATGGGCTACCCACTGAGATGTTTCAATAAACGGATGCCACACTAAAAGCACTCACTCGGCTATGCCAAAAGATTTGGAAGACTGCTAGCTGGCCAACTGACTGGAAAAGATCCATATTTGCACCCATTCTAATAAAGTGATCCCACAGAATGTGGAAATTATTGAACAATATCATTAATATCACATGCAAGTAAAATCTTACTGAAGATAATTTAAAAATGGTTGCAGCAGTATATTGACAGAGAACTTCCAGAAATGTAAGCTGGATTCAGAAGAGGGTGTGGAATGAGGGATATCATTGCTGATGTCAGATGGATCTTGGCCGAAAGCAAAGAATACCAGAAAGATGTTTACTTGTGTTGTGTTTTATTGACTATATAAAAGCATTTGATTGTGCAGATCATAACAAATTATGGATAGTATTGAGAAGAATTCCAGAACACCTAATTATACTCATGAGGAGCCTATACATAGACCGGGAAGCTATTGTTCAAACAGAACAAGGGGATACTGCATGGTTTAAAATCAAGAAGGGAGTGCATCAAGGTTGTATCCTTTCACCATACTTATTCAATCCGTATGCTGAGCAAATAATCCAGGAAGCTGGACTATATGAAGAAGAACATGGTATCATGATTAGAAGAAGACTTATTAACAACCTGTGATACGCAGATGACACAACTCCTTGCTGAAAGTGAAGATGACTTGAAGCACTTACTGATAAAGATTGAAGACTACAGTCTGCAGTATGGATCACCTTGATATAAAGAAAACAAAAATCTTCACTACTGGACCTGTAAGCAGCATCACGATAGGTGGAGAAAAGATTGAAGTTGTCAAAGACTTCATATTACTTGGTTCTATAGTCAGCACCAATGGAAGCAGCAGTCAGGACATCAGATGACTTATTGCATTGGGCAAATCTATTGCAAAAGACCTCTTTCCACTGCTGAAAGCAAAGATGTCTCCTTGAAGACTAAGGTCTGACCCAATTGCCTGACCCAGTTGCCCCATATGCATGTGAAAGCTGGACAATGAATAAGGAATACTGAAGACGAATTGATGCTTTTGAGTTGTGGTGCTAGCAAATAATACTGAAAGTACCGTGAACTGCCAAAATAACTAACCAGTTTCTCCTGGAAGAAGTTCAGTCGGAATGCTGCTTGGAAGTGAGAATGGACAGATGTCATCTCCCGTACTTTGGTCATGTTGTCAGAAGGAACCATTCTCTGGACAAGGATATTGTGCTTTATAAAGTGGAGAGTCAACGAAAAAGGGGAAGGCCCTCAACAAGATGATTGAAAAAGTGGCTACAATAATCGGTTCAGGGATAGTAGGAATCATGAGGCTGGCACAGGACCTGGACAGTGTTTCGTTCTGTTGTACATAAAGTTGCTATGGGTTGGATACTACTCAACAGCACCTAACAATAACAACAGACCCTTGGCTGTTAGAAACAAACAAAACAAACAAGCTTTGAAGGTCCTTCTAACTCCAATGTTCTGTAAGAACATTTGTCAATTTGTAACACAGAATCCATGAGATACTGTTATTTGTTGCAACAGAAGATTTGGAAAGCCTCTCAGAGAGTGGTTTCTAAGTGTGTTACTGAGTATTGTTGTGTTGTTATGTGCCGTCGAGTCAGCCCTGACTCATAGTGACCCCTCCTTGGGTTTCTGAGGCAGTATCACTACGGAAGTAGATTGCCCAACCTTCCTTCCAAGGAGTGGCTGGTAGGTTTGAACTGCCATCCATCTGGTTAGCAGTCAATGTCTATCTTAGCTACACCTCGGAAGGAAGATTGGGCAATCTACTTCCATAGTGATAGCACCTCAGAAACCCAAGGAGGGGTCACGATGAGTCAGATCCAACTCTATGGCAATGAGGTGTTTTTTTTTTTTTTGTATCTTTGCCATATTAGTAGATATTTCTCATTTCTAAAGATAATGGCTCTAACTATTATTTCATAGAACCATAGTTTGATGTGTATGTGTGTGTGTGTGGCACATAGATCATTTGCTGTGCTCAGCAAAAGTAAATCGTTAGAGTCGACTATTCCAAGTGATTTGATTCCCCCCTAAACTGCCAGTCAAAGCGATGGAACCTGGAGAGAACTAATTGAGATTCAAACTTGTGTGTACTTTTCTGTTGTGGACTGCACACTTTGCTTAAGGTGTAATTAAAGAGATACATTTCCCCAAGGTCTTTTTCTTTATAGTCTAGCTGAAGGGTGCTAGACTGTAGAACTCAATGACACATCCTCCCCTTAATATGATGTTTTACTCTGACCAAGAACTTTAAAGCTGTGTGTCTATAACATTTTCAGATATTACACTAAGCATCTCACTGCTCTGACTCTGGTGTTACTGTATAAATGAAACTTTGTGATCAAGCAAACTTCTGCTGTCTCTCCATTTAGGGCATCAACGGATATCTGTGACTAGTCTGCTTGTTTGCCACGGCTTGTTAATGGTTGGCACCAATCTGGGCATCGTTGTAGCCCTGCCAGTTCCTCGTCTGCAGGGAATCCCCAAAGTAACTGGTGAGTAAACTCAAGCAAGTGAGAACATACAAGTATTAAAGTTACTTATAAGGTTTTGTTATTTGGGCAGGGAGAGATATATCATGCTTAATTATCTTATTTCTTGTTTATTTCTATGATATTTCCTATTTTAAAAAATTTGTTTTAATATTTTTCCTTTCTAGGAAGAGGTATGGTGTCCTACCATGCACACAATGGTCCTGTTAAGTTCCTTGTAATGGCTACAGCTTTATCCAAAAAGACCAAAGACAAGTCCAGAGATAGCCTGCCTCCAGGTTCTGAACTCCAGGATGAAGACAAGAAGGACATGCTACTGAACGAAGGATTCAGCTCTTGCCTAAATCAGAGCAATGCTGATGGTGCCATTTGGTTGGGAGACTCATTCGGCACAATGACTCAAAAGAGTGAATTGTCGTCATCTTCTGGGTCTCTGACTTTATCTCATGGTTCCAGTTCTCTAGACCACAAGTCAGAGGACAGTATCATTTATGACCTCTTAAAGGATCCATACATCTCACTCAACAGTAAAACGAAGCGATTCAAGAAAGCAAAAGCTAGTTCAGTGTTGGTGGTTTGTGGAGGGCAGGGCCACAGACGGGTGAATAGGAAGGCCAGGCAACAACGGCAAGATGAGTTGGTTTCTTCAGTTATGGTCTGGCAGATCCCCCTGTTAAATATATAAATGAAATGGCACACTTTTGGGGATTGATATTTGCATTCAAGGATGATTTTGTTTTTTAGCTAAATCATATGACATAAATGATTTAGGCTGTGTCGACACTGGTTGGGGATAAATGAAAAACAGTATTTGGGGAAGAAATGTGCAATACCATAATGATGGCTTTCCTGCCAATTCGTTCTTTCTCTTTCAGACAACAGAACTGAATATAAACACTTTTAAAGAAGGTAAAAGATTGGTGCAACTTTTGAGTAATTTGAAGTTCTGGGAAAATACCATGCTGTTTTTGATTGCTGCAGTTCATACATTAGTACTAGATGTTAAACTTCATCAGCTTTGAAGTTACTGTATCATGTTGCTTAGAGAATTTGCAAACCAAGAATTAGTGAGGGAAATATAGCATTGTCAATAGTGTAGGAATTTATTGACAATTCTTACTTGATTCAGATTGATAACTTTTATTTATATCCTGTATTTTTAAATTTCAGAATAGAATTTGTAACAATTAGAAAAGCCACATCACATATACCAGTCCACGTGGTGTTACATGCTTTCAAAAGTAAGCTGGATTTTCCAAAGTGGTATAATCCACATAGTGTATATTTTAACAATGTAGTGTTTTTATATTGCATTTTGTAATTAAAAATTAACAGCTGATGTTTTAAGTAATATATTATCTGTAACATTTTACAAATAATGTTTGCTTTGAACCAAAATGCTCAATACCTAGCTTCATTTAGAGTCAAGCATCAATGCCAAAATATTCCTCCCTTCTCATATTAAATAATATTAATATCTACATTAGAAATATGTATGTTCTCGTACTGTAGGAAGCGTATACAATAAGCTGTGGTCAATTCTTCCGTGTGGTTTCTTGCACCAGTTGCCTTTGGAACACTATTTCTATTTTTGAATATACATTCTGAATGAATCATGGTGCTAGTCAATGTGGGTGTTCCATTGCTGGCAATGGGATGTGGACCAAGAAAACTGACCCTCTGATCAACACTATGTATCATTTAAATGTTTCTTCTGCAAAATACACAGGTTTGTATTCTGAAGTTCAACAATTCCATGTTGGTATTGTGAGTAATCAGTGAGTTCCATTATGTTCAACACGTATTTATATATCAATGCTTTACTTATTGGACCGTTAAAAAAAAATACTAATGCAGGCATTCAGCAGAAATAAATTTCTTAGCACTTTACAGATGATTAAACATGCTAATTCTATGATTTAGCCAAATATTTTCTAACGTGCATATATACCCCATGTGAAAAAAATATCGTCCCAAGCTTTCTTAAACTACTGGCTGCCATCTTATTTCATAAATAAAGTCTTTTATTTAAAAAATATAATATTACAAGTGCCTTTTTTCCCATAAATACAAAAGACTAATTAAATTCTGGAGGGGAGAAGGGTAGTCTGATCCATCTTTTCAAATTAGGCATCACCGCTGGCTGGTTTGGGAAGTCTTTATATATAAATTCCAGAGACAGTTCACAATGTAAATGGAAAATAATGCTTTGAATTTGAAGTAGTTACTACGAAACTTTCAAGAGGCTCATGTACTTGACAGTTTTTATTTTAATTTCAATGGCATCATGAATAAGTTTAATATAAAATATAAAAAGAAGTGTCTGTAGTAGACTAAGATCCATAACATTTTAAGTGATTAAAATAATAAAGCATCTCAATGTTTTCACTGGTAAAATGAAACAAGAAAATATCTTCATATGACTTTTATTTAAACTATGATAACTAAAATATTTTTGGTCTTTAGCAGTATCTCAAAAACTCAACTTACAAGCACTAAATGTTCTTACAGCACACAAATAAATAAATAAAAGTGGCAGTTGAGGTTTCAATTTCCATTATATATTGATAATATATTTTGAAAAACCCCTTATAATAATAACATATATGTGCCACTGTGTATTCTTTTTTTTTTTTCTTTCTTTCTTAAGGTAAGAGCACCTGGAAATTTTATTTTATTTCTAGTCAGTTTAGTTTATCTAAAAAAAAAAAAATCCAGTAAATTATAAAAGAGAAGGAAAAAACAAAAAAAGCCCTTACATAGCTAATTGGATTCATTGATGTGCTAGGCAGCACCCCATATTCAATTCTATTTCAAAACCTTTTTCCCTCTACAGTGTGATGGATTCCACATGTCTTAGAACTAGTTAAGTAAGGGACCGAAAGGTACAATGAGCTATTTTGACTATACTTTTTGAAAACTGAAATTACTAGAGCAAACTATGTAGACTCAATTATATATATATGTATATATATATATATATAAAACCGGGAGCTCTGGTAGCGTAGTGCCTAAAGGCACTTGACTGCTAACCAGAAGGCTGGTGGTTCAAACCCACCAACCACTCCTCAGAAGGAAGGTGGGCAATCTACTTCCGTAGTGATACTGCCTCAGAAACCCAAGGAGGGGTCGCTATGAGTCGAGTCCGACTTGATGGCACATAACAACACCAATATATATAAAACCAAACCAAACTCACTGCCATCAAGTTGATTCCAAATCATAGCAACCCCCATTGGGTTTCTGAGGCGGTAAATCTTTACAGAATAAAATTGCCTGGTTTTCGTTCCATGGAGTGGCTGGTGGCTTTGACCCACCAACCGTGTGGTTAGCAATTAAATGCTTTAGGCACTGTGTCACCAGAGCTCCATATATATACATACATACATACATATATATATAT
>NW_006921712.1:4510089-4512233 GCF_000298275.1 Orycteropus afer afer
ATATATAGGAGCTCTGGTAGCGTAGTGCCTAAGGCGCTTGAGTGCTAACCAGAAGGCTGGCAGTTCAAACCCACTAGCCACTCCTTGGAAGGAAGGTTGGGCAATCTACTTCTGTAGGGATACCGCCTTGGAAACCCAAGGAGGGGTCGCTATGAGTCAGGTCTGACTTGACAGCACATAACAACAACAACATATATAATATAAAATTTTTTTGCAATGATTATTTTTTTTTAACTTTTATTGTGATTTGGATGAAAGTTTACATAGCTAGTTGCTTTTCCATTGAACAATTATGCACATCTTGTTTCGTGACAGATTAAAATACCCACAATGTACAACACTCTTCCCACTTCCTCCCTGTGTTTACCATTTCCCTTCCTCCTCCTTTCCTATCTTTTCCTGCCTTCTGAAATTTATCTTAAGGGAAATGCTGTCCTTTTGATCTCAAATGTTTGATTGTTCTAAAAAGAACATACCGCCCTGGTCATGCTGTTCACCTTAGAGTTCTATTGTTTGGCTAAAAGGTGAGCCACTAGGGTGAGTTCAGTTCCAAGCTTGAAGGGTGTCTAAGGGACATAGTCTGGAGGTTCCACCAGTCTCTATAAGAACAGTAAGCCTAGTCTTTCTTTAAGATTTTGAGTTTTGTTCCACATTTTTCTCCCACTCTATCCAGAACGTCTTATTGTGACCCTTTTCAGAGCAATGTGCAATGATAGCTGGGCACCATCTAATTCTTCTGGTCTCAGTATAGTGGAGGTTGGGGTTTGCATGGTCCATTAAGTCCTTTGGACTAATTGTTACCTTGTGTCTTTGATTTTCTTCACTCTTCTTTGCTCCAGATGGGGAGAGACCAGTAGTAGCACTTTTCAGGGCCATTCACAAGTTTTTACGACCCTGGTTGCTGATGCTGTTGTTGTTGTTAAATGCCGTCGAGTTGGCTCCAACTCATAGAGACCCTATGCACAGCAGAACGAAACACCGCCTGGTCCGACGCCAGCTCCACGATTCCTGCAATTCTTGAGCCCATCACCACAGCCACTGTGTCAATCCATCCTGTTGAGGGCTTTCCCATCTTTCATCGACCCTCCACCTCACCAAACATGACATCTTTCTCTGGGAAATGGTCCCTTCTGACAACATGACTAAAGTAGGTGAGATGAAGTTTGGCCATTCTCACTTCCAGGAGCATTCCAGCTGCACTTCCTCCAGGACAGATTTGTTAGTTCTTTTAGCAGTCCATGGTACTCTCAGCATTCTTCACCAGCACTACAACTCAAAAGCATTATTCTTTGGTCTTCCTTATTTGTTGTCCAGCTCTCACATGCATATGAGGCAATTGAAAATATGGCTTGTGTCAGGTGCACTGTTCTGGTTACCTAGTGCCTCTCTGACACGAATATATACCACAAATGAGATGGTCTTAACAAACAGGAGTTTATTCTTTTACAGTTTGGAGGCTTTAAGTCCAAGTTCAAACTGCCAGGCTCTAGGGGCTGGGTGAAACCCCCACAACCTTGGGGTCCAGCTCTGCCTCCTGCTTCTGGCCCACTGGAGCTAGAGGCATTTCTTCACTCAGATAGCTGCTGGCTGCTGAGGCTGATGAACCCAAGGTTGACAAGTAAAGAGGCACAGTCCTGATGTTACCAAACCACGTGGCAGGCCATTAATTTAAGTCCATCGTAAGTCCCAAGGTCAACAGAGCATGGCAGGCTGCGGAACAATGACACGGCTACATGCAGGGTCCAAGTGTGCCATAAACTAGCTACCATTCCCAAAACTGCTACTTACATATGGGAAGCAGACCACATACCCAAAGACAGCTACTCAGCTGCTCGCAGTAGATTCCACCATGGAGTTGATTACCAGGCTCATCATGGGAATACTACATCTAGCTGCCAAGCCACTCAACCAGGCCCAGCAAGTTGAAACACAAACGTAACCACCACACGCACCTTAGTCCTCAGGGAGACATCTTTGCTCCTCAACACTTGAAAGAGGTCCTTTGCAGCCGACTTGCCCAGTGCTATACAACTGACTGGAAGAGATCCATATTTGTGCCCATTCCAAAGGTGATCCCAAAGAATGTAGAAATTATAGAACAATATCATTAATATCGCACGCAAGTAAGATCTTACTGAAGATAA
>NW_006921712.1:4526334-4527951 GCF_000298275.1 Orycteropus afer afer
TGCAACTCTTTTAAAGTCTGATTTATATATTCTGGGGCTCTTTCTTTGGGACTATAGATATTTATTATGGTTATATCTTCATGTTTAATTGATCCTTTAATCATTATATAATATCCTTCCTTGTCTCTTATGGTGGTTTTTGTCTTAAAGTCAATTTATCAGAAATTAATATTGCCACTCCTGCTTTCTTAAGGTTTCAATTTGCTTTATATATCTTTTCTCAACCTTTGATTTTTAGTCTAGTTTTGTCTTTGATGGGTTTTGTTTTCTTATCCACTCTGCAACTCTCCGTCTCTTGAGTGGTGCATTTAATCCATTAACATTCAGTGTAAATATTGACAAGTATGATTTGGTTGCTGTCATTTTGGTATGTGTTTTTTCATGGTGTCCCTGGTTTCGTTGTTCCATATTATTTCTTGTACTGAGCTCATTATGTTTGTGAGTCATGTTATCATTTCCTTTTTTTGCTATTGTTTTAGTATTTGCTGAATATTTGTGCTTGTCCTCTTTTTGATTGTGATGTGAAAGTTTATCATTTTTCTTTGAGGTTAACCTGTGATTTATAATTTTCTCCCTGAGATGAGAACAGTCCATTTTTTCTTGCAACTCATTTAACTTCCTCACCATTTAGAAGTTCTGTAACTACACAGTATTTTTTTCCTCTTTTTGGTTTGTAGTTGTCCTCACTTGCCAATTGATGTCTCTGGTTCCCTGTTTAAAATCTTGTTAGCTCATTTTACTTTGGATATGTCCATAGCTGTGGTTTCTGGACATCCTTGTGCATTAGTGGTCAATTGTTATTTGCTATTTTTGGTTCTCTGTTCAAAGGACTCCGTTTAGTATCTCTTGTAAGGTTGGTCTGGTTTTAACAAATTCCCTTAGTTTTTGCTTATCTGGAAATCTCCTAATTTCACCATCATATTTGACAGACAATTTTGCCAGGTATATAATTCTTGGTTGAAAATTTTTCTCTTTCAGGGTTTTATATATACCATCCATCCTATTGCCTTCTCGCTTACATGATTTCTGCTGAGAAATCAGAGATTATTCTTACT
This sequence comes from Orycteropus afer afer, assembly GCF_000298275.1. NCBI lineage: Eukaryota > Metazoa > Chordata > Mammalia > Tubulidentata > Orycteropodidae > Orycteropus > Orycteropus afer. Next base: position 4,527,390 of record NW_006921712.1, read on the forward strand.
TGTTGTCCTTTGTAAGTAACTTTTTGTTTTTCCCATGCTGTTTTAAAGATTCTTTCTTTGTGTTTGGTTTTGATGAGTTTGATGATGATGTGTCTTGGTGATTTTCTCTTGGGGTCTATCCTGTTTGGGGTTCGTTGGACTTACTGAATGGATATATTATCATCTTTCATCGTATCAAGGAAGTTCTCCTCCAACAAATCTTGAATAATTTTCTCAATGGTTTTATTTTTCTCTGCCTGTTCTAGAATTCCAAAGACACGTAGATTATTGCTTTTGATGGTATCCCACATGAACCTTAGGCTTTCTTCATTTTGTTTTGATCTTTTCTCTGATTAATCCCTTTCCAAAGAAGTATTCAGGTATTTATCATCAATCTCATTAATTCTGTCTTCCATTGCATCAGTTTTAACCATTTGCCCTTCCAATGTGTTATCTATTTCTGATTATTTGGTATTAATCTTCTGGATTTCTATCTGTAGATTTAGAATCATTTCTAATTTTTCATTTATTTTGTCATTTTGTTCTTGTATTTTGTTCCAAAATTCTTCCAGGTTTTGTCTGT
>NW_006921712.1:4528655-4543057 GCF_000298275.1 Orycteropus afer afer
TGAAAACTAAGACCAGGGAGGGGAAGAATAAAGAATAATTGTAAAAAGGACAAAAGTAATATTAATAGTAGTAGTTTTAAAACAGACAAAAACAAGCAAACTAAAAAACAGAAAAAAGAAGGAAAAAACAAAAAATTGGGGGAGGGCAGGGCAGGACACCCAGGCTCGGTCAAAGCACACAGACTGGGATGGAGTTCCTTCTGGCCCAGATGGTGGGTGGGAGATGGGGATGGCCGTACCTCTGCTCACCAAGCGTGTGTGGGATATAAGAGTAATAAGAGGAATGTCACACCTTACCAGTTGACCAGGTCTAGAATGTCCTTGGGGTTACTGGCAAGTGGAGCCTATTCTTAAGCCCCTGAAATCTGGGAAAATGCTATCACTTTAAATATCCAAAATGGTCAAGCTTCTTATAAGCATTCAAAATGGCTGCACCCTCCGGATAGACAAAATCTCAGCCTACTGTCCTTTTTGCTGCCTCTCCTTTTATTCCCCAGCCACGAGAGCAGTCCTCTGTGCAGTTGCTAGCTAGCAGGGCTGATTTTTAGCTTAATTCTTAGGTCCTGCCACCACTCAGCAATATCCAAGCTGTCTGTGCCATCAGGATTGCTGCCAGACTACATCTCCGTATGCCTCCATTTTTGGTATTTTCATGCAAATTCTTCTGCTAGATGGAGTTAATCCACTTCTATATCCTTCCCTTCAAGGCTCAGGGATCCAGAATTATCTTCTGTATTTGTGTTAATTGATTCCCTTTTTCTTTGTTGAAGAAGGTCTATCCAGTCTTTCTGCCTATTCTGCCATCATACCAGAACTCCTCCATCCATTTTCTTTTGATGTTTCCTGCATCGTTCAACATATTGCCTATGGGCTCTTTCAATATTGCAATTTGAGGCTTAAATTTTTTCCTCAGTTCCTTCAGCTTGAGAAATGCTGAGCATGTTCTTACCTTTTGGTTTTCTAACTCCAACTCTTGGCACATTTATTATAATAATTGACTTTGTCTTCTTGAGCTGCTCTTTGAATCTTTTGTTCAGCTCTTTTATCCTATGGATACTCCCATTTCCTTTAGGTACTCTCTGTTCAAGGGCAAGTATCAGAGTCTCCTCTAGTTTTTGACTTATACTCTTTCCCTCCCACCTTTGGTAAACTTCACAAAATGTTTCTTTTTGTGTGGAAACTTTTTCTTGACTTTTTACAGTAGTGGTCTCATACAACTTTACATGTTTTTATTGCTGAGTTTTAAAGTTCTATCTTAGGACTTTTAATATCAATTTATTACTATTCTTAATTAAAATGTAACATTTAAAAAAAAACCATAAACTTAAACTCCTAATGATTTTCCTCCCATGGAGAACTGTTTTTTTCTTAATCTTAATGAGAAAATGTTTTTAGAGGGCAATTTGGAAATCCATAAGTTGTCAAAAGAAACATGTTAATATGTATAGTTATGAGTGATTTCAGATAATCTTTCTAATTCTAAAATCATGGCATATCTCTTCATTTATGGATCTGTTATGTAATTAGTAAATTATTGGGTATTTTTCACTTCAGTGTTTTGGGATGTGTTTTTATCAATGGTATTTATCTCTCAATACAAGTCATTGGCTGAATAGCTGAATAGAGCTAATTATCTTTTGGGACTAAATTGATCAAATGATATACACATGATGACACCTGGTTAAATTTACACTAGGATCTTAACTATCAAATGTCAGTATGTGTTAAAATACCTATATTGATCCTAAATGGTTTTAAAAGCATAGCATTGAGATATACCACTTTAAACAATCCCATGATATATTATAGAAAAATTGATGTACCTTTATATTTTAGCCAAATGGTGGTAGGGGGAGTGTAAAGGATCAGTTTAGGGAAAGGACATCTAAAGAATTTATCCATTCAGTCAATCTGGAAGGAAGCCACAAGAAACCCCCCTGAGAAGTCCAGGAAGCTAATGGCACAGAGTTGGATATGTAAGTGACTAAGCTTTTTCATGAATCCTCACAACCAAGGCAAACATAATGCTGACCTGAGGCTCAAGAGACACTGAGAGGAGGATGACCAACTAATGAGGATGGGGAAGGTGAGAGGTTGCTCTGGATCTCATGAACTGTGAGTGCCTTGGGTTAATGTTTGACATCACAAATCTGTGGAAATGAAAACCAAACCAAGCCAAACTCACTGCCATCAAGTCATTTCCAACTAACACCTTACAGATAATATGCAATATACAAACTCACTAGAGCAAAAACACAAGCTGATCTCAAGGGAGTTTTATAAGCTCTATATAGAGTTATAAATCAAGCATTAACCTGTAGTTTCATTCATCAAATGACTTCTTCTCAACAGATACTATGTCATTTCAATTTTTAGCAGTCTCTAAGCAAATAACAAATATTAGCAGGTGTGTGTGTATGTGTGTGTGTTCATGTGTCTGTGTTTGTGTGTTTGTGTATGTGTGATGGTGGGTTTTTGTTTGGTTCTGTTTTTGCTTTCCCCATGCTAATGCTAAGAGCATGTATCTTTCCTGCCACAACTATTTATAGGTAGTCTGTTATTCCATTTATTAGAGCCCTTATATCTGAACTCACAGCCCTTTGTACTATTCACATAGTTTACTCTCCCTGCCTGCCCCTCTTGTGTACACTTCATCTCTACTATTTGCTCTCTTGTTCCTTGAGAGCAGAACCTGAAGATTAGGTTCTTGTGTGCATTTTTAATCTGAAGAACCATGTCTGTCTCTCTTTTTGGAAAATTTTGGCTCTTATCTCTTCTAATACTGACTTTTCCCCCATCATCCTTTCTATTTTGTTACTCTGGAACCCCTAATATATATATATATATATATATACACACACACACACACACACTTCCTTCTTATTCTGTTCTCCATGTCTCATTTCTTTTATATTTTCCGTCTTCATCTCTCTGTTATATTCTGGAGATTTTCTCATGTGTACCTTCACATTCACTAATTCTCTCTTCAATTGTGTCTGCTCTACTGTCTAACCCATCTGAAGTTTTAAAATAATTCCACTGGCAATATATTTCATTTCTAAGATGTATATTTGCTTTTTATATCTTTCAGTTCTAGCTGTTCCTATTTCATGGGTGTTTTTCTTCACTCTAGAATTTTAAACCTACCTATTTTAAAGACTTTTAAAGACTATTCTTTTGGTGAAAATTATCTTATATAAGTCTGTAGCCTGTTTTTTTATGGAACCAAACATAATTTTTATCTGTGAGCTCCTATTTTGACAGAATTAACTTGCATAGAGATTTCATCCCGTATGTCATGGGTTATGAAGACCTCCTAATGAAGCAGTTGTTAGACTACCTCTGCCTGGCTCTATAGGCTACATTAATGTTAAAGTCTTATGTTAGTGTGCTGATTCAGAAATTTGTGTTTTGTATATAGCACAAATCCTGTTCTCACACCCTCCCTGAGTAGGCCTGGTCTCTGTGCTCAGACAAGTGACTCTATTTCCATCCACCACCAGGTCCCTCATTTGTGGATATTCAATGGGTTCCTAAATTGGTGTTTTAAATAGGTAATACTTTTAGCTCCCCACCATGCATAGGCTTTGACATTGACTCTCCTACTTGAATGAGCATTAAAATTCTTGTCCTCTGTGGTCACATCCACTTGTGTTCTCTGTCAGCAGTTTTTCTCACATCTATAAATTCCCTCTCCACTTCTGGCACCAAAAATATTCTCTTTCTGCTTTTTAATGGGTCCCTGTTATTTAAAAAATATTTTTTGTCCAGATGTTCTGTAGTTTTGGGGTGAGAGGGGATATTTTAGCAAATTTTCAGTATGCCACTCTGATACAGCATGAATAGTTTAGTGCATTACATTACACATGGTAAACACTCAGAAAATGTCTGCTTCTTGAAACAAAGGAATGGAGGTTCATGCTATAAGTGTTTTATAAGACCAGGTCCAATTTCTTATATGGGTAACTGAAATAGATAAAGTTAATTTCCTCAGACTAAAGGCTTTTGTTGTTGTTGCTATGTGCCGTCATGTCAGACCCAACTCATAGCAACCCCTCCTTGGGTTTCCAAGGCAGTATCACTACGGAAGTAGATTGCCCAACCTTCAAATTCACAGTGTTATAATGACTTTCTAGGGCATTGATAGAGTGAAATTTATATGACTAACTCATTCTCTCTCAGAGCCTCAATCAGAGAATGTTAAAAACAGACACAGAATGGGCAAGCTTTGATGGAAGGAAGAGGCTTGAGAACATGGGGCAATAATGAAGTCTTAATATGTGGAAAAGGAGCACTGGTGGTGCAGTGGTTAAGGCATTTGGCAGTTAAGCAAAAGGTCAATGGTTTGAACCTACCAGCCACTCCATGGAAGATGACGCAGTCTTCTCCCATAAAGATTTACAGCCTTGAAAACCCACTGGGGGTTGCTATGAGTCATAATTGACTCAGTGGTTTTGATTATATGGAAAATGAGGTTCCTGATTTCACAGAGTTCAGTGAAATGAGGAAAAAAAGTATATAAACAACTATTAAACCAAACAGTATAAAAATAAATTCATTTAGTAAGCATTGGAAATTTTATTGCACACTTACTATGTGTCAGAAATTGAACCAAACCTGGTGTTAGGCTCTGTGGATAAGACATGAGTGAAAAGCATAACTGAGTTGGAATTGTCTTATTTATTTACCCATTTTCTCTGTAGAGCATTGGGCTCTTCCAGAGTAGTGATTATCTATAGTGATAGCCATACACATAGCAACCCAAGGCCAAATTTATGTGTGTGCCCTGATTTCCTTGTCCCTATTTGCCTTGAAGGCCCTTAGCTACTGGATCAATGAAGAGACTGACAAATACTGCTGTTGCCTCAATTCCTAACTCTGTGTCTCACTTGTCCTGCCCTAGAGTGAGGCCAGGCTTGAGCACAGCCTCTCATACCCACCAGGGAAGAAGCCACAGCAGCTACAGTGCCCAGACATGAGCTGACTTGGATCCATAGAGGCTCTGACTTTTCCTATCACTTCCAGACTCAGATGAAATGCCTTGATGTGGGGTTGCCATCTGCCATCCTAGCAGCCATCTGGAATAAACAATCTCCAACCAAGAAGTGTGAGTGAATTTTGACTAATGAGCAACAGGAAACTGAGGGAGCTGGCATATTTTCCTCTTCCTTCCTTTGAAGGGCCTGGAGTGGTGCAACCACTTTGTGCTCAACTACTAACCTAAAAGCAATTTGAATTCACCCAGCAGGGCCATGAAAGAAAGACCTGGTGATATGCTTCTGTAAAAATTACAGCCAAGAAAACCTTATGAAGTAGTTCTATTCTTTAACATATGGGGTGACCATGAGTAAGAATGGACTTGGTGGTAATTTTTTTTTGTTGTTTTGTTTTTTTGGTTTTCCTGCCTTCCATGGACTACTGTGAGATGTGGATGGCCTATCTTCATAACCACTCAAATAGATTTTCTTCTGAAGTTGTGGCCAGCTTGACAGCACACCCACAAATATTCATTTTTCCTGCTTTATCTTATCCCTCTCCTGCTGCTCTGGGATTGTACTTCCAATAAAACATTAGTACATAAGCTTTGCCTCAAGTTTCATTCTTTAGACTACACAAACTCAGTTCATTTGTCAAAAGAAAGATCTTGAGGATGAGGTTTTGGGTAGCAACTTGTTTGCTATTGGACAGGCAGTAGTATTACATTCACTTCGGATTTCAACCTGTGTTGGCATGGTGCCTAAGACATTTAATTGGACTGCTAACCAGGAGGTAATACACGCTCAGCATTTCTCAAACTGAAAGAATTGAAGAAAAAAAAAATTTAAGCTTCCAGTTGCAATATTGAGAGATTCTATGGGCAAAATATTGAATGATGCAGGAAACATCAAGAGAAGATGGCAGGAATACACAGAGTCACTGTACCAAAAAGAACTGATCAATCTTCATCCATTTCAAGAAGTGGCATATGATCTAGAACCAATGGTAATGAAGGAAGAAGTCAAAGCTGCAATGAAAGAACTGGCGAAGAACAAGGCTCCGGGAATTGATGGCATACCGATTGAGATATTTCAACAGATGCCCCACTGAAGGCACTCACTCAATTATGCCAAGAGATTTGGAGGACAGCTACCTGGCCAACTGACTGGAAGAGATCCATATTTGTGCCCTTTCCAAAGAAAGGTGATCCCACAGAATGTAGAAATTATAGAACAATATCATTAATATCACATGCAAGTAAGATCTTACTGAAGATAATTCAGAAACGTTTGCAGCAGTATATTGATAGAGAACTTCCAGAGGTTCAAGCCGGATTCAGAAGAGGAAGTGGAACAAGGGATATCATAGCTGTTGTCAGATGGATCTTGGCTCAAGGCAAAGAATACCAGAGAGACATTTACTTGTGTTTTATTGACTATGCAAAGGCATTTGATTGTGTGGATCATGACAAATTATGGATAACATTGAGAAGAATGGGAATTCTCGAGCACTTGATTATACTCATGAGGAATCTGTACCTTGACCAGGAGGCTGTCGTTCGAACAGAACAAGGGGACACTACATGGTTTAAAATCAAGAAGGGAGGGCGTCAGGGTTGTATTCTTTCTCCACACTTATTCAATCTGTATGCTGAGCAAATAATCCGAGAAGCTGGACTATATGAAGAAAAACGTGGTATCAGGATTGGAGGAAGAATCATTAACAACCTGAGATATGCAGACGATACAACTTTGCTTGCTGAAAGTGAGGATGACTTAAGGCACCTACTGATGAAGGTGGAAGAATACAGTCTGCAGTATGGATTACATCTCAACGTAAAGAAAACAAAAATCCTCACAACTGGACCAATGAGCAGCATTACAATAAATGGAGAGAAGATTGAGGTTGTCAAGGAATTCACGTTGCTTGGTTCTACAATCGATGCCAATGGAAGCAGCAGTCAGGACATTAGACGACGTGTAGCATTGGGAAAGTCAACTGTGAAGGAACTGTTTCAAGTGCTGAGGAGCAAGGATATCTCCTTGAGGACTAAGGTGTGCCTGACACAAGCCATGATATTTCCAATCACCTTGTATGCATGTGAGAGCTGGACAATGAATAAGGAAGACCGAAGAAGAGTTGATGCTTTTGAGTTGTGGTGCTGGCGAAGAATGCTGAAAGTACCATGGACTGCTAAAAGAACTAACAGATCTGTCCTGGAGGAAGTGCAGCCAGAATGCTCCTTGGAAGCAAGAATGGCCAGACTTTGTCTCACCTATTTTGGTCATGTTGTAAGAAGGGACCATTCCCTGGAGAAGGATGTCATGCTTGGTGGGGTGGAGGGTCGACGAAAGAGGGGGAGGCCTTCAAGGAGATGGATTGATACGGTGGCTGCGATGATGGGCTCAAGTATAGCAGGGATTGTGGGGCTGGCGCGGGATCGGGCAGTGTTTCGTTCTGCTGTGCATGGGGTCGCTATGAGTCGGAAACGACTCGACGGCATGTAACAACAACAACAACAACCAGGAGGTTAGTGGTTCAAACCTATCAGCTGCTCTGTGGGAGGAAGATGGGACAGTCTGCTTCCATAAAGATTTACTGCCTTACAAATCCAATGTAGGTTGCTATGACTCAGAATCAACTCAATTTTAGTAGGTTTTTTTGTTTGTTTGTTTGTTTGTTTTGTTTTGGTTTTTGGTTTTTAGAACAAGATTCAGTCAGAGGACAAAGCATTGGAAGATCAACAGTCTGCTGTGCTTGGGTAGTGTGAGGACCATGACAATCATAAGATTGGCTGCCTTTGATAGCATTAGAGGCCTTGTAAAAAGGAAAATAATAGGCTCAGTACAGCTAATTGTCAACCTGAGGTATGCTTCAGAGCTAGCCAGCCTCTATGGTGATTTTGGAAGAAACTCCTACAGTCATACAATGGTCTGTAATGAAAATTCCATCAAGGAACTGATTATATAGATGGCAAAGCTTCACAGGAGACTTAAATGCATAGCCTCTATATGTCCACTATGTAAAAGCCAATACTTCTGTGTTAACACAACATTCTTTGGAAAAAGTCCACAGGGACTTCAACCATCTTGATGGTTCAGAGAAAATCACCATGGACAACTATATTGATGATATCATGCTAACTGGACCTGTAAGAAGCAGCAAGTACCTCCATGATCTAGGAAGGCACACACATGCCAAAGGGTGAGATAGAAATCTCATAAAGATTCAGAGGCCTGTCTCATTAGTGAAGTTTTTAGGAGCTCAGTTATCTGAGACATGCTACAATATACCTTATAAAGCAAAGAATAAATTGTACCATGCATCCCATTCATGTAGGTACAATGATTAGTGGACTACTCTGGATTTGGGGCTCTGGTGGCATAGTGCCTAAGGCTGTCTGCTAACCAGAAGGCTGGCGGTTCAAACCCACCCTGGAAGGAAGACTGGGCAATCTACTTCCACAGTGATATCACCTCGGAAACCCAAGGAGGGGTCGCTATGAATCGGATCCAACTCCAAGGCAGTGAGTTTGATTTGGTTTTGGTATATATCACACTTGGGAAAACTGTCCCAACCTATGTTTTGAATAACCTGTAAGGCTTCCAGTTTTTAATGGGGCCAAGAGTAGGAGGTAGGTCACTGCTGTGGCACAAGATGCCTTGTCACTTGCACCTCATGATGTAGTAGATCTCACAGCGGCATGTTATGTATAGTAGATTTTGGTGTCCAAAATTTGGCAATCCATAAGAAGATAGTAACAGTACCAACCCCTAGAGTTCTGGAGCAAGGGTCTAAATTTTGCCACAGAATATTACTCTTCATTTGAAAAATAGTACTTGGAATGATACAGGACCCCCAAAGAGATGAGTGCCTGAACATAAGATACTTAAAGACCCTGTGAACTAAGATGTCCATCATCAGCTGTTGTCAGATCCAATTAGGTCAAAGAGTTAACTAACTAACTAACTCGCTGCTGTAGAGTTGGATCTGACTCACAGCGACCCCTCCTTGGGTTTTCGAGGTGGTATCACTATGGAAATAGATTGCCCAATCTTCCTTCCAACGTGTGGCTGGTGGGTTTGAACTGCCAGCCTTTTGATTAGCAGTCATATGCCTAGGCACTATGCTACCGAACTCCCTAATCATAGGGTTAGTGGCCACATTAACAATCCATTGCAAGATAGATATAGTACATTTGAGACAGGGCTGAAACAGATTCAGAAAGCAGAGTAAAATACACAAAAAATGTAGTCCGGATAACAACTGTTACACTGCTACTTTTCCATCAATCCATACCTATGGCCTCCTGTGCAATTCTCTACAAGTAACTGATGGACAAGGCTTGATTTTCATAACAGTCATGGTGATAGTTTTGGTCCTAGCTGGAAATGGGTGGCAACTGAATTGTAGCCCTACCCAACAATGGTCCTTGTTAGATTGAATTGTGTCCCCAAAAATTATGTGTTGTAAAATACTTATCCCTGTATCTGTGGATGTAATCTCTTTTGGAAATAGGGTTTTCTTAGTTACATTAATGAGGTCATATCAGAGTCGAGTGCATCTTAAGCCAATTGCCTTTGAGATATAAAATGAGCCAATTAGGCACTGAAAAGCAAGCAGAGATGGAGGAAGATAGATAGATGCATGTCACATGAAGATCCAAGGCAGTGAGAAATGGATGTGAAAAGACAAGTACTTTCCCCCAGATTTGAAAGAGAAAGCCTTCCCATAGAGCCAGTGCCCTGAAGTCAGGCTTCTAGACTGTGAAAAAATAAGTTTCTATTTCTTAAAACCTTGCACTATTTCTGTTATAGCAGCATTTGATAACTAAAATAGTCCTGAAGGAAAATCATGAAGGGGAAATACTCCCTGGATGCTTAAGAGTCTACTTAATCAAAAGCAATTAGAAGAAAGAATGTATCTTTGTGCATTGTGTTAATGCTTACCAGAAAGCACCTACTACAGAGAAAACTCTAAACAACCAGGTTGACAGACTAGCCTGTTCAATGGATGTCAGTCAGAGAGTGTTTGTGCAATAAGTCCAAGAACAGAAGGGCCATGGCAGCAGGGATTTACATAGTCCATGAGCCCAACAATATGGGTACTCTCTCCCCAAGGCTGATTTAACTACAGATACTGCTGAGCACCTAACCTGTCAGCAACAGAGAACATCACTGACCCTTCACTTTGGCATCATTTTTTGGAAACAGCCTGATGCCTAGTGGCACTTTGGTTATATTGAACCCATTCCACCTTGGAGACAGTGATATTTTTTTTTTTTTTCCTAATTGGAAGCAACAAACTGGAGAGTTTGCCTTCTCTGCCTAAAGTGCTTCTGTTAGTATCATCATTTATGCTGTTCCACCACCAGATAGTTATCCAATATTGCCTCAAAACATGGAAATAACTGTGGAAAAAAAGAAGAAGAAGTATGACAGTATGACTATAGGATTTTCTACTCTTAAGCATCCATCATCCCAAAGCAGATGTCCCAATGGACCAGTGAACTTACCAGTTGCAGGCTAGATAGTGTGCTCAGGAACATCATTTCACAGGTTTGAGTCACTGTCCTACCAAATGTACTATATGGATTTATAATGTCTGATATATGGTCTTGTGACCCCAACAGCTAGAATAAATGAGTTGAGGGACCAAGAGGTGAAGCAGGAGTAGCCACCCTCACCATCATTACCAATGACCTATTTGTGGAATCTGTGCTTCTCATCTTTGCAAGCTTAGGTTCTGCTGGAAGTAAGGTTCTGAGTTCTAAAGGGGGAGGAATTCTACCAGGGGTAGTAAGAGTTCACCATACAAGAAAATATGCCTATTGCCTGACTACTTGTGGGTCCTCATAAATGAACTGTAAGCAGAGAAAGAAATCATTATACTAACTGGGTAATTGTTCTGGTTACCTAGGGCCGCTCTGACAAGAATATATCACAAATGGTATGGCATCAACAAACAAGAGTTTATTCTCTTACAGTTTTGAGGCTTTAAGTCCAAGTTCAAAGTGCCAGGCTCTAGGGGCTGGGTGAAAGCCCCTCAACCTTGGGGTCCAGCTCTGCCTCCTGCTCCCAGCCCACTGGAGCTAGAGTCATTTCTTCACTCAGCTGCTGGGTGCTGAGGCTGACAAGCCCAAGGTTGACAAGTAAAAAGGCACAGTCCCAATGTTACCAAACCAATAGCAGGCCATTAATTTAAGTCCATTGAAAGTCCCAAGGTCGGCAGAGCATGGCAGACTGCTGAACAATGACACAGCTACATGCAGGGTCCAAGTGTGTCATAAGCTAGAGACCATTCCCAATGGAAGCAGACCATATACCCAAAGCAGCTACTCAGCTGCTTGTGGTAGATCCCACCAAGGAGTTGATTGCCAGCCTCATCATGGGGAATAACTACAACCAGCTGCCCAGCCATTCGACCAGGCCCAGCCAAGTTAACACACAAACATAACCACTGCAGTAATTGACTCTGATGACCATGAAAATATACGATTACATACACAAAAGGGGACAGGAACACAAAGAATTCACTGAGATGTCTCTGAGTGCTTTCATATCCACTAATAAACATAAATAATCAACTGCAGCAACCATAATCCCACAAGGGCTAGGCATTTAAGGACACCTTGAGGTTGAAGTTCTTGCTCATCCTATTATGCCATTAAGCCAAGCCAGCTAAAGCAGTAACCAAGAGAAAGGAATATCTAGAATGGGTGGTGGAGATAGGAGATAAGGAATCTCATTTATGACCCTGGAAAAAGCTGCAGCAGAACCTTGGTTAACTAACCCACTCTAAGTGTTTTTAGGAGATCACGATTGACATTACTGGAGGAGCTGAAGATACAACCCATAAATATGGAGAGCCATCATTTCACAGGGTAAACTTTCACAAATGATACGATGAGTCTACAAGTGTGGTCTTTTATCTGTTCTTTCAGGGAAAAAGGGTGGGTATGTCATTCTTACAAAAAACTGCTACTAACTGCCATTGTGTCAACTCTGACTCATGACCCCATGAGTGTCAGAAGAGAACCGTATTCCATAGAATTTTTAATGGCTTATTTTTTGGAAGTAGATAACCAGATCTTTTATTCCAAGGCACTCCTAGGTGGACTCAAACCTCCAACCTTTCAGTTATCATCCAAGAATGTTAACATATATGTAGTATGAGCAATAGGTAAGCAAGGTAGGCAAGCAAAAGCAAATATTTGTGATAGAAATGGTGTACTTTGTTAGATAAATTTACATACCTCACTGTATTTGCTTGGCCCCTCCAGATTCTTGAACTTTCAGCCATTTGCTCCTTGGAGAGTCCTAGCTCGCTCAGTCTCCTCTCAGGGTGAGAAGCTCCAATGCCTAAACCCCACCAGATTGAGAAATTTGGCTTCAACTTTTGCTGAGAGGGATTGAGTGACACAAGCTAGAAACTCAGCGGAGTAAAGGTCTATAGAGAAAACGGACCATAAAAAAAGAAGGAATGGGAATGAAGGAAGGAGCAGATAAACTTCTTTCCTTTCCTCCTTCCAATAGACTATTCTGTACAGTGGTTTTCTATACAACTTAACTGGAGATGTCCTGTGAGAACAAGTAACTGGTTGTGTTTTCTCAGAAAGTTGTGGCCAGCTGGGTGATGTACCGTGTTTTATTTGCTTTGTCTCCTTCAGTGCCTCACTTCCCTTTTTTTCCATCACTGTTGCTACCCTGAGATTGCATTCCAATTAAAGCACTAGCAAGGTTTGCTCCAGGCTCTTTTCTAGAGAACCTAGGCTGAAACAGATGTGCCTAACTTAACCAAGAGAAAAAAAGAAAAGGAGGCTGCATATAGGATGTAATATCGGAACTGACTCTTGGGATTCAAAGAGAATGAACCAGATAATGAGCAAAGAGTGTTCCAAGTAGGGGAGCAGACTATGCACAGACCCAGAAGGAACAGCACAGCAAGTTGGGAGAATTGTAATCTCAGATGGAGGATACACAGACAGACAAAATATATAAGGTGAGAGTTGTGAAAGCAGAGAGGACATAGTTTAAATCCAATTGGGCTTATCTGTGAAAAGTTCCCTGAAATCACTGACTTGCTCTTGGAAGAATGGAGTCACATTTGGGGAGGCTAGGAAGTGGGGAAAACAAAAAAGTGTAACGAATCATGGAAGTCATGCTTTTCCTATGTTAAATTTTTACCTCCACTTGAGCTGTCCTCCCTCCTGCTTCTGCCCTCAGTGTTCTCTTTTGCAAAGGAGTGTTGGTCCTTTGAGGGTTAATTTGAAGATCCCTTACACTTCCTCTCTCTAAACAAGTTCTGTACTTGTCTGAGGCACCAGGGGAGTCTCCAGATGTTTCAGAGCCTCTTGAGAGTCTTGGCAGTGACCCCAGTTTTTTTTTTTTTGTCTTTTTAAAATTGTGATTTGGGTGAAAGTGTACAGAGCAAATGGGTTTTCCCATTCAACAATGCATACACATTTTGTTTTGTGACATTCATTGCAATCCCCATAATGTAACAGCGCTCTTCTTGCTTCTTCCTTGTGTTTACCATTTCCCCTCATCCTTCTTTCCTATCTCTTCCTGCCTTCTGAGCTTTATCCCTGGGCAAAAGCTGTGCTTTTGATTTCATACGGTTGATTGTTCTAATGAGTGCGTACCTCCCTAGTATCTTTGTTCATCTTACAAGTCTATCATTTGGTTGAAACTTGAGCTGAGGGAATTGTGCTCAATTCCCAGCTTGAAGGGGTCTAAGGGCCATAATCTCAGGGGTTCCACCAGTCTTCAGCAGACCAGAGTGACCCCAGTTTTGAAACTCTTCTTGCACTGCTTTCTGTTTCTACTTTTTTGGGTAGCAACACAATCTTTTTGCAATTCTACCCTTCAGGGAAGTGTTTTTCCAGGAGAATTATTTTTTTTTTTCTCTGCAGCAATCACATAGGGACTAGATCCTGCTAAGAGGCACTACTACTGATTTCAAATGGGGTGGGGGAGGTCCTAATGGGCCAACATGAGGGGCTGTTGCTGCACTCTGGTCAATGTCACTGCTTTTTAATCTGCAAACATTTAGTGTATAAGCCATCAAGGCTACAAAACTGGAAATGATGCTTCCTTTTACAACTCCAAATAATCTGTTCCTGGTTAGGTGAACATTAGGCTTAATGGCTTGCTTTTAAGGAAAACGTAACTAGTGCTTTACTAAAGCACATACTAAATTAAGATAGAATGAGTTTCCTCAATAATAAATATGTAACTTGCTTCACTTTTTGAGAAAAATTATGAGAAGTTGTGTGAAAAATGAAATTTTGCAATAGAGTCATTTTATTTGATATTGTAAATCATGCCCTAAAGTACCTTTTTTTCTGTAAATTAGTGTTTTCATAAATTGGATTTGATTAAAAAAAATCCTAGATCCGTGGGAAGAGGAATAATTTATGTCTG
>NW_006921712.1:4543222-4552168 GCF_000298275.1 Orycteropus afer afer
TATTATTAATAAAATAAAGAGTTTCTTTCATTATTAATAAAGGATTTAGAAGTAGTAAGAACATTTCCTACTGACATAGACCATTCCATTAGACATTTAAATGGTACTGTTTTACTGATAGAGGCAACGTGTGAGATTGAAACCATCTCACTTATTTTCTTAAGAGTGACTGTCATAAGAAAAACAAGTAAATGATCATATAGTTTCTTTTGGACTGTTTCTAGGCATTTTGCTAAAGCTCTTAAAATAATTGGCCTTTACATCTATTGAGTCAGTTATAATTTAAGGGGCACAATTATAGTTTCATGTTCTCTTTCAGAAACCACTTCTCCTTTCACTCTGTCCCTACCACCCACTCCACACACATACACACACTCTCTCTCTCTCTCTGTGTTAGCTACAAAATCAACAGATCTCCTGCTCTCCTGCAATAGATTGTTTGGGCAATGTTTATTCGCATGGAAAAAGAGAGAGGAGACAGCTGGCAGAGACCATCCCTCTGCTTTGGGTCTGGCTCCAGTTTGTTCCCTGTGGCTCTTTCCAAAGAGCTTGAAAGAATTAACCCTTTAAAAGCAGGTTAGTGAGTTCTTTGATATCTGGCAACTTCTCTTGGGACGAATGCACATACGTCTTTTTGTAGATATGGCTCTCAAAGGTGCTTCGGAAGCCTCTCAGTTGGTGGAAATAGTATCTTGGTCCTCTTGGAGGACATACTGCAGCCTCCCTAACCTCTGGGCCCTGTATTGTGTGGGATTTCTGCTTGTTTCTAATAAGAATGTGCAAAACGGGTGGGGTGAAAAAGGTACTGGATTCCTAGTTAGAATGTGCCAGAACTACAGTCAGAACTGGTGACCTTGGAAAAGTCAAATAACTAGTTTTCTCACCTATGCAATAAGGACTATAATCCCTTACTGCCTTACAGAGTAATTGTGAAAATCAACAGTTAATGGAAGAGCTTTGTCACTCATAGAACTCTTGCTGCCATAGAATAATTAATTAATGTTTAGTACAGTTTCTAATTATGAATCTACTGAAATTATGCCTCATCATGACTCCTGTTGCCAGACGCTATGTAGAAACTTTCACATATTTTTTGTCATAAAAACCTTGTGACATAAGTGTTATTATATCCCCATTTTGCTGATGAAAACACCATGGCTTAGAGATGTTAGAAGTCTTGCCAAAGGTGACTCAGCTAGAGAGAGGCAGAACCTGTTTGTTAGCTTCAGATCAAGGTGACAGGCTCTATCAAGGAAGCAGTCTTGCTCAGTAGTCATGTAGCCACTGCCAAACAATGGTTGTTAGGTGCATTAAACGGTTGTGACTATACCAGCAAAGGGAACTGGAGTCAGCCCACTATCCTGACCAGGATCTGCCAGTATTAGGAGCATGGAGTAGGAATTAGAGAGAAAGAATGAGTTAAAACTTAGACGCATTGCTGGGAACTTTAGGCTTGGCCAGGATAATATAATTGCACTGTTTGGAGCCAGGCCAGTGCACAAAGGCAAACAAACAAAAAGGGCTGGAAGCAAAAATCAAACAAAAAAAACTGCCCACAAAAATCAGTGACTTTATGCAATCTAGGACTTTTCACTCACAGCGTTAGGTGTAAATTGCCAGTGATAATTAAGCATCCCTTGGCTTGCTGACTGGAAAGTGGTCATTTAATTCTAAGTTTCCTTCATTTTCAATCTAAGGGTTTCTAGACATTCTACTTCAAATAAACCAAGCCTAACTCACTGCCATGGAGCTGATTCTGACTCATAGTGACCCCTACTGGTTTGCCAAAGCTATAAATCTTTATGGAAGCAGACTGCTTCACCTTTCTTCTGTGGAGCAGCTGGTGAGTTCTAACCACTGGCCTTTTGCTTAACAGCCTAGTATCTTAACCAGTACACCACCAGAACTCCTTCTAGTTCAAATAGGCCACCCTAAAAATAATTAATACATGTGAGCAGTACAGAGTTGCCTTTTATAAGGATAACTAAAAGATATAACATATGTTGTCTTCTAGAATGATGTTTGATAATTGGCAGCAAAAGCTGAGAATCTTGTGGTCAAAAAAGTGGGGAAGACAAGAGGGAGGGCAGATCTGAGATGTGGACGGAGAAAGCTGTGTATGCCATTGGCTCATTTTTGCTTGCATTGAATCTCAAGTTGTCTTGCTATGATAGATCTCCTCAGAGACGATACTTGAATATGTGCTGGAGAAGACCTAGAGAAGTGATGATATAAGAATCTGAGAAGCAACCAAGAAAGAGCCTTTTTCTCTAGCCATGTTGTTGTTGTTGTTGTTATGTGCCATTGAGTCGGACCCAACTCATAGTGACCCCTCCTTGAGTTCCCAAGGCAGTATCACCATGGAAGTAGATTGCCCAACCTTCCTTCTGAGGAGTGGCTGGTGGGTTTGAACCGCCAGCCTTCTAGTTAGCAGTCAAGTGCCTTAGGCACTATGCTACCACAGCTCCCTTTCTCCAGCCATAGACAGGTGAATTCTGAAAAGTGTTGGCATGGTGGTACATGGCACACATTCAGTAAGTGAAGCAGAGAAAAAATAATGCATGCGTGGCTCTAGCCAGGTAAGTATTAGAGGATTTATTTTTATTTCTTCTGTTCAGCAAACATTGTGTGTTGGTTTTTTTTTTTTTTGAGGGAGAGGTGTTATTAACATATGTGATTCCTGTTCTATCTCTAGTTCAGTGGTTCTCAACCAGGGAAGATTATGCCTCCCCCTCTCAGCCCTGGGACATCTGTCAATGTCTGGAGACATTTTTGGTTATCACTGCTTGGAGAGAGGGGGATAGTGGCATCTAGTGTGTAGAGGCCAGAGATACTGCTAAACATCCTACAATGCACAGGGCAGTCCAAGATGTCAGTAATGCTGAGGTTGAGGAAGCTGGTTTAATCAGTTAAGTAATGGAATTATTCATTTTCATCTTCTTCTACTGTTTCAAAAATGAATTGCTTGATTTCTTTTTTTGGTGTTGCTAACATATGGGATTCCCAGTCTATTCTCAAATGTCCTTGACTTCTTACAGTGTCTATCTTGTTTTATCACTGCTATTCTAATTTGAATATGAAATATCTTGTTTAGGCCATGAAGTGGAATTTTTCATCCAGAATAACAGGTGTTAACAGAGGCATTTAGCCCATATTTGAACACCCTTAAATTTATTTTTAAGCAAGATTTAATAGAATCATAGAGCTGTCACCTAGAGGCATTTGTATTCTTATGCAGCCAAGAGAGAGAAAGAAAAGTTCCTGGTAAATTAGACATTTTAATATACCTTATTTTAAGCAAGTTCAACATATGGAAATCCAGATTTACACCAAATGGTAAATTTGGGCTTGGTGTTTTACATATTCAAAGATTCACAATAGACTTCACTATTGAACTCCTTGAAAGACAGACTTTCTCTAGGCAAGGATTCTTACCAGAGATTCCTTGGATCCATCAGGCTTATGGTTGAACTTTGCAATGCCATGCAACACACTGCCATAGAGTCAGATCCAACTCATAGCGACCCCTCCTTGGGTTTCTGAGGAAGTATCTCTAAGGAATTAGTTTCCTCAACTTTCCTTCCGAGGAGTGGCTTGTGGGTTTGAACTACCAGCCTTCTGGTTAGCAGTCAAGTTCCTTAGGCACTATGCTACCAGAGCTCCTGTGGTTCAACTTCAGGAGGGTAAGAATTCCTGGAAAGAGCATGCCAACTATTGTGCCGATGTGTGCTTCTGCCTCTTTATCCCTACCCCTCACGAAAACATTCATACCATTCATATTACTGTCAAAGCTAGGGGCCAAAAATGATTCAGAACAACACTCTTGCGCAGAAAGATTATTTATGTTCTTGAACTTCTGTTTTTTTCATTTAGCTTTCCAGAGACACCGATGAGGGATTAAGAACACCAACACTGAAATCCAAATTTTAGCTTTACTACCCGTTCTTACTAAATATGTGACTGTGGTCTAATTACTTTGAGCCTCACTTTTCCCACCAGTAAAACAATGTTAGCAGAAACTATTTTACAAGGTTGGTAGAAGATTTAAAGGAAAAAATAAAGAAAAGTTTTATTTAGAGCTTGACAAATCATCAGTAGTCAATAAGTAACAACAACAACAACAACAAAGATCCATTGCTGACAAGTTGATTCTGACTCATGAGAACCCTATGTGTTAGACTAGAACTAAACTCCATACAGCTTTCAAGGCTGTGGGCTTTGAAAGTAGATCACCAGGCCTTTCTTCTGAGCCACATCTGGATGGATTCAAACTCAATAGTAGCTGAGTGTTTGACTGTTTGCATCACCCAGTAATTGCTATTATTTATTGAAACTGTTACCCTCTGGACTTTTGTCTTAATCACACAGTCTTACCATCTGTAATAACTCTGATTATTGCATGATTTTCTCACTTCTTGTTTAGATATTGTTTTTCTTTCAACATATATTTATTTCTTGCCTCAAATGGGTCAGGCCCTGCATTAGGTATTGGAAACAGAGAGACAAGGCAAGAAGAGCTTTGTATCCCTTGAGATACTGCCTTTTCAATGGTGTTGTTTACTTCCTTAGCATACACCTATGTCTGTAATTTCCTGTGGTAGACTGAATAATGCCCCTGTCTCCCAAAGATGTCCACATCCTAATTCCCAAAAACCATAAATATGTTACCTCATGTAGCAACTGGGCAGCTGCATTGGGTGAGTCTCCATAGAATCTGGAGAAGACTTCAAATTCCTATTTTATGTATTACTTATAATGAAAGCTCACTAGAGGGAAAGGGAAACTTAAGACTAAGACAGAAAAGTTTAAAATTTCCTCTTTAAAAATTGAGGGGAGGAAGTAAGAATATGAACTGCTACTTCAGCTAATCAGTGGAGTTTTCTTCAGCCAGACAGCCTGCCTGGTTGAAGAGCTCCCAAGAATAACAAAATTGACCCTCACACCCTCACAGTTTCCACTTTATACATTTCAGTTTTTTCAGTATGGTGTTTTATGCTTAAAAATGATCTTGGATAACACTTAACCCAACAAGGCTTGGTGGTTACTAAGTTTAGGATTTCTCCATGTCTTCCAGAAGGGTCAAGAGATCCCAGTTTAAGTCTCAGTTCTCTCTAATATGTGACTTAGGTAAGGGAGTTACCACATTTGAAAATAGCCCCGTAATTTACTTTTTTTTTTTTTTTTGTAGCCTCTGGTTTGCTTAAAGCCAAGTATGGTTGTAAGAGACAGAAAGTGGACAATTTCTCAGTTGTTGATCTCAGCCCAGTTTAACCTTATTAGTAGGGAAGTCTGACCAAATCTAGTCCCAATCTAACTTTTCACACAACATAATAGAGGCTTAGCAAATTTCAGGGATGCGTCTAAGAAGTAAATTTAAGTAAGAAAGGACAAAGCTAGCAACAAAATTTAAGCCCCTTGACTCCCAGGTCAAAGGCCTTTCAGAAACACCCAGATTAATGTTCTGTAAGGCACGCTGTGTGATTTGGTGAGGCTATGGGAATCCCCAAAAGTCCTTGGGTGACACAAGTGGTTTGCCCTTTTTTTGGGGGGGAGGCGTACTAATCCAAAGGTTGTTGGTTCAAACCCACCCAGTGGCATTGCAGAAGAAAACTCTGGCAATCTGTTTTTGTAAAGATGTTAGCCAAGAAGACCCCCTGGAGCAGTTCTACTCTGTAGCATATAGGGTTGCCATGAGTCAGAATTGATTTGAGAGCAACTGGTTTCAGTTTTTGGTTTTGGATCTTAGGATGGAGGGTGTAACTTGAGAGGCCACAGAAGCAAGCTGGGAGCTTAAAAAGGTTTTGTGATCAGTCCCACTTCATCATACTGCAGCCTCCTCTCTTCTTGATTGTTGCAGAAGAGCAAAACAACCTCTGGGTGGTGGAGGTAGCAAAAGAGGAAGTGGCCTGGGGTGGGGCACTCTGAGTTTGACCCAGTCCGGGTGCAGCTGTGCCCTCTGGGTCTTAGTTTCCTCCTCAGCAAAAGGTACCTATTTCCCAGGGATGTTGTGAGGAAAACCTAGGGAGTCAGAGGAAAACACCAAAGAGGTAATCAGTGTCTGGCAGCTTTATAAACATAAACTAAACAATATCCCCACATACTGAAAGGTTAGAGTTTTAAATAGAGGCTATCCAATTTTGACTGTTAGTATTTCTTTAAAGTTATTTCTTGGCACCCTGCCATAGTATTTTAATCCCAAAAGTAGCAGAAAAGAGATTAATCTGGCTGAAAGACCTGCAGGTTTATTTGGCAAGCTACTAGATTTCAGTTTATACTTATGGGAACAGTTTTCAACCCATTTGCAAACATTTATACCCCCAAAACTAATTTTTTACTAGCATGTCACCTAATTCTACAACAAGACATTGTTTGGAGAGACAGCAATCATCCTATGTACTAAAGTTTTGCGAGGGCATGGAAAAAGCACTGGCATTTCTCAAATCCAAGCCAAATGCTGGGTCATCAATAGACAGGTGTCCTTTATAGCTGTATTATTCAAAATGTGGTCATAGACTAGGTTGTTTATAAACTTTCTATTATTAGCACTAACATAGAGAGTAAGTTTCAAAACTTATATAGCAATTTGACAAAATTATTTTATCTCGTATATCCTAAAAACAATTTAAAAATAGCTTTGTATTTTGCATGACTTTTTAATTTCATTTTTCTAGTAATTAATTTTACTTGTTGTTGTTGTATGCCGTCAAGTTGGACCCAACTCATAGAGACCCCTCCTTGGGTTTCCAAGGCGGTATCACTACGGAAGTAGATTGCCCAACCTTCCTTCCGAGGCACTCGGTTTTGAACCACCAGCCTTCTGGTTTAGCATTCAAATGCCTTAGGCATTAATTTTACTGTATGTTGTAAAAGTATTAGTCTATGAAGAATTGAAAAAAGAAAAAAAAGAAAGGCTTCTACTAGAGGTAGCCTGATAAGTACTGCTTATAAAAAAGGCACACAGCCTTTAAATTGGAGTTCACCAGAAAGTACTACATGATAAAGGGCCCTTTTTAAATTTATACTTTTAAATATATATATGAATATATATATATATATATATATATATATACACACACACACATATACACACACACATATATACACACTCGTGTATATATATGTGTACACACACATACACACACATATATACACACACACAAGACCAAACCCATTGCCATCAAGTTGATCCAACTTATAGTTACCCTATAAAACAGAGTAGAATTGCCTCATAAGGTTTCCAAGGCTGTAATCTTTACAGAAGCAGACTACGATATGGTAGTCTTTCTTCTGTGGAGATGCTGTTGTGTTCAAATTGCTGACCTTTTGGCTAGCAGCCAGGCCCTTAATCACTGCATCATCCAGGGGTCCTCATTTACTATATGGACCTTTACTATGTGAACCAAAAACCAAACCAAACTCACTGCCATTCAGTGGATTCAGACTCATAGCGACCCTCTGTGGGTTTACGAAGCAGTAAATTTTTGTGGAAGTAGACTACCCAGTTTTCCTTCCGCAGAGTGGTTGGGGGATTTGAACCGCCATCCTTCTGGTTAGCAGTCAAATGCCTTAGGCACTATGCCACCAGAGCTCCTTTACTATGTAAAGAAAACTTTACAAATTAAACATTTTTGGCAGTCATTTTTAGCAGTAGTAATTTTTTTTTTTTTAGTGATAGATACATTTTGCTTGATTTTTTTTTTTTAACTTCAACAGACATCAAGTCATTGCTGGTATACTTTTTTAGTGGCAGCAGTCTGATTTAGAACAATTTTATTTGACAATAAGATGTACTCTGGCTCCAGAGAGGACTCACCTTCTCTGGGATAATTGTAAATACCTGATAGTATCCTTGGTTCCTCAGGCTGCAAGGGTAGCAGCAAAGTGTTTTCATACCATACTATGTTGTTTTAAGATGCTCTGGTGACGTAGTAGGTAAGGCATTTGGAAGCTAACCAGAAGGTAAGTGGTTCAAATCCACCAGCTGCACCGGGGGGGCGGGGGGAGGATGAGGTAATCTACTTCCTTCCATAAAGGTTTACAGCCTTGGAAACCCAGTCGGGGTCACTATGAGTTGGAATCCATTTGATGGCAGTGGGTTGGGTTGAGTTTGTGTTGTTTAGTTTGAGGATTTTTCCCTAGTAGAGCTAGAAACAAGGTATCACAGGGTTTTATCTAGAGACTTCGTCCATATCCAGTATGGCGCACTGGACTGTCTGAAGCAAAAGTCTTAAGTGAAGTGATTTTTAGAACAGATGGGTTACCATGCTGCACAACCAGGCCATTGATCTTAAACTGTTTTTTTGCTTTCCTGGGGGACCCAACCAATTTCAAGAGTCATAACTTACTATGAAATTTAAGCTCTGAAGTTAATTTTTAACTCATAGCACAAAATATATCTGAGGTTTGGATGCAAATATTTATGGTGAAAGTAACCTATAGGATGTGCCAGGACTTCAATTTTAGTCATTTTTGTAATGAACTGATCCCTGGAACATAAAATTTGTTTTTTGTGTTTGTAAGCCTTCTTGATTTGTACTTATAATCTTTCTGGTCTCTGGGTCATATAAGTTGAAGTTCTCATTGTCCAGTAGTCCTTTGGACTGTTTCCATGCGTCTTTGATTTTTCTTCATTCTTTGCTCTGGACAAGGAGAGACAAATAGTTGCTACTTAAATGGCCTCTCGTAAACTTTTAAGACCCTGGTCGCTACTCACTGATGTAAGATACAGAACAAGATTATTGTTTACCATGTTGTACCAATTGAGCTTGATGTCCTCTGTGACTGTGGTCCCCAGACCACAGGCCCAATGACCCACTCCCTCAGGGCGCTTATTTGTGACTAAGGAGTTATCCAAACTTTGCCTCCTGTTATATTTTAACTACCTATAGACATTTTGTATAGCCCATATATATATATATATATATATATATATATATATGTATATAT
>NW_006921712.1:4552268-4573466 GCF_000298275.1 Orycteropus afer afer
TATATATATATATATATGTATATATAGGAATGTTATATGTCAAACGTATGTATGGTCAGGGGTATATTCCCATTTGCCCCTCATGCCTATCTACCCACGTAACCACTCACAGGTTAATGTTTGCTGTTACTGATAATGCATTATTGTATATGTCATAGTATTTGCCTTTATTTAAAGTCTGTAACTCTTGTGTACCTCTCCCTGTCTTCCTTTTCCTAACTGATATTGTGCTAGTCACACAATTTGTTACTTTGTTTTGCCAATTTCTTCATTTATTTAATAAATATTTTGAGCACGTAGATTATGCTCAATTTGCCCAGGAGAATCCAGTGGGCAAAAAAAGTTAAATACGACGTATCCCCTGACCTCCAAATACTTGTGCAATAGAGAGAAATCAGACACATATTTCAATGGTAACAGCACAATGTATTAAGTGTGAGATTGAACTAAATTTAGTTGGCCATTTGTCTTAGTTTCTTAGTGCTGCTGTAACAGAAATATAAATGGGTGGCTTTTAAGAACAGAAATTTATTTTCTCACAGTTCTGGAGGCTAGAACTCTGGATTCAGGGCACTGGGTCTAAGGGAAGGAGCTCAGGTGGTATAGTGCCTAAGGCATTTGACTGCTAACCAGAAGACTAGCGGTTCAAACCCACCAGCCACTCCTCGGAAGGAGATTGAGCAATCTACTTCTATAGTGATAAAAAGAAAAACAAAAACTCATTGCCCTTGAGTCAGGTCAGACTCATACTGACCCTCTATAGTGATACTGCCTTGTAAATCCAAGGAGGTGTCACTAAATCCAAGGAGGGGGTCCATCAAGTCTGGATCGACTTGATGGCAGTGAGTTTGGTTTTTTTGGTTTGACTCTAGGAGAAGTCTCTCTTTGTTAACTCTGGGGGAAGATGCTTGTCTCAACTTCTGTAAACCCAGGGTTCCTCAGTTCCTTGTAGATCTCCACATGGTGTCTATCTTTTGCCCATTTGTGCCTGCTTGCTTCTCTCTGTGTCTAATCTGTTCTTTTTATATCTCAAAAGTCGTTAGCTTAAAACATACCCTACACTGATATGGCCTCAGTAACATAATTAAAACCCTATTCCCTAAAGGGATTATATTTCCAAGTGTAGGGATTAGGATTCCAACACATACTTTTGGAAAACACCACTGAACCACAGAAGAGGCTCATCTGCTGATGAGGGTAGGTGGCGAATCCAGATGAAGCTGTTGGTCAGCCTAAAGTTGGCCCTGAAAAGAAAAAAGAGCCAAAACCAGACTCACTGCCCTTGAGTCAGATCCGACTTGTAGTGACTCCTCCTTGGGTTTCTGAGGCGGCACCACTATGGAAGTAGATTGCCCAACCTTCCTTCCAAGGAGTAGCTGGTGGGTTTGGACTGCCAGCCTTCTGGTTAGCAGTCAAATGCCTTAGGCACTATGCCACCAGAGCTCCCTGAAAAGAATGAAGATAAATTTAAATACATTCTCTATATAAAGGCAAATAGAGATGCACTAAAAAGATCCCAATAGATTCTGAATAAATTTAACAAAGTAAAAATCGAGCATAAAACCAAACCAAATTCACTGCCTTTGAGTTGGATCTGACTCATAGCCACCGCTTCTAGGGTTTCTGAGGCAGTATCACTGTGGAAGTAGATTGCCCAGTCTTCCTTCCGAGGAGTGGCTGGTGGGTTTGAATGGCCAGGTTAATGGTTAGCAGTCAAGTGCCTTAGGCACTACGCCACAAGAGCTCCTAAAATGGAGTGTAGTGGGAATTAATTTAGCCCAAAAAAGATGTTTCAGCTATAGCTAATATAATTAAACTTTCTTATCCCAATAGTTTACTCAGTTTATGACTCATTTAATCCAAGTCCTGATGTAAAATACTCTACTTTGCAATTGACTGAGAATATTTTTAAAGGATGTTCTCAGAGTATTCATTCT
This sequence comes from Orycteropus afer afer, assembly GCF_000298275.1. Taxonomy (NCBI): domain Eukaryota; kingdom Metazoa; phylum Chordata; class Mammalia; order Tubulidentata; family Orycteropodidae; genus Orycteropus; species Orycteropus afer. Next base: position 4,554,206 of record NW_006921712.1, read on the forward strand.
AGAACTGAAATTGGAAGGGCTCATAATATATATTTAACTAGCAAAGAGTTTTAAAAGCAGAAAAGTAAAGGCTCAGTTTCTCAGTGTATATGGAAATCAAACCATCATTAATTTGCACAGCACTTTTAAAAATAGCATTTAATATCAGAGGTCTAGTCTTAATTAGAAGTCAATCTGGCAGGAAGCAGCTGTTTGCAGTAACAAAAAAGGAGCTTAGGTCAGAGGGAAAGTTTGTTTTTTCTCTACTGGTAGAACTTCTTGGAGCTTGCTCTTTACTTTTCAGGGTGAGGTTAAGAAGGTGTCCTTTATTACTTCTGAGCCCCATTTGCACTGCAGAGATCTGGTGACAGTGAAAGCCACATTTTTAGATAATAAGAAAAAGTGTTGACTTACTGTCTACTTTAGTGTTCTTTTTGTCCTGTTTTCTTTTTGTCTGGAATCTGTAAGATGTAGGTAATAAGATTTTAACAGTACTAAGTGTGTCAATCACTCCAACAATGCACGGTCCCTAAACTACAAAAAGAAAAAAGGAAAAAATCAAACCATTGCTGTTGAGTTGCCCTGGAGTCAATTCCTACTCCTGATCACACCCCATATGTTACAGAGTAGTAAGGTTTCTTGGCTATAATCTCGATGGCAGCAGATTGCCAGGCCTTTTTTCTGTGGTGTTTCTGGGTCCCAGCTGCCAAACTCAGTTAGCAGAGAGCTGATAGTTTGCACCACTCAGGGACCTATGATTGTCCTTGACTTTATAAAAAATATATAAACACTAAATTCAGTTGGGAGCTCTGGTGGCGTAGTGCTTAAGACATCTGACTGTTAACAAGACTGGTGGGTCAAACCCACCAGCCACTCCTCCGAAGGAAAATTGGGCAATCTATTTTCATAGAGATACTGCCTTGGAAACCCAAGGAGGGGTCGCTATGAGTCGGATCCTACTCCACAGCAGTGAGAAATTCAATTATTTCACACTTTAACTGAGGTTCTGTAGGCTATCAAGATGAGCAAAAAAGTAGTCTTTGTTGTTGGATCTGATTTCTCAGGCCAGCTCTGCTATTGAGTGACTGTGTACACTTGAGGTAAACTTTGCTTCTCAGCTTCTTTGTAGGATGTTCAAAGAATGTTCAGAGGATTTAAAAAATGTACTTGTGACGTGCAATCCAGTGTCCAGCTCATAGTAAGTGTCCTCCTCCTCACGAGGGACATTCTATCCAAAGGTTTTGAAATCAAATGAGTGATGTTCTCTCAACATTTTGAAGCCCTCAAAATCTACTGGGAAACTCTGTAAAGGGTTAAGTAAAAGGAGGGGGCAATGAAGCGGGTGTGTGGGTGTGCGTGAAACCTTGGAACCGAAGTGCGTGTTGGCTTCTACTGATGTGTACAGTAAGTAGGTGGAATTAAACAAAGGAAATCTTAGCCCCCCCTTCATCTAAACATCTGATTCAATATGCATCATACAGGCGTAGGGTTGAGCCTTGGAGGCAGTGCGGCCATTTGTATGATGTGCACGGAGCGGAGGAAGCTGCGAGGGGCCCTGCCTCCCCAAGTCTCTGAATGGTTGTTAGGTACTCAGCCGCGGGGGCGCTGGGTTTGAAGGCGATGCACTCGCTCTCTTCCTGAGCAATTCAGCTCCCAGGATGGCAACCCCCGCGACTGCCGCAGCCCTTCCAGAATGGCCCTCAGGACGTACTGGTGAGTGCCTGAGCCCTGACTGCTGACCCCAGGGCTAGCCGGGCGGGGGACAGGGAAACGGCTTCTTTGGAGAGGTCCGTGAGGTGGGGACTGTAGGACCTGGACTCGACGTTTCCCGCTTTGGCCGATTCTGAGGACTAGCCACCGGGTTTAGAACTGGCGAGAAGCAGGGAGGGGACCGCCACACACCTCGCGACGCTCAGACAGGTGAGCGGGAAGGTGCCCGCGCCGCTTGGGAGCTCAGGCGCATGCGCAGCTGAAGACCACCGGCGGAGGGTTCCACTTCCCGGGCTTCGGGTATGATCCGAGTTTGGGGGGAGAGGCGCTAACCCGTGAAGTAGGGGTGGGCCCCTAGGAGAGGAAGATAGTGTTGTGTCACCAGAGGAGGAGACTAACGGAAGCTCTCTAGGACTCGGGTGGAAGCCCCCGCTGAGTCAGAGGCACCCTCAACCTCGGGTTGGGTGGGCGCGTTTCCCGCCGGCGCTCGTTCAGCGGAGCCTTTCTCAGAGCCATCTCCACCTCCCACACGCATGTCCCTTTAAATGCTAAGCCCTCTGGTGGTGGTGCTGCTAGGGTAGACCCAGGCCCCATCCTCAGTGTCTTCCATAAAATGGGCATAATAGCCCTACTTGGTAGGCTGGGATGTTGAAAGAAATAAAATGATCACAAGGTCCAAAGAACAATAAATGCTCAATATCGTGGTTATTGCCTTGGAGGAGAAAGGCTGCTCCTTCTAGTAGCCTTGCGCCTCCGCGGCGCGGAAACCTGACGAGGCCTGCGGCGCATGCTAATCCCCCTGCCGCGGGAAGCCGCCGGCGGGAACCGTGCGCAACCTGGGAAACGCTGCCACCTCTTGGTCCAATTCCTGGACGCCGGATCACATGTCCCCCACCCGCGCGCTCCCTCCACCCCTTTAGCCGGAGCTAAAACCTGGACAAGTGGAGTAAGCCCGAATAGCGCCGGTTGCTGGGCATGCTCAGAGGCCTGGTCAGGTTGGCTCCCAAGTCGGTGACTCTTGCACGGTGTCCAGCGCGTCTGAGAGTCCCGGGAGTCTTTTCGGCCCAGGGGCACTTTCTCCCGCGGGCGGGGCGCTCTGGGATGCTGAAAGGTAAGCCGCGCTGAGCGCCGCGGAGCTGGGCAGGGCATTGCCGGTTGGCTGGCCAGAAGGGGCATGGGTGACTGAGACCTTGCAGAACGGCTTTCACTGCAGACAGTGTGTGTAAAGGGCACGGTGTTGCTTTTCCATAGGGAATGCAGTCAGAGTGCCTGTTGCCATATTTTCAGTTGGCAGGAGGCCATCCCGGTTCTTCCCTTATTCCAAGGGGGAACGGTTTAGAGGCATTTCCTTTACACCGGTACGTTTGAAACCTGGCTTTGACCTGGCTATGACTTGCAGTCTGACATCAGATTGACAAGCAGACTGCTTCCGGATCTTCCATTTATAGGTGTTTAATCAAATACAAAGGCATAGGAAACGAGGGATGGAAGGTTTCCCCTGGAATTTGAACCCTGGGAAGAAGTATATGTGCTCGAGGTTTTTTCCAGAAGCTTGGTTTTGTCAATTTGAATCACGCCTGTTTACTTTTCCTTCAATCCCAATTAGTCTGCTTCTCTGGCTTCCCTGCCCTGGGGACTTGGGGTTTCCGGAGCGTGCTTTTAGATGCTCAACAGCTTCCTCTTATCTCAGCTCCGCTTTCTTGCCTTCACACACAGCGAGGGCGGACTGTTGCTTTCCCTACCATAGTGCTTTACTAGAAATCCGGTTGATTGAGGATTGGGAAAATGTCTGAGGCTGTAGCATAATGTACGATTTATTTCCATCGAATGTTTGTTCTGCCGAGCCAGACAGATCTTAGATCGTAAAGCAGTCTGTAATTCTGTATCAGTTGTGTTTTAACATGCCTGACATGACGTTGGGGAGGGGAAATATTAAAAGGGGGAAGGGAAGCAGTGTTTAGCTAAAGACTTCGTGTAACTTGCTCAGCCTAATGATCAATTTAAAGATGCCAAGAGTAAAGTTTAAACCCATATTTCCCTGCAATCCCTCCAGCTACGCCCCTCCCCACCCCCTCTTAAGGAACTCTAAGTGTTGTAGGAACCTCCCTTCCTTTTCTGAGCGGGTCACCGCAGGAGTGGCTGGAGAAGTCCCTCCTCCCAGACTTGATTAGTCTTGCAACATTAAATAATGAGATTAAAAAAACAAAACAAAACATCACTCCTTAGATTCCTACAGAATTGCATTCTCTATCTGTCGCATTCCTGCCCTTCTCTTCATCCATCTCCTGCCCCAGTACTTATTCTAAAGGGTGGGTGGGGGACACCCGAGCTCCAATCACTGTTACAGGAAGCTTTATTTTCACTCGACCCACTAAAGGCACATTAACGTCAGTTTTTAAAGTTCTGACACACCCCCTCAAGCACTGAGTGAAGAGCTAAGTTCTTTGCTGGTTCTCAGGCTGCCTCCCTCCATTTCCCATTAACTAGCAGTTATTCACTCTCTAATTAGGAACTTTTAATGAATGTCAGTGGGGCCCTTCAGCCTTATCCTGCGTTAATAAGTGCCCTATTATTAGAATATTCCTGTCCATACCCTTATACCACAGAAGGGAGCTTTGTTTTTGTTGTTATGCGCAGTTGAGTTGACCCGACTCATAGCAACCCCTCCTGGGGTTTCCGAGGCAGTGTTGTTTGTCGTTAGGTGTCTTCCAGTCGGACCCGACTCATAACGACCCCTCCTTGGGTTTCCGAGGCAGTATCACTACAGAAGTAGATTGCCCCATCTTCCTTCCCAGGAGTGGCTGGCTGGTGGCTTTGAACCGCCAGCCATATGGTGAGCAGTCAAGTGCCTTAGGCACTATGCTATCCGAGCTCCCACCGAGGCAGTATCACTACGGAAGTAGATTGCCCCATCTTCCTTCCGAGGAGTGGCTGGTGGGTTTGAACTGCCAGCCTTCTGGTTAGCAGTCAAGTGCCTTAGGTACTGTGCTACCAGAGCTCCCAAAGGGAACTTTAAGTTTGCTCAGATTTGCTCCCTGAACAGTTAAATGCCTTTGCAAATATATGGTAAATGGCATTTCCAACTTCCCTTCTGGTTATAACTAGGTAAAAATATTAATGAGATAAAAAGTCTTTCAAAATTTAATGTAAATTGTACAGATATTAATATACTTAGAAAGTATATAATAAAAATACATTATTTAAGGCACTCTTGGGTGTGAGAGGAGGAGGAGAAAAATGTTAAATGTTGTTGGTCTAAGATTATAACTTAAGAAATTCCCAGACATCTCACCTTTCCCATGTCTGGGCACTCATTCATACAAAGGTTAGAGGCAGCCCTAACTTGACCTTAGAACACACTGTTCTTTGCCTTTCACTGGCTTTAGTCCTGGGGGAGTGGAAGAATCTGGCAACGTGGTTATGGAGCCACTGCATCATTTCTGAATATTCCTCCAGACAGTCTCCATCACTTTTGATTGGGCTTCTGTACATTTCAGTACACTTAACATCACTGGCAATGGTCTCTTTTTTAGTTTAAGGTATACTTTGGTGTCTTTTCTTTGTACATAAACAAAGAGTCTCTCCATGCTATAAACTCTTCTGTCTAGGATCACATTTCAGTTGTTTTCTAAATACCAATAGCATAAATTGCTCAGTAATAATAGCTTTGCAGCAGATGTGGAATTACTTACGCAGCTGTATGCCTCTAAGCTTCCCATGCATGTAAGGCTTTGGGATCAAGGAGAACTGTTGTTAAAGTGGAGCGTAAGAGGTGCCATGAGAGGTAGTCAGTTTGCAGATCAGAAGCCAGCTGTGTCATCTTGCACATCTTTCCCTGGTGATTCAGGATGATACTGGCTCTTCTCTAGAGTTCAGGGAATTATTGTTCTCAATCAAGGCATTAATTTTGGTTTTTCTTTTTAAATTATTGTAATGATGCTAAAATTATAGTGTTAGTCAACAAAAACTCAACTTACTGTCGTCTAGTCAGATCAGACTCATAGCGACCCTTCCTTGGGTTTCTGAGGAGGTATCTCTATGGAAGCAGATTGCCCAATCTTCCTTCCAAGGAGTGACTGGTGGGTTTGAACTGCCAGCCTTCTGGTTAGCAGTCAAATGTCTTAGGCACTACACCACCAGAACTCCCTATGGTTTTGGTACTCACCATCTATTACAGTAAGAAATAACTTTTGGATAAAATAAAAATTTCTAGGAGTCTACCTTTTGTCAGGACTTCTCTTTGTCAACAACCCAAGTCCTGCTAGAAATGAGATTAAAATAAAATAAAAGGTACTTTGGAAATGGAATCAGAGGCATGCTTTGTATACATGTTATATGAGTGATTAGAAATTAATCTCTATCACTTACAAATATTTATTAAATGTTTACTTTGTCTCAGGTAAAATATTAGAATGTGGGAATACAATGGTGAATAAAATAGACCCAGGGCCCTAACCTCTTGCAGGTTAGACTCTAATAAAGTGGAAGGTATTAAACATATAATCTTGTTAATTCATGCGTAATAACAAACTAAGGGAAGTGCTGTGACAGAAGGAAGAAATTCTTATGAAAGTACCTTGAGATCTGGAAGATAAGAATGAGGGTAGTGTGGGGAAATTTGAGGGAAGATCATGTGCAAAGACCCTGTAGCACATTAGAAATTTGAAAGAAGAAACACCTAGAACACGGTGTAATGAACTTAAATTTATTATAATTTTATTCCTAAATTACTTGTGATATTCCATTCATCTATCAGTCTGTTCTACTGGGATGGTGTGTGTGTTGCTATGATGCTGGAAGCTATGCCACTTCAAATATCTGCAAGGTCACATGTTGGACAGGTTTCAGTGGTGATTCCAGACTAAGAAACACTAGGAAGAAGGAGCTTGTGATCTACTTCTAAAAAAGTTTTTTGTAAGGCCCATGAAAACCTTATGGATAACACCAAAACATTGTCTGATACAGTGCTGGAAGATAAACTTCTCAGGTAGGAAGATGCCCAAAATACAACTTGGGAAGAACTGCCTCCTCAAAGTAGAGTTGACCTTATTAATATGGATGGAGGAAAGCTTTTGAGACCTTCACTTATTGATGTGCTATGACTCACAAAGAAAAGAAATAGCTGAAAACAGCCATTGAAAATGAAACAGGGAATATAAGAAGTATGAATCAAGGAAAATTGGAAGTTGCCAGAAATAAAATAGAATGCTTGCAGATTGATATCCTAGGCATTAGTGAGCTGAAATGGACTGGTACTAGCCATTTTTAATGGTGCAGTCATATGGTCTACTATTGCTGGGAATGACCAATTGAAGAGGAACAGCACTGCATTCTTTGTTAAAAAGAACATTCAAGATCTATCCTGAAGTTCAACACTGTCGGTGATAGGATAATATCCATACGCCTACAAGGAAGACCAGTTAATACTGCTATTTTTCAAATTTGCACAGCAACCACTGATGTCAAAGATGAAGGATTTGAAGATATTTACCAACTTCTGCAGTCTGAAATTGATTTAACATGCAATCAAGATGCATTGTTAATCACAGGTGATTGGAGTGTGAAAGTTGGAAACGAAGAAGGATCAGTAACTGGAAAATATGGCCTTAGTAATAGAAATGATGAGGAAGATCACATGATATAATTTTTTAATACCAACAATTAATTCATTGGAAATACCCTTTTTTTCTACAAGAAAAATGGCGATTATTCATGTGGAGCTCTTTGGATTGAATATACAGGAATCAAATCAATTGTGGAAAGAATCAATCTGTGGAAAGAGACTATGGAGAAGCTCAATATCATCAGTCAGAACAAAGTCAGGGGCTGACTGCAGAAGAGACCATCAATTGCTCATATATGAATTCAAATTGAAGTCAAAGAAATTAAAACAAGTTCATGAGAGCCAAAGTACAACCTTGAGTATATGCCACCTGAATTTAGAGACCATTTCTAAGAATACATTTAACGCATTGAACACCAATAACTGAACACAGAGGAGTTGTGTGATTACATCAAGACATCATATATGAAGAAAGCAAAAGGTCATTAAAAAGACAGGAAATAAAATAAAGACCAAAATAGATGTCAGAAGAAACTCAGAGACTTAAGTGTTGAATGGAGAGTAGCTAAAGCAAATGGAAACAGTGATAAGTAAAAGAGCTGAACAGAAGATTTGAAAGGGCAGCTCAAGAAGACAAAGTAAAGTATTATAATAAACTGTGCAAAGACCTGGAGTTAGAAAACCAAAAGGGAAGAACATGCTAAGCATTTCTCAATCTGAAAGAACTGAAGAAAAATTCAGGCCTTGAGTTTCAATATTGAAGGATTCTATGTGTAAAATATTGAACAATGCAAGAAACATTAAAAGAAGATGGAAGTGTACCAGACAACAACAACTTGTCTGTCATTTTGTCATGGTGGCTTGTGTGTTACTGTGAAGCTGGAGGCTATGCCACTGGTATTTCAAATACCAACAGTGTCACCCATGTTGTTGTTGTTGTTGTTATGTGCCGTCGAGTCAGCCCTGACTCATAGCAACGCCTCCTTGGGTTTCCAAGGCAGTATCACTATGGAAGTAGGATTGCCCAACCTTCCTTCTGAGGAGTGGCTGGTGGGTTTGAACCGCCAGCCTTCTGGTTAGCAGTCAAGTGCCTTAGCCACTATGCTACCAGAGCTCCCCATAGTGGACAGATTTCAGCAGAGCTCCTAGACTAAGACAGACTGGGAAGAAGGAAGGGACCATCCACTTCTCAAAGAATTTCCCAGTGAAAATCTATAAATAGCAGTGAAACACTGTCTGAAATAGTACTGGAAAACTTTAACCCTGAAACATTGTCTGATGCAATGCTGGAAGATGAGCCCCTCAGATCAGACGACACTCAAAATACGACTGGGGAAGAGCTGCCCCCTCAAAGTAAATCAAACTTAATGATGTGGAGTAAAGCTTTAAGGATCTCCTATTGCTCGTGTGGCATGACTCAAAATGGGAAGAAACAGCTGCAAACACTCATTAATAATTGAAACATGGAATGTACAAAGTATGAATCTAGGAATATTGGAAGTTGTCAAAAATGAAATGGAATGGGTAAAGATTGACATCCTAGGTATTAGTAAGCTCAAATGGACTGGTTTGGGCCATTTTGAATCAGACAAGCAATGATACACTGTGCTGAGACTGAGAAATTGAGGAATGGTGTTGCCGTCATCATCACAAAGAATGTTTAAAGATCTATCCTGAAGTACAGTGCTGTCAAGTGATAAGATAATATCCATACATCAATAAGGAAAACCAGTTAATAGTACTATTACTCAAATTTACAGACCAACCACCAAAGCCAAAGAAAAGGAAATTGAAGAATTTTAACAACTTGTACAGTCTGAAATTGACCAAACATGCCATCAAAATGTAGTGATTATTACTGCTGATTGGAATGCAAAAGTTGGAAACAAAGAAGGAACACTGGTAGGTGGAAAATACGGCTTTTGTGATAGAAATGATACCAGAGATTGCATGATAGAATTTTGCAAGCCCAGCAACTGCGATTGCAAATACATTTTTTCAACAATATAAACAGTGGCTATACACAGGGACCTCACCAGATGGAATACAGAGGAATCATTTAGGCTATATCTGTGGAAGGAGGCAATGGAGAAGCTCAATATCTTCAGCCAAAACAAGGCCAGGAGCTGACTATGGAACAGATCATCAATTGCTCACATGCCAGGTCAAGCTGAAGCTGAAGAAAATTACACAAATCCATAAGAGCCAAAAATGTGATGTTGATTATATCCCACTTGAATTTAGAGATCATCTGAAGAACAGATTTGATGCATTGAACACTAATGTCCAAAAACCAGATGAATTGTGGGATGATATCAAGAACATTATCCATGAAGAAAGCAAAACGTCATTACAAAGACAGGAAAGAAAGAAAAGACCAAAATGGATGTCAGAAGAGACTCTGAAACTTGCTCTTCAATGGAGAGTAGCTAAAGCAAATGGAAGAAATTAGAAGATAAAAGAGCTGAACAGATTTCAAAGAGCAGCTCAAGAAGACATAGTCAATTATTACAATGAAATGTTCAAAGACCTGGATCTGGAAAACCAAAAGGGAAGAACATGCTTAGCATTTCTCAAGCTTAAAGAACTCAAGAAAACAATTCAAGCCTTGGATTGCAATATTCAAAGATTCTATGGGAAAAATATTGAATGATGCAGGTAGCATCAAAAGAAGTTGGAAAGAATACACAGAGTCACTGTACCAAAAATAGTTGGTTGATATTCACATATTTAGGAGGTGGCTTATGATAAAAAAAAAAAAATGGTATTGAAGGAAGAAGTTGATGCTACATTGAAGGAATTGGCAAAACACAAGGCTCCAGGAATTGATGGAATACCCACTGAGATGTTTCCACAACCGGATGCCACGCTGAAGGCACTTACATGTCTATAGCAAGAAATTTGGAAGACAGCTACCTAGCTGACTGACTGGTAGAAATCCATATTTATAATCATTCCAAAGAAAAGTGATCCAACAGAATGTGTAAATTATCGAACAATATCATTAATATCACACACAAATAAAATTTTGCTGAAGATAATTAAAAAATGGTTGCAGGACTATATTGACAGTTAACTTCCAGAAATGCAAGCTGGATTCAGAAGAGGATGTGGAATGAAGGATCCATCACTGATGTCAGATGGATCTTGGCTGAAAGTAAAAAATACCAGAAAGATGTTTACTTGTGTTTTATTGACTATGCAAAAGCACTTGACTGTGTGAGTCATAACAAATTATGGATAACATTGAGAAGAATGGGACTTCCAGACACTTAATTGTGCTCATGAGGAACCTGTATGTAGACCAGGAGGCTGTCATTCAAACAGAACAAGGGGATACTGCATGGTTTAAAATCAGGAAGGGAATGTGTCAGGGTTGTATTCTTTCACCATACTTATTCAATCTGTATGCTGAGCAGATAATCCAAGAAGCAGGACTATATGAAGAAGAATGTGTTATCAGGATTGGAGGAAGACTCATTAAAAACCTTCAATATGCAGACTACACTACCTTCCTTGCTGAAAGTGAAGATGACTTCAAGCACTTACTATTGCAGTATAGATTACACCTCAACATAAAGAAAACAAAAATCCTTACAACTGGACCTATAAGCAGTATAACAATAAATGGAGAAAAGATTGAAATTGTCAAAGACTTCACATTGCTTGGTTCTACAATTGATGCAAATGGAAGCAAGCAGCAGTCAGGACATTGGACGACATATAGCACTGGGCAAGTTGGCTGCAAAGGAACTCTTTCAAGTGCTGAGGAGCAAAGATGTCTCCTTGCGGACTAAGGTGCACCTGACACAAGCCATATTTTCAGTCACCTCATATGTACGTGAGAGCTGGCCCCTGAACAAGGAAGACTGAAGAAGAATTGATGTTTTTGAGTTTTGATGCTGGTGAAGAATGCTGAAAGCACCATGGACTGCTGAAAGAACTAACAAAGCTGTCCTGGAGGAAGTGCAGCCAGAACACTCCTTGGAGGCAAGAATGGCCAGACTTCATCTCAACTACTTTGGTTATGTTATCAGAAGTGACCATTCCCTGGAGAAGGATGTCATGCTTGGTAAGGTGGAGGATCAATGAAAGTGGGGAAGCCCTCAATGAGATGGGTTGGCACAGTGGCTGCAGCAATGGGCTCAAGTATAGCAAGGATCACAGAGCTGATGTGGGACCAGGCGGTGTTTCGTTCTGCTGTTCACAGGGTCGCTATGAGTTGGAGACAACTGGATGGCATTTAACAACAACAACCTTGCATTGGGTAAATCTGCTGCAAAATAGCTCTTTAAAGTGCTGAAGAGCAAAGATGTCTCTTTGAAGACTAAAGGTGTGCCTAACCCAAGCCATGGTATTTTCAGTAGGTTCATATGCATGTGAAAGCTGGATGATGAATAAAAAAGATTGTAGAAGAGTTGATGCTTTTGAGTTGTGATCCAGAGAACTAACAAGTCTGTTCTGGAAGAAGTGCAGCTGGAATGCTCCTTTGAAATGAGAATGGCCAAAATTTGTCTCACCTACTTTGGTCATGAAGTCAGAAGGGACCATTCCCTGGAGAAAGATATCATGATTGGTAAAGTGGAGGGCCAGTGAAAAAGGGGTAAGTCCTCAAGGAAATGGATTGATACAATGGTTGCAATGATGGGCTCAGGTATAGCAAGGATTGTGAGGCTGGCGCTGGACTGGGCAATATTTCGTTCTGTTATAGATAGGGTGGCTCTTAGTCGAACCAACCTGATGGCACCTAACAACAACAACTATGCCAAAAAGAATTGGTCTACATTCAGTCATTTCAGGAGGGAGTATGTGATCAAGAACCAATGGCACTGAAGGAAGAAGTCCAAGCTGCACTGAAGACATTGCTGAGAAGGCTCCAGGAATTGACAGAATACCAAGTGAGATGTTTCAACAAATGGATGCAATGCTAGAATTGCTCACTTGTCCATGCCATGAAACTTGGAAGACAGCTTTCTGGCCAACCAACTTGAAGAGTTCCACATATGTGTGCATCCAGTGTTGTTGTTGTTGTTAGGTGCTGTTGAATTGTCTCCGGCTCATAGCAACCCTATGCACAGCAGAAAGAAACACTGCCCAATCCTGCGCCAGCTGCACAATCTTTGCTATACTTGAACCCACTGCCACAGCCACTGTGTCAATCCATCTTGTTGAGGGCTTTCCCTTCTTTTGTTGACCCTTCTTCTGGGACAGATTTATTAGTTCTCTTAGCAGTCCATGGTGCTTTCAGTATTCTTCGCCAGCACCAGAACTCAAAAGCATCAACTCTTTTTCAGTCTCTCTTATTTATTGTCCAGCTCTCACATGCATAGGAGGCGATTGAAAATACCATGGCTTGCATCAGGTGCACCTTAGTTCTGAGGGAGACATCTTTGCTTGTCAGCACTTGAAAACAGAATGTGGAAATTATCGAGCAATAACATTAGTATGACACACAAGTAAAATTTTGCTGAAGATAAGTAAAAAACTATTGCAGCAGTACATCAATAGGGAGCTGCTAAAAATTCAAGCCAGATGCAGAATAGGACATGGGATTAGGGCAATCATTGCTGATGTCAGATGAATCTTTGCTAAAACAGAAAATACCAGAAAGATGTTTACCCATATTTTATTGACTATGCAAAGGCATTCAGCTGTGTGGATCACAGCAAATTATGGATAACATTGTGATGAATGGGAATGCCAGAACACTTAATTGTGCTCATGAGGAACCTGCATATAAACCAAGTTGTTTCAACAGAACAAGAGGATGCTGCATGGTTTATCAGGAAAGATGTGTGTCAAGGATGTATCTTGTACCATATTTGTTCAATTTTTATGCTGAACAAATAGTCTGAGAAGCTGGACTATATGAAGAAGAACAGGGCATCAAGATTGAAGGAAGACTCATTAACAACTTGTGATATGCAGATAACACAACGTTTCTTATTGAAAGTGAAGAGGACTTGAAGCACTTCTGAGGAAGGTTAAAGATTACAGCCTGCAATGTGGATTACACCTCAACATGAAGAAAACCAAAATACTCACAAATGAACGAATAAGCAACATCACGATAAATGGAGAAAAGATTGATATTGTCAGGGATTTCATTTTACTTGGATTCCACAGTGAACACCCATGGAAGCAGCAGTCAAGAAATCAGATGATGTATTGCACCAGGCAAATCTGCTTCAAATGACCTCTTTAAAGTGTTTAAAAAGCAAAGATGTTATCTTGAGGACTAAGGTGCGCTTGATCCAAGTCATGGTATTTTCAGTCACCTTGTATACATGCAAATAGTGGACAATGAATATGGAAGACCAAAGAAGAATTGATGCATTTGTATTATGGTGTTGGTGAAAAATATTAAATGTACTATGGGCTGCCAGAAAAATGAAGATATAAATGTGTTTTGGAAGAAGTGCAGCCTGTATACTCTTTAGAAGCATGGATGATGAGGCTTTGTCTCATGAATTTGGACACATTATCAGGAAGGCCCAGTCCCTGGAGAAGACATGACACTTGGTAAAGTAGAGCATCTATGAAAAAAATAAGAAGACCCCCAGTGAGATGGATTGACACATTGGCTACAGTAATGTGTTCAAACATAGCAACAATGTGAGGATGACATAGGTCTGGGCTGTGTTTCATTCTGTTGTATGTAGGGTCACTATGAGTCAGAACCAACTCTATGTTACCTAACAACAATAACATTTTCTTTATGTAAATAAATGAAGTTTTTTTTCCCCCACAGTTTATGAATTGATAAAATAAAACATAATTAAAATTAAACATGGTTTACTTTTACAGAACTGAAATCTACAATAATTAAATAAAATGTTATAGACAAAATATTTTTATAAACTAAACATTTTTGTACCAATGTTAGTGTGTTTACTAGAGTTGTGTGGGACTTTAGTGGCCACGATCATTTCTTGCTTTTACTACTTAAATAATCTCCAGACTGGGCTTTCAACATCTACTCTTGCCCACTTGCAGTTCCTTGTACAGTTGTCAGAGTGATTATTTAAAAACAATTTTTAATTAATTCTAACCTTCAATAGCTGCCTATTGCCAACAGTCCAAAATTCTTAATATGAGTAACAAGCCTTTTCCAGTTTGTTAAATTTACGTTACAAATTACTAAAAAATTTAGTAGCTAGAAACAACATTTGTCTTGTCTTACAAATCTGCAATGAGGGTAGGGATCAGTGGGGACAGCTCATCTTTGTCCCACTCAGTGTCAAATGGGATGGTTTGAAGGCTAGGTGCTGGAATCATATAAAGAATTGGTAAGTCAAACATTTGAAGTCATTGGCATGATTCAAACAGCTGGGGGCTGGAATAGCTGGGACTCCTTAAGCAATTTCTTCTCCACGTAGTCTTTCCATAGGACTTTTCCAGCTTGACACCTTCAGCGTAGCTGGTCTTTTTACATGTTGAGTCATGGGTACAAAGAAATGAGTCTTGAGAAAGACAAAGCCAGGCAGAAGCTGCATCACTTTTTCTAACTTAGTCACAATACTAGTTCTTCTGTAGTTACAGCCCTGCCCAACTTCACAGGTAGCATAGATACCAGCTCTCAATGGAGAAGTGTATACACTGTAAGAAGAGCATGTTGAGTGGGACGTATTGGCATGACCATCTTTGGAAAACATGACCTACCACAGTCCAGCCTCTGGTCACTGAATTCACATCCTTCCGAGATACAAAATATATAATCCTCTACATCAAGTTATCCACATCTCATCCTGATAGAGCATCAAGCTTATGCACTAGGTCCAGTATATCATCTAAATCAGGTCTACATGTGAATGGACCTCCCTGAGTGCTGTATGTCAATGTGACAACCAGTACATTAAATATGTATCTTTCCCTGAAGCCCCCAACATACAATAATGGGACAGGCATAGAATAACTGACATAGATTCCCCTGTTCAAAAAAGGGGAAATGAGAAGCACATAGAGGTCACTAACCAAAACCAAACATACTGCCGTCGAGTTGGACCCAACTCATAGCGACCCCTCCTTGGGTTTCCAAGGCAGTATCACTACAGAAATAGATTGCCCAACCTTCCTCTCAAGGAGTGGCTGGTGGGTTTGAACCACCAGCCTTCTGGTTAGCATTCAGATGGTTTAGGCACTATGCCACCAGAGCTCTCCCTAGAGGTCACTAGTCATTAACAATCTAGAAATGCATCTGCACACGCATTTGATCAGTTTTGATCAGTTCAGCTTCAGCGAATGATTCTCCATTGCTTTTCTAGATTCTCGGTTCTGCCCTCTGAATCATCCTTCCTTTTCCATAAAAAAAATGCTTGCTGTTTGCAGCTGAGTAGTTTCTGAACCTGTTTCCTGGCCATAGTAGTTTCAGAGTTTAATGCCTGTTTTCATTTTGTAATGCCCTATTTAGTCCAACTTGGAAGTATTTTATCCTGTACAATCATGGTGCAGTAAATTACTAAATATGACCTGTCTAGCCATGGTTTTTGTAATTCCCACCAAATGATTGGGTGGGATTATGCAAATGAGGGGCTTGTGGCCCACCAAGACGTTGGTCAATTTTGCCATCCTGCTAGGCCTAAAATGAGCCATCCTAGAGGTGGAAAAGGGGATTTCACTACCATCAAGAAAGAAGAGCTTGGAGAGGAGCATGCCATTTGGACCCAGAATCCTTGTGCTGAGAACCTCCTAGATCTAGGAGGCAGAGACAGAGAGAGAACTCTGTAGCAC
The DNA here is from genome assembly GCF_000298275.1 of Orycteropus afer afer. NCBI lineage: Eukaryota > Metazoa > Chordata > Mammalia > Tubulidentata > Orycteropodidae > Orycteropus > Orycteropus afer. The sequence goes on from NW_006921712.1 coordinate 4,570,188, forward strand.
CAGAGATGAGAGACAGTGAGGAGACGAGAGTTGAGATACATCAGCAGAGAAATGGCAGCAGCAGAACCAGGAGACTGGCAGGAGACCAGCAGGTGACAGTGCAGTGGGCTTCCTGGCCCATGGAACAAGAAAGCTGAGCACCTTCAGGCAGAAGGCTTGCTGGTGGAGTGGGGTACCTCTAGGCACTTTCTGGGGGAGCTAGGTTTGCTGAACCATGGAGTTAGAGCTGAACACCTTTGGTCTCAGGCTTACTGGCAGAGTAGGGTGTCTTGCAGCACTTATCAGCAGACTTAAAAGAGCTTTGTGATACTTGCCTGAGCAGGGTAGAGGCCAAGATGAGAGTGAGGGCCAGAGAGAGGCCTGCCTGTAGGCATGGCTGAAAAGAGGCTGTTCTGATTGAAAAACTATACTGTGAGTTGTTTCTAATCCTGAATTTTAACTTGTCACTTCCCCAATTAACCCTGTAATCATGAGTATTATATGTGAGTTCTGTGTGGCTATTATAATTAATTATTTAACTCAGCAGAGAAGTAGTGGGTGCCATGCGAGGGACAGTGGTTGTTAGAAATGGTAAAAAGGTTGGAGAGAGGAGGTAAGCTGGGCTCTATCTCAACGGACTCAGCTTTGGCTGTTATCTTTGATTCTCCTTACCCCTTGTAAAGTTAAAGGAGGTCTTATGATGCCTCCCACATGCCATTTTTTAATAAATATTTTTCTATGGATATATTGAGGTTTGTGCCATTAGACAAAAGGTAAACCCACAAATGTCATGGAGATAAGTCCATCTGTGCCTTGGACTTCCTGCAAGGCTATTGTGAGAACATTCAAGTAAGATTCTTAAAAAACTATTATTTGCTGAAGAGGAGTAAAGGCAAAACAGGCCCTTATTATCTTTAGCAGTCCTCTTGTCTCACAAGTACTCTGAGACACTGCCTTAGATATTTATGAGGTATGGTAACAGAGGATCTTATTTCCTACTCTGGTTTTGGTCTTTGCTCTGAAACCCTTTCTAAATTTGACAATCTTGGGAAAGCTGGGAAAGATAAACAATTTGTTTCTAATTCCTTTATATTTCCTCTGAATTTCACTTGAAACCTAAATAATTCCTTCATCAGCTCTTCTCTCTAATTTTATGAAATCACCAACAAAAATCTAGGCAGTATCATCAGTATTCTGCCTGGAATTCTCTTCCGGTAGATTATCCAGTTCATTAAGTACATTTTCTGTTTTCCATATTATTGTAGACAACAGTGTTCCTAAACTTCTTGCCACTACATAAGGGTCTCCTTTTACCTAGCTTCTAATAACATTGTCCTCTCTTCTCCTTAGGCCCTCATTGACAGTCTCCTTGAGAACCATCAGACTTCTGCTAACTGATTCTTCAAGGCACTTTCAATTGATGCCCACTGCCCAGAACTTGAACCCACTTCTAATTATTTTGGTTTTTTGTTATGGTTGTACCTCACTTTTAGGTATCAAAATCTATTCTAGTTACTATGACTGTATAACAAATCATTCCAACACTTAGTGACTTAAAACAGCAAAGTTTATTTTGTTCACAAATATGCCATCTGGGCAGAGTTTGGCAGGGACAGCTCATGTCTGCTTCACTCAGCATCAATGAGGGAAGCTCAAAAGAGTCATTACATTTCTGAAACCTGAACTGTTGTAGTCATATGCCATGGAGTCGGACCCGACTCATAGTGACCCCTCCTTTGGTTTCCAAGGCAGTATCACTATGGAAGTAGATTGCCCCATCTTCCTTCCAAGGAGTGGCTGGTGGGTTTGAACCATCAGCCTTCTGATTAGCAGTCAAGTGCCTCAGGCATTAAGCTACCAGAGCTCCTGAAACCTGAACTAGGAATACTCAAACAGCTGGGGGTGGAAAAGCTGGGGATCCTGGGCATCTCTATCTATATAAACTCTCCATGCAATCTCTCTACCATGGCACTCACTGTAGCTGGACTTCTTATGTGTTGACACAGGGAATCCAAGATGCATGTCCTAAGAGAAGAAAAGAACCAAGGTGAAGTTGTATTGTCATTTTAAACATAGCCTCAGAAGTCACATGGTATCATTTCACCATAGTCACGGTTCTGATTAGATTTGAGAGGAACTCTCAATGGGAGAGTCAACTATACCTTGTAAGAAGAGAATGTGGAAATGGCCACAATACTGCATGGTCTGACCTCCATTTACCTTTCTAGTTCCTCTTTTCCTTTCCTCCTTGCTTTCTAAGTAACTGGAAGTGTAACAATTCCTCAAATGTGCTGTGTTGCTTCCCACCTCCCACCTTTTTGTTTGCTCTCCTTTGTTCTTAGCATGGTCTCCTGCCCTCCATGATGTTATCTGGCTAATTCCTGTTCATCCTGCACATCTCAGCATATATATCACTAAATGTTATAATTTAATTTTATTTAAATGAATAATTTATTTTTCTTTTTCACAAATGAGGCAATTTATTAATCTGGTGTTGCTTGTTCAATGAATAATTTCTTTTATGATGATTAGTAAAAAAGTGATTCCAATGAGGCACAGATTAAGGATGTCCCAAATATCCAATTTTTCCAAATTGCTGTACCACTCCATCATCTCTAATATCATCTACTCCCCCTCCCTTTAATATTCTTCCTCCCGTCTCTGGATGCAGTAATTTGCAATGACTCAGAATTTACAAACCATACTTACAGTTTCATGATTTATTAGGGAAATAACAGGGTATGACTCAGGATCAGGATCAACTTGGAAGTAACTGGACAACTCAGGATGCAGGTCTTTGATAAGGACAGCTTCTTCTCATCCTCTACTGCCAGGCCCTGCTGGGGCTTTGCTGCCACTGGGGCTTCTGCTGGGGGCCTTCTTGGGCAAATGTTACTACTCTTAGCTCTGTAGGGCCAGCAAATCCACTGCAGCTGTCTTACACTGATTTCTTGGTTCCTGCAATCTCTTGATGCTATTGCTCTTAAAATATCTGTGCCACTATCTCTGACAGTTTTCTGTGTTACAGCTTCTCTCTCTCTCTCCCTCCTTCTCTCCCTTTAAGCCTAGTGGGATGGAAAAATGGACCAAGGCTTTCATTAGGGTTCCACACTTTATGGAATATTGAAGGATTCTGTGGGCAAAATATTGAATGATGCAGGAAGCATCAAAAGAAGATGGAAGGAATACAAAGAGCCACTGTACCAAAAAGAATTGGTTGATGTTCAGCTATTCAGAAGGTAGCATATGATCAAGAACCACTGGTATTGAAAGAAGTCCAAGCTGCACTGAAGGAAATGG